>NC_133168.1:33563758-33868758 GCF_040802235.1 Manis javanica | reverse complement strand
AAACTCTATAATGTGCTAGTATATAATTGCTACCATATTCTTATCAGTTAGAAACTTCTTGTATGTAGAACAGCTGGAGGGAGGGATATTTGATATCGAGAAAGAAGTTCGTAATTTCATTTTATTTTCTATTTTAACATTTCAAATTATTGAATAATCTTAAAGGAAATTGAAACAGCTTTACTTGGGGCTAATATAATATTTGATTTCGTTAATGCCTCATTTTGGAAAACTATAGCAAACAATAACAAATACTGCCTCTTGTCTTTAAACATCAATAAATATAAGATTGCAGAACTCAAAATTGTAGTGTTGGAAAGGATCTTATAAATTGTCTCCAGATTTTATAGCTGAGAAAGGTGAGGTGCAGAGAAGGTTAATTTCATGCCAAAGGCAGCACACAGGTCTGTACCATTCCTGGAACAAGGACCTCTGTCTTCAAATGCCAAATTCCATGTGCTTTCTGTGTCTTAATTCAAAATAAATTATTGTGGATCATTAGATCCTGCTAGCTAATTTGTTTTTTGTTGTTCTTTTTTTAAATTTTGATATCATTAATGTACAATTACTTGAACAGCATTATGTTACTAGACTCTCCCTATTATCAAGTCCTCCATTACATGTCACTGTCCATCAGCGCAGTAACATGCTATAGAATCATTACTTGTCTTCTCTGTGTTATACTGCCATGCTGGTATCTACCCTGCCACTACATTATGTGTGCTAATTATAATGCTCCTTCTCCCCCCTTATTCCTCCCTTCCCACCCATCCTTCCTAGTCCCTTTCCCTTTGGTCACTGTTGGTCCATTTTTGTGTTCTGTGAGTCTGCTGCTATTTTGTTCCTTCAGTTTTTGCTTTGTTCTTATACTCCACAGATGAGTGAAGTCATCTGATACTTGCCTTTCTCTGCCTGCTGGCATATTTCACTGAGCATAATACCCTCTAACTCCATCCATGTTGTTGCAAATGGTAGGATTTGTTTTCTTCTTATGGCTGAATAATATTCCATTGTGTATATGGACCACATCTTCTTTATCCATTCATCTACTGATGGACATTTAGGATGCTTCCATTTCTTGGCTATTGTAAATAGTGCTGCGATAAATATAGGGGTGCATATGTATTTTTCAAACTGGATTCCTGCATTCTTTGGGTAAATTCCTAGGAGTGGAATGCCTGGGTCACATGATATTTCTATTTTCAGTTTTTTTAGGAATCTCCATACTGCTTTCCACAATGGTTGAACTAATTTACATTCCCACCAGCAGCGTAGGAGGGTTCCCCTTTCTCCACATCCTCACCAACATTTGTTGTTGTTTGTCTTTTGGATGTTGGCCATCCTAACTGATGTGAGGTGATATCTCATTGTGGTTTTAATTTGCATTTCTCTGATAATTAGCAATGTGGAGGATGTTTTCATGTGCCTGTTGGTTATCTGAATTTCTTGTTTGGGGAAGTGTCTGTTCAGATCCTCTGCACATTTTTTAATTTGGTTATTTGTTTTCTGTTTGTTGAGGTGCATGAGCTCTTTGTATATTTTGGATGTCAACCCCTTCTTGGATACGTTATTTATGAATATATTCTCCCATACTGTAGGATGTCTTATTGTTCTACTGATGCTATCCTTTGCTGTACAGAAGCTTTTAATTTTGATATAGACCCACTTGTTGATTTTGCTTTTGTTTCCCTTGCCCAGGGAGATATGTTAATAAAGAAGTTGCTCATGTTTATATTCAAGAGAGTTTTGCCTATATTTTCTTCAAAGAGTTTTATGGTTTCATGACTTACATTCAGGTCTTTGATCCATTTTGAGTTTACTTTTGTGTATGGACTTAGACAATGACACAGTTTCATTTTCTTACATGCAGCTGTTCAGTTTTGCCAACACCAGCTGTTGAAGAGGCTGTCATTTTTCCATTGTATATCCATGTCTCCTTTATCACATCTTAATTGACCATATATCCTTGGGTTTATATCTGGGCTCTCTTTTCTGTTCCACTAGTCTGTGGGTCAATTCTTGAGTCAGTACCAAATTGTCTTGATTACTGTGGCTTTGTAGTAGAGCTTGAAGTCAGGGAGCATAATTCCCCTGTTTTTTTCTTCTTTCTCAGGATTGCTTTGGCTATTTAGGGTCTTTTGTGGTTCCATATGAATTTTAGAACTTTTTGCTCTAGTTCATTGAAGAATGCTGTAGGTATTTTTATAGGGATTGCATTGAATCTGCAGATTGCTTTAAGCAGGGTGGCCATTTTGACAATATTAATTCTTCCAACCCAAGAGCATGGGATGAATTTCCATTTATTAGTGTCCTCTTTAATTTCTCTTAAGAGTATTTTGTAGTTTTTAGGGTATAGGTTTTTCACTTCCTTGGTTAGGTTTATTCCTATGTATTTTATTCTTTTTGATGCAATTGTGAATGAAATTGTTTCCCTGATTTCTCTTTCTGCTAGTTCATCATTAGTGTATAGGAATGCAACAGTTTTATGTGTATTAATTTTGTATCCTGCAACTTTGCTGAATTCAGATATTAGATCTCATAGTTTTGGAGTGAATTCTTCAGGATTTTTCATGTATAGTATCATGTCATCTACAAACAGGGACAGTTTGACTTCTTCCTTGCCAATCTGGATGCCTTTTATTTCTTTGTGTTGTCTGATTGCCATGGATAGGTCCTCCAGTACTATGTTGAAAAAAAGTGAGGAGAGTGGGCATCCTTGTCTTGTTCCCAATCTTAAAGAAGAAGCTTTCAGCTTCTTGCTGTTAAGTATGATGTTGGCTGTGGGTTTGTCATATATGGCCTTTATTATGTTGAGGTATTTGCCCTCTATGTCCATTTTGTTGAGAGTTTTTATCATGAATATATGTTGCATTTTGTCAGATGCTTTTTCTGCATCTATGGATATGATCTTGTGGTTTTTGTCCTTCTTTCTGTTGATGTGGTGGATGATGTTGATGGATTTTCAAATGTTGTACCATCCTTGCATCCCTGGAATGAATCCCACTTGATCATGGTGGATGATCTTTTTGATGTATTTTGAATTAGGTTTGCCAATATTTTGTTGAGTATTTTTATATCTATGTTCATCAGGAATATTGGTCTGTAATTTCCTTTCTTTGTGGTGTCTTTGTCTGGTTTTGGTATTAGAGTGATGTTGGCCTCATAGAATGGGTTTGGGATTATTCCCTCCTCTTCTACTTTTTGGGAAACTTTATGGTAGCTAATTTTTTTTAAGATGAGATATTTCTGTCTGTCACACAAGATCACCCATAGTTTGTAGCACAGTAAATGGATTTGGTTCTACATCCATTAAATAGGAATAAAGGGCCACATGGTTTCAGTAATACACCAAATGTCTCACATTGCTCATTTTTCAAAATAGTATCAAAATCTCACAAGAAAAGAATTATGTATAATTTGGCCCCCAGAGAAGAAAGACCCAAGTATTCTATTCTGCCATTCTTCCATGTAAGAAGTCAGATATAGATCTCAATTCTCTTCTTTCTCATCCTGATATCTAAGGGTTTCTTTGGTATTGTTTTTCTTTCAGTGGGAATATGAAGACCCCATCAACCACTTTCATTCCAAGAGTGCTTTGTACTCATATGTCCATTCAACCATTTGATAAGTCATGATTATTTCTGAGAACAAGATTAGCTCTTACTGAATGCCTGATAGGAGCCAAATATATTTAAGAGTAAATAAAGTACTGATTCAAGTAGTCCTGCATCTTAAAGACTATTTTTTCATGGTGAAAATTAACATTTTTCTGATTAATTTTTTTCTGGTGGAAAAGTTTATTCACTCCTTTAATTTTCCTCCCAACTTTTCTAGTAAACAAGTATAGAACTGTGCACTGGGCTCTAATAAGAATACAAATATTGGGTATTTAATGGAAATATTATTTCATAATTTCAAATTGTAATGACATTTTTGGAGCTTTAATACTATGTATCCTTGAAAAAAATAGTTTTACTGTTGACTAAGGACAGTCTCTTATCCATCATCACAGCCCCCACCCTCAGGGTCTATTTCTCCTCTTTTAGCACTTAGGCAGTCATCCGTTATAGCAGAATCCAAAGACAGAAAGACAATTATCTTTATAAATGAGCTTGTTCTTAATTAGTGGAAAAATAAAATACCTAACCCAGAAATGTGTATTTTCCTTACATCTCAACATACATGGATACTACTGTTTCAGTTTTGACCAGGATTATGAGCATAATTTCCTTTTCTCTTTTGGTACCAGGGTCTACAGTCAGTAAAGACACATTAAACAACCAAAAGCAAGAAAAGATCTGTAAAGTTGAACCAATAGTAGAAAGCAGTGCCATCCTGGAGGGCAATAGTAACCTGGCCCATCTGATGAAAGACGTGTATAAGCACTGAAGCCAGGGCAAGGCAGGAAAAAAAGCTAGATGGACACATCAGAGACTGATGGGTGCAGAACTGGAAGGTCATATAGGTAGCTGGGACAAGAGATTTTCTGTTTGGGGGAAAGCATAAAAAGAGCAGAAACAAGTAGCTTATGCAGTACTTCCTTTTGGACCAACTGTTGGCTCAAACTGTTGCTCCCGTTGCCCCAAAAGTAATTCGCTTCCTCTCTTGTCCTGAACAATGCTGGCTGAGGGGCTGCAAAAGTGGCCACTGAACAAAATCAGCTGGGGAGAAGAGTGTGGAAGTAGGGTATACCCACTGATCTCAGAGAATTCCTCTAAGATCTGTTGTTCCCCATCTGGATAAGACAAACTCAGTTAATACTGGATCTTGAAAATCACAACAATTCAGTTAGCTTCAGTAAGATTACTTCATTTATTAATTGAAGCCATTCATTAACATTTAGAAATATGTTAATATTGACTGTTATAGAGCATGGTCTTTTAGAAGGGATTTTTCCATATTATCTTTTCCTGCCAGAGGCCCACATTCATTTGAAAGTCAAAGCAGGACAAAGGGCAGGGAGGTAGCTAGCCAGCTACAGGGGAAATGCTAGAGAACTTCCTACAGTTCCCAGCATATTTGACTTTCGTGTCTATAATGATCTTCTAGGGAATTTGATGTCATTTCTTAATTAATTTGTTAAATATTAATTGAACACCTATATGACACCAGTGGTCAACTACAAGACATGACTGTGATACAGGCAAGGAGTGTGGGAGGGAAAGGATTTGGGCAATGTCCCTCTCCAGTTCTGATTTCTACCATGTTGCTGTGATATTCTCATTATAGTTCTGTCTTGAAACTTTATTTCTGTAATCAAATGTACTACTCACTCATATATTTGTTGAACATCTGTTGAGGCTCCTTGTGATGTTTCAGTTGGTAGAAAAGCAAAGTTAAGAAAGATATATTACTTGCCTTAGATATTCCATAATTTATAAAGGACACAGAAAAAACTTGAGTATTATCTACTCTTGTTTTGAAAGTATTTGCAAATACATGCTTTATCTATCTTAGGAAAGATCAGGAGGAATTTTGATTCTGGAATTAGAAAAATGCCAATCGCTCTTACTGAAGACAATTATAAAAAAGATAATTGAGGATTAAAAGTCCAAAAGTATAAAGCAAGAATAGCACAGGAGCTTGTTGTGTGTGAGTGTGTGTGACTATGGAAAAATAAAGGCAGTTGAGGAAAAATCAAACTGGACCATTTCTTAAGAACCTATGTGAAGAATGGAAGTGGAGTAATCCATACCAATAGTTGATAATTTGATGATTACAACTTGAAGTGGATTTTAAAGATGGCTCTGGCAGAGGTATGGAAGAAATGACCAGAAGACAGTAATAATATTTTAAACAGAAGCATTCACTCATGACCTTATATATGTTGGATATATTAAGACAGACTGCCCCAAAATGGTTACCAAAGGATTTTCATAGATGTCTTGCATCATTCATATACATATACACACCAAATTAATTAGTTTTCAGACAAATTAATGAAATACTAAACTAAAACAGAACTCCTTTTACTGCAGTTCTTCCTTGTGGTCTTGCACACATTGTGGTAGTAATTGCAAGAAGGAGGATATAGTATTAAAGCAAGCCTCACTCTATTTTTGGACAATAAAACCCATTTTTCATGGAGAATATTGGAATGTTAGTGTATTTGTGCTCTGAGAAATATGCTTTGGAAAATGTTGGATTAGTAGCTAAGCATTGGGAAGAAATAACTTGAGACAGAAAACAAATGACTCTTAATAATCATGTACCTACACCAAAATAAAATAAAATTATGAGTTAAAATTCAGGAGAGCTTAGGAGAAAGGAACTCCTAAAAGAGTTTCTACTTTCTACTGGAATGGGCATTACTACTATATTTCATTGTCCTTGCTATTATTTTGGTGAACTTAAAATGCCATCAGATCGTGGAACTTTGATCATTTTATTACTAGGTTACAGCTTCCTCAATCATTAATTCTTTTACTATGGGAAATTCCAGGAACTTAATCCTTAAATGGGAAAGAAATCAAAGTAATTGCAAAAGTTATAAGAGAAGTAATACTGACCTCTTGAGGAGAAAAAGATGACCTTCCTTGAGGGGCAGTTTTATGGACAACAAAAGAGCTGTTGTATTAACTCCCACTGATGCTGCTGGGGTTCACTGAGAGACTTGGTCCAGGAAAACATTTGAGAAAACAATAAAGGGAGTTGATTATGGAATGGACCTTGTTAGGCTGTTTGCTAGAAAATTTCTGGTTAACAGTTTTAGTCATCTCATGATACATTGTGGGTCACTGTGGTACATGCATGTAATTCTCTTGTGGCATCACTTTGTCTCTGATGCAGAACGATTGTGTGGGCTAACTTCATTTTATAACCTACTTAAATAATCACTGGACCAGTTCCAAATTTTATATGAAATACCATTCTTTAATACTATATTGGGCTCATGGTCAAAAACGAGAAATGATTCAAGTATGTAGCTCCATCTTCCACAACTGACATCAGGTGAGAAGACTCCTGTAAGTCTGAACACACTTTCCCACGGAATAAAAGTAGCTTATAACAAATTGTGGATGGACGGCTCCTGCTGACCCATGGCTGGGCTATAAGAGTCCCCACCTAGCCAGTCCCCAAAAAACTGAGTGTGTTGGGTCACAGACAACTGTAATAATGGGTTGAATACAGTACTGACTCTATCAGCCCAAGATAAAATCGCAGATGGTTTGTAGTCTCCATATCCACCCTAAATACCTATCCTTTAAACTTAATGATAGAGGATAAATAAACTCTCCCTCCATGGTCACACTTCTTCCAAAATTGTTCAGAGGTGAACAGTGAAGAACAGAGATCATAATCAACTCTCACTGGCTTCTTAGGCCATATATAAGAGGTAAAGAATTCTCCTTTAGCTTACCAGGAGACAAGTTAAATACCTCAGATATTTTTCTAGTTTGGTCCACATGATAATTACATATTTATATATTTACTCATGATTTAAGCTAATTCCAAACCAAACTTATTATAGAAATGTAAAACTGTATGCTTTAACTTGTCTTGTTTTTATAAGGAAACAAATATAAACCATGAAGTTCCCACTCACAGGCTGAAACACTTCACCTTTTTAAATCCAATTAACAGGTTTACACAGGTTTGATATTATGTACAAACAGGTTTGATATTATGTACAAAAATTCCTTTTCTTGTTTTTCCTCTTATTCCCTACTTTGGTATATTTGATAGGCAATTATAAATCTCCAAGATAATGTCTGGAGCAAAACAGGCTATAAAAAAGCAAAACTATTATGAAAAGAGAAAGAATCAGCTGAGAATGTGAAACTAAAGGCTTCATAAATAAAGTTGCTTAGAGTAGAATGTGAAAAGTTGATTCTGTCAAAAAGAATAACAGCGTGAAAAATTAATAGCATTACCAGAAAATCACTTGAACCATTGGTAAAAGTAGATATATAGAGGACTTTGCTATTTCTAAACAGATGTTACTAAAACTAGATATTATTTCTACAAATAAAGAGAAGGAAGGTAACCAGGCTACAAGGGGACTTAAGGCTCAACTAGAGTTTTTGCAGAAAAAAAATAGATTAAAATAGTTTGAGACAGATCAAAAGAACAGTGATATTTTGGAAATGAGGGCTGCATGAAGATTTACTTTCTCCCCCAAAACTATGCTGTACAAGTGCTCATGCCAATGTTACTTTAATATTCAACAAAAGGTATATGTAATTATAAAAGTCTAAGTGTAAGTACAGAAAAGTAGCTGTTTAAAGTAGAATTCCTATTTATTGTTTTTCCTAATTTATTTAATTTAGCTGTATATTTGTTTCTTTTTGAAATTTTCTAAAGGTTTTCCCTCAGTAAGTCAGAGGGCCAACTGTGCCAGCTGCCACTGAGAGTGACGTAGTGAAGGGGCACTAGACCACTATTAAGGTTTTTGCTCCCCTCAGAATTCAGAAAAATAAGTCTTTGAATTTCACCTTAGAAAAAAAGTAATCAGATTTATTACTGTAGTGCAAGAACAACTAAAGTGCATATGAAAGTATTTTATTAATTCAATAAATATGATTTTGAAATAATTTGTCTTTCATCTATATGTGCATCAACTAGTAAGGAATGTAATGAGTTCCACATTTTTTAAAATTATCATCTTACTAAAATATTGTCTTATTATTTTAATTTTGTTTTAGTGGCTTTTTGTGCCTCTTTGTATGTTTTGGAAATACTAAGATATGTAGTCATGAGTATTCACATATATAAAGCTCCCAAGAGAGACTTAGTATGTTTTAAATTTGATGTTCTCTTATATTTGATAAAAGATTAGTAAGCAATTCAATGCATCCTCATATGATGGTCATCAGACAAACACATACAAAGGTAATATTATACTCTGTGAAATCTGTGGGACCTTAGATATCCTAGTTTGTGTCTAATCAGGTGGTTTAAAGTATAAAATGGAAGAATAGAGTTAAAATGGTCATATGACAAGTAAGAAAGTGTTATTTTAAAAACCTTTATTATGACAATATAATTTTTCCAAGAAAAATATCATCACTTTTTTTGTTATGACCTCAGGTAGAACATTATCATGGTGTTTTCCAATGAACATTTTATTATCTGAGATAAAAGTGTTATAGATGGCATGAGGTAAAGTGAATATGTAGACCCTCTTTAATGTATATAAAGAAATACAAGTACAGGAAGGAGATTTTTATATTGATGGAATCCTCTTCTCTTCTCCACTGGAAGTGTGATGGTGATTCCTCTTTTACTCTGGATATTACCATTTGGCATCAAGCTGATCACAACCTGTACCAACAAATAGCCAGGCTGGATATGTTCTAGGTGTGGAGACTTGAACTTACATCTGGTAAGATCTACAGAAGCACCACTACCCCCTATGGTAGTTCACTGGTTCAAGAACTCAATAGCAACATTTATCCAAAACTGTTCAGGTGCAGGCAAGCTTTGTCAGCAAAAACTTTAATTCTGGACAAATTCTAACAAACTATCATTGTACTTTACAGTGACAATGTAGATAAATCAAAATAAGAGTGAGGGATAAATATTAACATTTAGGAGACCTCAGTAAATGTTTGATATGTTCATATGTTGGTATGATGATGGTATGATGAAGTTGATAGCCACGTTTTTTTGAAAATGTATTCTGATAACATATAATGCCATGAGTTCTTCAATTGGTGAAATGTAACTTTGTTTTTATTCTAATTGACAATACATATGTTGAATATATCTTTCTCCAGTAAACTGGACTCCTGATTAATAAGGACAAATTTCACAAAGATAGCTTTCTTTTCTCTCTTTTTTGTATTTTATTTGTAAAGAACAGTTTAAGGGTCACAAAAAAATTGAGTGAAACACACAGAGATTTCTCATATGCTCTGTGACCCACCCAACACACACAGGTTCCCCACTATCAACATCCTGCAGCAGAGTGGTGTCTTTGTTCCAATCAATGAAAATACATTTTTTAAATCTGATTATAGCAATGGTGCAGAATACAAGGTTCTATTACAAAAGTCAATTGCTTTCCTTTCCTATAAGTTGATTAACAATGACAAGTGGAATTTGAAGTTAAGAATATAAAACCATTTACATTAGTATCTCAAAAATGAAATACTTTGGTATATGTCTAACAAAATATGTATAAGAGCTATATGCATAAAACTACAGAAGTATGGTAAATTAAATAAAAGAAAAAAATAAATGAAAAATATACTATGTTTATGTATAAGAATGGTCAATATTTTCAAGATGTCAGTTATTCCAAACTATTGATTTGATTCAATTCAAATAAAAAACTCAACAATTTATTTGTTGTATATTGACAATCTGATTCTAAAGTGTATATGAAATGGCAAAAGACTCAGAATAGCCAATACAATATTGAAGGTGAAGAATAAAGTTAGAGGATGTATACTACTTGACTTCAAGACCTACTATAAAGTTACAGTAATCAAGAACGTGGTAATGGAGAATGAAAGAGTCAAGGTGCATCAATGGAACAGAATAGAAAACAAAGATATATACTCACATCTAGTCAACTGATCTTAGGCAAAGGAGTGTGGGCAATAAATTTAATGGAGCAAAGATAGTCTTTTCAACAAAAGGTCTTGGAACAAATGGATATCAACACACAGAAAAAATTAATCTAGACACGAATGTTATAAAAACTAATGCTAAACAGATTATAGACCTAAATGTATAAAACTTCTAGAAGATAATATAAGAGAAAAGCTAGATCACCTTTCATTCAGTTATGACATTTTAGATACAAGAAAGGCATGATACATGAAAACAATAATTGGTACTCTACACTCATTAAAATTAACACCTCTGCTATGTGAAAGGCAACATCAAGAGAATGAGAAGACAAGCCACAAATTGAGAAAATATTTGCAGAAGTCAGACATGATAAAGGACTACTACCCAAATATGAAAAGAAACCTTAAAACTCAACAATAAGAACATAAACAACTGTAACTCCAGAGGGAAAATGTGTCACAGCTTAGGGAAAATAAACCTTTGAAGCCAAAATCAGACAAAGGGAAAAATAAAGAGGGAGAAAACCATTTATTGCTTACAAGACGTTATCTTACTCCCGTTCATCCATGTCTCTCCTGACCCAACTGTGAAGGCTCCAAAAAACCTCTCTGGTACTGGTGCACACTCACCTCTTCCTCAACCCATTGTAAGCACCTATTCATATGGAGATGGACTAAGGACAGGTGAGAAATTCTGGAAATACTGCAACTTTACCCACAGCTGACACCTCCAGAAATCTGGCTTCACAGTTCATCAATGGCCCCTGTGTGAGAAAACTGGGGCACTGTAACCAGACTAATAACATACAAAAATAACAGCAATAAAAACATGATAATCCTCAAACCAAAAGATCCAGCTAGATTGAAAGTCCTATATAGATTAAGTCCATAGCTCACCCATTCCGCAGGCAGTCAGTCGCTGAACGGGTAGGGAGTTCACAGCAATCATCACACAGCAGCTGCAGCAAGGGGGTGGGTACAGGTCACAGTGAAATAACCTTAAGGGTGATAAGATATGTTTTAATGACACCATCATAGGCAAATCTAGTCTGTTAGGTAGGATGCATGTGCAAGAGAGTGGTCCTGTGACAGGACAGTGGCAGGAATAGGGTCTTGTCCTGGTCAGGTATACTAGACCTTCACCCCTCTCCCTGTGGGAATTATAGATGGGTCAATATATAGGGCTATGGGAGGTACATGCACTGGCCATAAAGATAAAACAAAACTTCCCCATAAGATGCCCTTACCTCCCAGATGTTTCGGGTACACTACATTGGGGCCCACTCTGCTGTTATTCCAGGAGCACACACGAGGCCAGTTTCCAGGACTTTTCCCCAAGATGCCGGAAGGGCCATTCATCACTAGTCAATGTGTCAAAATGTCCAGGGCCATGTCCACTCAACAGTGTCTCCAGGGTTTAATGAAGTTGGGGCTGGCAGCAGGATGTTGCTTTGCAGGCTATGTCCTAGCTTTAAGAATGCCTCTTTGGTTTGCATATAAAGTTGCATAGAAGAGGTAGAAATATGTGTTAGCATGTCCACAGGACTCATGGCTCCTCTTTGGGGCTTCTCATTCAAATAGTGTAGCGCTATCCATAAACCAGCTGGCCAGCAAAATAGGTTATTGGTGTCTGACTTCAGGCCAGATTTAAACCAACCACTGTACCTCTCTATCATGTCTGCCCTGGTAAGGTTATATGTACATGAAACTTCCACTTTATTACTAATTATTGCATCCATTCTTGTAACACATGTTCAGTAAAGTGGGTGCCTCAATCACTCTCAATCACCTGTAGTTGGCCATAGGTTGCAGAGAGACCCTCTAGAACCCATTTGATGGTTTGTTGATCTGCACAACAGGCAGGAAAATCATGGATTTCCTGAATAACATGCAGGAAAATCAACCAGCAGTTCAGCAGCTGTGTCCATACAACTCATGGCCTACTGAAACCCATATGATATGGGCAGAGGACCAATATAATCTATCTGCCACCTGACAAAGGGTATTGGCCCCTTCCCTATTGTCCCATGTTGCTGCAGAACTCAGTAGCGAGTCACTCTTACAGCACACAAAAACCTCCTTCTGGGCTCTGCTGACTTCTTTGAAGGTGAATTGCAAGCTCCATTGAGGAGCTACAGCCCACATTGTCTTTTGCCTCTCATGCCTCTACATCAGAAGCAGGCTTTTCCTCTAGCCAACACACCTGGGCCAATGTGTCTGCTTCATTATTCCCTGGGGATGCCAAAGACAAATGGCCACTCACATGATATATGGTAACTGTCTTAGTCTGAGCAGAGGCCCATAGGTCTTGCCACAACTCTCGCCCTGAAAGGGGCTGGTGACCAACCATCCAGATGGCATGATACCATGCTGGTAGCTACAGGGTCAAGCTCCAATAAATGGCCCAGCTGTCAATGCATACAATTAGAGGGGAGGGTTCCGGGGTGATCACGAATCATACTGCCAGTAATTCAGCCACTGACTGCTCTTCCCTTCACCGTCCTCCATACATAGTCTTAGTCTTCTTTTTTGTTCTTTCTTTTTTTTTTTTTTTAGAGGGCATCTTTCATATTTATTGATCAAATGGTTGTTAACAACAATAAAATTCTGTATAGGGGACTCAATGCTCAATGTACAATCATTAATCCATCTCAAGCCTAATTCTCGTCAGTCTCCAATCTTCTGAAGCATAACGAACAAGTTCTTACATGGTGAACAAGTTCTTACACAGTGAATAAGTTCTTACATGGTGAACAGGACAAGGGCATTCATCACAGAAACTTTCGGTTTGGATCACACATTATGAACTATAAACAATCAGGTCAAATATGAATATTCGTTTGATTTTTATACTTGATTTATATGTGAATCCCACATTTCTCCCTTATTATTATTATTATTATTATTTATTTATTTTTTAATTAAATGTTGAAGTGGTAGGTAGATGCAAGCTAAAGGTAGAAAACACAGTTTAGTGCTGTAGGAGAACAAATTTAGATATCAGGTGTGTGCCTGTAGACTAAGTGTTAATCCAAGCTAGACAAGAGCAATAAAACATACACGGATGCAGATATCTCTCAAAACAGGGGGGGTGAGGTTCTAAGCCTCACCTCTGTTGATCCCCAATTTCTCACCTGATGGCCCCCCTGCAACTGTGCCTGTCTTAGGTTGTTCCTCCCTTGAGGAATCTTACCCGTCTCTGGCTAACCAGTCATCTTCCGGGGCCATACAGGGAAATGTAAAGTTGGTAAGTGAGAGAGAGGCAATATTGTTTGAAAAGGTTAGCTTTTTACTTCTTTGCATATTTATGCCCTGTGGCTTTTATGCCCAGTATTTGTCTTGAGGTATCTTTACCACTTGGAAGACTTACGATACTCAGTAAATTTGATATGAGGCACGAATTCTATTTCAGGGTTGTAATTAGGAAGGAAGAAGAAAAGCTATAGGAGTAGCAGACGGAAGATAACATGGGAAGATTGATGATTTCTTTGACATATCTTCTTCTAGAGTAACTTAAGCATGTATAGGTTTTAAACTACTAATTAAATTGCATACACACATTAACATAATGGGAATACAGTTACATAACCAAAGCAGACCTATAATTACCAGCCATCTCCAGTGAAACCAAGAAAACCAGTTAGGCACCCTAGGCATTTATGAAAACTTATCTATGATATGGTGGATATTGTCCAACTGAACTTGAACAGTCTGAGGGAAATCAGAAAAATTAAAACAACCCATTCCTGGGGACTGTTCACATCCCATATGTTCTTTTAACAGAAGATAGTCTGTAGTCGTAAGATTTTGGAATGCTACAACTTGCACTTCTCCTAATACTTGGTTGAGTTCCAACAGTACAGATCCAGTCAAAGTTGTTGTTTTACTGTATGCACAGGCCAGCTTAGATATCTCCTTCTTCATTCCAATGGCAAGTCCAAGAAACGGTGGGATGAATGCAGCTACAACTGCAGCATCGCCTGGATCTTTGTTGAGGTTTTTTGATGATCATCTTCTGGCATGACTCTTCCAGAGAGTGCTGATGTTGGAAGTTCTTCTTCATATCATATCTTAGTTCATTTTCTGGGTAGCCAAATTAGGCTTTGATCCTCTGTATAAACACAAACAGACCCTTTGCCCATACTTTGATATGCCCTTTATACCATTGTGAAGAACTTATTGGAGATCACCACACAGGAACTGCTTTTTTTTTTTTAAGTGAAAGGAATATTATCAGAAAAATGTACCTCCATAGCCGATCATTTGACACCCTTTAAGTGATCAAAATTAAGAATATTTAAAGCATGCATTAATCATTGATTTACAGTTAGTTGTATCCTATCAGGGAGTAATCCCCCTTTTCTTTCTTTCTTTTCATTTTTTTTTGTTATCATTAATCTACACTTACATGAAGAATATTATGTTTACTAGGCTCTGCCCTATACCAGGTCCCCCCTATAAACCCCTTTACATTCACTGTCCATCAGCATAGCAAAATGTTGTAGAATCACTACTTGTCTTCTCTGTGTTGTACAGCCCTCCCCTTTCTCCCTCCCCCCATGTATGCTAATCTTAATATCCCCTTTCTTCTTCCCCCCCTTATCCCTCCCTACTCACCCATCCTCCCCAGTCCCTTTAACTTTGGTACCTGTTAGTCCATTCTTGGGTTCTGTGATTCTGCTGCTGTTTTGTTTGTTCAGTTTTTCCTTTGTTCTTATACTCCACAGATGAGTGAAATCATTTCCTATTTCTCTTTCTCTGCTTGGCTTATTTCACTGAGCATAATAACCTCCAGCGCCATCCATGTTGCTGCAAATGGTAGGATTTGCCTTTTTCTTATGGCTGAGTAGTATTCCACTGTGTATATGTACCACATCTTTATCCATTCATCTACCGATGGACATTTAAGTTGCTTCCAATTCTTGGCTACTGTAAATAGTGTTGCGATAAACATAGGGGTGCATCTGTCTTTCTCAAACTTGATTGCTGTGTTCTTAGGGTAAATTTCTAGGAGTGGAATTCCTGGGTCAAATGATAAGTCTGTTTTGAGCATTTTGATCAACCTCCATACTGCTTTCCACAATGGTTGAACTAATTTGCATTCCCACCAGCAGTGTAGGAGGGTTCCCCTTTCTCCACAGCCTCACCAACATTTGTTGTTGTTTGTCTTTGGGATGGCAGCCATCCTTACTGGTGTGAGGTGATACCTCATTGTAGTTTTAATTTGCATTTCTCTAATAATTATTGATGTGGAGCATCTTTCCATGTGTCTGCTGGCCATCTGTATTTCTTTTCTGGAGAACTGTCTGTTCAGTTCCTCTGCCCATCCCTTAATTGGATGATTTGATTTTTGTTTGTGAGGTGTGTGTGCTCTTTATATATTTTGGACGTCAAGCCTTTATCGGATCTGTCATTTTCAAATATATTCTCCCACACTGTAGGGTTCCTTTTTGTTCTATTGATGGTGTATTTTGCTGTACAGAAGCTTTTCAGCTTAATATAGTCCCACTTGTTCATTTTTGCTGTTGTTTTCCTTACCCGGGGAGATATGTTCAAGAAGAGGTCACTCATGTTTATGTCTAAAAGGTTTTTGCCTAAGTTTTTTTCTAAGAGTTTTATGGTTTCATGACTTACATTCAGGTCTTTGATCCATTTTGAATTTACTTTTGTGTATGGGGTTAGACAATGGTCCAATTTTATTCTCCTACATGTAGCTGTCCAGTTTTGCCAGCACCATCTGTTGAAGAGACTGTCATTTTGCCATTGTATGTCCATGGCTCCTTTATCAAATATTAATTGACCATATAAGTCTGGGTTAATGTCTGGAGTCTCTAATCTGTTCCACTGGTCTGTGGCTCTGTTCTTCTACCAGTACCAAATTGTCTTGATTAGTATGGCTTTGTAGTAGAGCTTGAAGGTGGGGAGTGAGATCCCCCCTACTTTATTCTTCTTTCTCAGGATTGCTTTGGCTATTCGGGGTCTTTGGTGTTTCCATATGAATTTGTTGTTGTCATTGAAGAATATTGCTGGTAATTTGATAGGGATTGCATCAAATCTGTATATTGCTTTGGGCAGGATGGCCATTTTGATGATATTAATTCTTCCTAGCCATGAGCATGGGATGAGTTTGCATTTGTTAGTGTCCCCTTTAATTTCTCTTAAGAGTGACTTGTAGTTTTCAGGGTATAGGTCTTTCACTTCTTTGGTTAGGTTTATTCCAAGGTATTTTATTCTTTTTGATGCAATTGTGAATGGAATTGTTTTCCTGATTTCTCTTTCTATTGATTCATTGTTAGTATATAGGAAAGCTACAGATTTCTCTGTGTTAATTTTGTATCCTGCAACTTTGCTGTATTCTGATATCAGTTCTAGTAGTTTTGGAGTGGAGTCTTATGGTTTCTTATGTACAGTATCATATCATCTGCAAATAGTGACAGTTTAACTTCTTTACCAATCTGGATTCCTTGTGTTTCTTTGTTTTGTCTGATTGCTGTGGCTAGGACCTCCAGTACTATGTTAAATAACAGTGGGGAGTTTTTCAGTTCCCAATTTCAGAGGAAAAGCTTTCAGCTTCTCGCTGTTCAGTATAATGTTGGCTGTGGGTTTATCACATATGGCCTTTATTGTGTGAGGTACTTGCCCTCCAGTCCCATTTTTCTGAGAGTTTTATCATGAATGGATGTTGAATTTTGTCAAATGGTTTTTCAGCATCTATGAAGATGATCATGTGGTTTTTGTCTTTCTTTTTGTTGATGTGGTAGATGATGTTGATGGATTTTCGAATGTTGTACCATCCTTGTATCCCTGGGATGAATCCCACTTGGTCATGGTGTATGATCCTTTTGATATACTGTTGAATTCTTTTTGCTATTATTTTATTGAGTATTTTTGCATCTACATAAATCAGGGATATTGGTTTGTAATTTTCTTTTTTGGTGGGGTCTTCGCCTGGTTTTGGTATTAGGGTGATGTTGGCTTCATAGAATGAGTTTGGGAGTATTCCATCCTCTTCTATTTTTTGGAACACTTTAAGGAGAATGGGTATTATGTCTTCTCTGTGTGTCTGATAAAATACTGAGGTAAATCCATTCAGCCCGAGGGTTTTGTTCTTGGGTAGTTTTTGATTACCATTTCAATTTCTTTGCTCGTAATTGGTTTGTTTAACTTTTGTGTTTCTTCCTTCGTCAGTCTTGGAAGGTTGTATTTTTTTAGGAAGTTATCCATTTCTTCTAGGTTTTCCAGCTTGTTGGCATATAGGTTTTCATAGTAGTCTTTAATAATTCTTTGTATTTCTGTGGAGTCTGTCATGATTTTTCTGTTCTCATTTCTGATTCTGTTGATTTGTGTTGATTCTCTTTTTCTCTTAATAAGTTTGGCTAGAGGCTTATCTATTTTGTTTATTTTCTCAAAGAACCAGCTCTTGGTTTCATTGATTTTTGCTATTGTTTTATTCTTCTCAATTTTGTTTATTTCTTTTCTGATTTTTATTATGTCCCTCCTTCTGCTGACTTTAGGCCTCATTTGTTCTTCTTTTTCCAGTTTTGATAATTGTGATGTTAGACTATTCATTTGGGATTGTTCTTCCTTCTTCAAGTGTGCCTAGATCGCTATATACTTTCCTCTTAAGACTGTTTTCGCTGCATCCCACAGAGGTTGGGGCTTTTTGTTGTTGTTGTCATTTGTCTCTATATATTCCTTGTTCTCTATTTTGGTTTGTTTGTTGATCCATTGATTATTTAGAAGCATGTTGTTAAGCCTCCATGTGTTTGTGAGCCTTTTTGTTTTCTTTGTAGAATTTATTTCTAGTTTTCTACCTTTGTGGTCTGAAAAATTGGTTGGTAGAATTTCAATATTTTGGAATTTACTGAGGCTCTTTTTGTGGGCTAGTATGTGGTCTATTCTCTAGAATGTTCCATGTTCACTTGAGAAGAATGTACATCCTGTTGCTTTTGGATGTAGAGTTCTATAGATGTCTACTAGGTCCATCTGTTCTAGTGTGTTATTCAGTGCCTCTGTGTCCTTACTTATTTTCTTCCTGGTGGATCTATCCTTTGCAGTGAGTGGTGTGTTGAAGTCTCCTAAAATGAATGTATTGTATTCTATTTCCCCCTTTAGTTATGTTAGTATTTGTTTCACATATGCTGGTGCTCCTGTGTTGGGTGCATATATATTTAGAATGGTTATATCCTCTTGTTGGACTGAGCCCTTTATCATTATGTAGTGTCCTTCTTTATCTCTTGTTACTTTCTTATTTTGAAATCTATTTTATCTGATATTTGTACTGCAACCCCTGCTTTCTTCTCGCTGTTGTTTGCATGAAATATGTTTTTCCATCCCTTGACTTTTAGTTTGTACATGTCTTTGGGTTTGAGGTGAGTTTCTTGTAAGCAGCATATAGATGGGTCTTGCTTTTTTATCCATTCTATTACTCTGTGTCTTTTGATTGGTGCATTAAGTCCATTTACATTTAGGGTGACTATTGAGAGATATGTACTTATTGCCATTGCAGGTTTTAGATTCGTGGTTACCAAAGGTTCAATGTTAGCCTCTTTCGTATCTTACTGCCTAACTTAGCTCACTTATTGAGCTGTTATATATACTGTCTGGATATTCTTTTCCTCTCTTCCTTCTTATTCCTCCTCCTCCATTCTTCATATGTTGTGTGTTTTGTTCTGTGCTCTTTTAGGAGTGCTCCCATCTAGAGCAGTCCCTGTAAAATGCCCTGTAGAGGTGGTTTGTGGGAAGCAAATTCCCTCAGCTTTTGCTTGTCTGGGAATTGTTTAATCTCACCATCATATTTAAATGGCAGTCGTGATGGATATAGTATCCTTGGTTCAATGCCCTTCTTTTTCATTGTATTAAATATATATGCCATTCTCTTCTAGAGTGTAGGGTTTCTGTTGAGAAGTCTAACAAGAGCCTGGTGGGTTTTCCTTTATAGGTGACCTTTTTCTCTCTTGCTGCCTTTAAAACTCTTTCCTTGTCCTTGATCCTTGCCATTTTAATTATTATGTGTCTTGGTGTTGTCCTCTTTGGTTCCTGTCTGTTGGGGGTTCTGTGTATTTCCGTGGTCTGTTCAATTATTTCCTCCCCCAGTTTGGGGAAGTTTTCAGCAATTATTTCTTCAAATAGACTTTCTATCCCTTTTCCTCTCTCTTCTTCTTCTGGTACCCCTATAATGCGGATATTGTTCATTTTGGATTGGTATTGTTTCGTTCCTGGAGATCCTTTTATCTCTCTCTATGTCAGCTTCTATACGTTCCTGTTTTCGGGTTTCTATTCCTTCAATGGCCTCTTGCATCTTATCCATTCTGCTTATAAATCCTTCCAGGGTTTGTTTCACTTCTGTGATCTCCTTCCTGACATCTCTGATCTCCCTTCAGACTTCATCCCATTGCTCTTGCATTTTTCTCTGCATCTCTGTCAGCATGTTCATGATTTTTATTTTGAATTCTTTTTCAGGAAGACTGGTTAGGTCTGTCTCTTTCTCAGGTGTTGACTCTGTGATATTTGTCTGCCTGTAGTTTTACCTTTTCATGGTGATAGAGAGAGTTTGCAGAGCTGGTACGAGTGATGGCTGGAAGAGCTTTCCTTCTTGTTGGTTTGTGGCCTTCCTCTCCAGGGAGAACAACAACCTCTAGTGGCTTGTGCTGGGCAGCTGCACGCAGACAGGGGCACGCAGACAGGGCTTCTGCTTCCTGCTCGGCTGCGATGGAGTTTATCTCTGCTCTGCTGTGGGCGTGACCTGGCTCGGGCTGCTGCTCCAAAATGGTGGAGCCCCATTGGAGGGAGAGCGGCCGGGAGGCTATTTATCTCCATAAGGGACCTCCTTGCTCCCTGCTGTCCAGGGGGTTGGAGTGCCCAGAGATCCCCAGATTCCCTGCCTCTGAACTAAGTGTCCCACCCTGCCCCTTTAAGACTTCCAAAAAGCACTCGCCAAACCAAAACAACAACAACAACAACAACAACAAATTAAATAAATAATTTAAAAAAATAAAACACACAATTTTATTTGCCCTCATGCACCCGCTTACCGGTCTTGCTGGCCTGTTTCCCTAGTATTGGGCTCCCTGTCCCTTTAAGACTTCCAAAATGCACTCGCCAAAAGAAAAAAAAAATGGCCACTCCCATTTCTTTCTTCTCCGGCATTGGCCTCAGGCACCTGCTCACCAGTCCTGCTGCCCTGTTTGCCTAGTATCCAGGACCCCACACATGCACTGTGTCTGTGCTGTGGTGTGGATGGCTAGGGCTGGGTGTTCAGCAGTCCTGGGCTCCCTCCCCCTCCCCGCTTGAGCTCCTTTCCTCCCACCTGGAGCTGTGGGGAGGGGTGCTCGGGTCCTGCGGGGCTGGGGCTTGTATTCTACCCCTTTCACAAGGCTCTGGGTTCTCGCAGGTGTGGATGTGGTCTGGATGTTGTCCTGTGTCCTCTGGTCTCTATTTTAGGAAGAGTTGTCTTTGTTATATTTTCATAGATAAATGTGGTTTTGGGAGGAGATTTCTGCTGCTCTACTCACGCCGCCATCTTGGCTCTGCCCTCCATAGTTTTAGTCTTATGATGGAAAGCCACAACCTTCCACTTTGGGGGATGACCATGACTGAAACTGTCTGTACACCAAGTATCTTCAGGTATAGGGGCTTTTCCCTCATGTTAAAGACTCTTGGCTACCAATGGCTCAAAAGAAAGTTATTCCTGCTTTCCACTGGTATATGTCACTGTCCCCAATAAGTGCTGGATTTCTCCACTTACAGAGCTAGTGGAAAGGGTGCTGGCTGCTGTAAAAACATGCCCCATTTGACGAGTGTAGGCATCTGTGCCATGCTGCTCTATGGTATTTGGGTCCAGTCTCGCACCCACTGCAGCAGTAAAACCAGCTGCACATGTCTCATCCCAGTCCCACCTGATGCCCTTTCCTGCCAACCAGTATAAGGGCTTTAAAATTTGTACCAAGTGTGGGATAAACACTCTCCAGTAGCCCAAAGACCCCAAAACTCTGGTTATAATGCTACAATGGTAGGGGTGGAGAAAGCCTGGACTTTGTCTATGACTGCTTCTGTGATAAATTTAGTTTTACCCTACCAGACAATCTCCAAGAGCTTTACTGACAAACCAGGTCCCTGAACCTTGGTGCTGTTCACAGCCCATCTTTTCTACTGTAAATGTTATAACAGTCTAGGAACTGCCCCTTCTAAATCTTCAAGATAATCAGATGTGAGAATAATATCACCAATGCAGTAATACAGCCACACCATTTGCAGTTTCCTACATGTAGCCAAGTCCTGGGCTACAAGTCAATGACAAACAGTGGGACTGTGGAGGTATCCCTGTGGAAGGACAGTGAATGTCCACTGCTTGTCTTCCCATGTGAAGGCAAACTGTTCCTGATTTTCCTGTGCTATGTCAATAGAGAAGAAAACATTAGGCAGGTCCACAGCATAATAATACGTCCCTCGTTCATGAATGAGGGTGTCCTTGAGGGCTGCTACAGAGGGGACAGCAGCATGCAAATGGGCTGTGACATTTTAAAATTCCCTGTAATCCATGGTCATATGTCAGGAGCCATGCAGCTTTTTCACTGGCCCCACTGGGAAATTAAAATGACTATGAATGGGCTTCATGATGCCCACCTTCTCCAACTCCTGTAGAGTTTCTCCAATTTCCTTGAGTGCTCCAGGAAATTTATATTGCTTAGTATTTGCCACGCACTGAGGTACAGGCAAAGCTACAGGCAGGTGCTTATCATGTCCCCCCAGAACTGCCTTTACTACACATACCCTCATGAGTCTGAACTCACCTGCAGTGGTCTGTAACCACAGGCCATGCAAGACACCCACCCCCAAATAAATTCAGGGATGGAAGAAATGTACACAGTACATTCTTTTGGGGGTAAAAGCCCTATCACCAATGAGATTTGGGCTTTCTTCACTTTAATTGCCTTACCACCATAGTTATCTATCACAGCAGGGGTCAAAGGAAAATGCTCAAGGTTGTTGTAAATCAGAGATCACTCAGCTCTTGTGTCCACCAGCGCCAGGACATGTTGTACATTCATTCATGAGGGACCAATGAATTGCTAATTCTACATGTGGCCTCTAGTCTCCATCACACTCCCCAAGGTGGAGTCCTTGACACCCCCTTCAGTCAAACTGCAATGTCCAGTTGTAATTTCTGTGGGGTTGAGGGCCAGGAGGAACCTGAGTACTGTCTCCAGGAAGTCTGGCAGGGACACAGGCTGAGAGTGGGGCTTTGACTCTGGCTTCCAGGACCTCAGCAGCTAGTACTTCTGCTCTGGCTTTAATTGGTGCCACAGTTCTAACATGATCCTATTGTGCTGCCCATCAAGTTTTCCTTTCACTACACCGGCCTTTATCAAATCAACCCACCCTTGGGTCCTCGAGACCTTCACAGGGCCTTTTGCACCTCTCCTTTCAGTCCTAGCCTGTACTTCCTACTGTGCTCTTATTATTTTCAACCTCCCCATATCTGCTAAAGTAAGAGTAGTCTCACTTATGGGTTGCCCTTATGGGTGGCAATAATAGTCACTAAGGACCCAAAGAGAGATGTGGGAGGTGTATGCAGCACCATATTTCTCATTCCTATAGTGAACAACTCCCCATCAGGGCCTTGGGGGTCCAAACTATAGACAATATTTTTCAAGCCCAGCTACTGGGTAAGTATGGTAAATCACCCTAATTAGGCCAAACTGCCCTTATGGCTTCCCTCAACCAATCCAAAACCACCTAATTCCCTGAGGTATGAAGGGCACTTTGCAACTTCTGCCGCAGAGAAGGGTGAGCCATCAGGGAAGCCAGTCTACCCATTTCAGAATCTGAAATAACAATGTTTTCCACCCCCATATCCCAGAAACTCAGAAGCTATGTAGTCAGAGGTTCCATGAATGCTACTGAAACCAGATGTTCATGTCCAGTAGCTCACACCAGGTATAGGGGTAGAGCATGGAGAGTTCCACAACTTGGGGAGGGAGCAGTTCTGCACTCTGAGAAGCCCGTGATTGTTGCATTTTTATTTCCTTAATTACAACCTGATGGGCCTTTAATGCAGGAGGTGCTGGTGCCTTTGGGGTGGCCTCAGCAACAGTTCCACCCTCAGCCCCAACCCTTCGTCCTCTCCCAACATCTCCTCTGCCATCTCTGGGGCTGAAGTCACCACACTTTCCTCCCCCTTCCCCATGGCTTTCTGCAACACAGATTCTCCTACTGCCTCCTCTCTCACTAAAGTATCTTTCAGGAGTGTGACCTGACTTCTCAATAACTGTCTCTCTTTCTTAAGGGCATCTCACAGGTCATTGCCCAGCTCCTCCAAGCAATGCTAAAGTGTGTCTCTAACCACAGTAACTCTTTCCAATATCTCAAGAAACAAAATCCCACAATCAACGGTCACCACACAGTCACTCAGGGCCTCTAAGCAGTCTTCTATCTCACGGAGTGCTAATTCCACAGCGTCTGGTGTCTCCACCCTTCCCTAAGGGCCCACCCACATAAGAGGTGCTTTTCCCTAGACCAATTCCCCACTAGGGGCTCCCCAAGTGGAAGCCCCATGGGTGGGGGCTCCTGGGTGAAGCTGTACCATCCACAGGGTGGTCCCCTTTCCCCCACACCAGCCACCGGGGCCTCCCCACCATGCACAGGGGGTTTTCTGGGTATCTCCTTACCATCTCTAGGGGAAGCCTGCCCAAGCATTGTACCCATGAAGACAGGTTTTGGGTTCAGAGGTCCTGCTGACTACCACCAGATGTAACTCTGGGGAAAAATGTGTTCCCAGCCTGGGGCAAATAAACCTTTGAAGCCAAAATCAGTCAAAGGGAAAAATAAAGTGGGAGAAATCCATTTATTGCTTGTAAGAGGTCATCGATTTCCATTCTCCTGTGTCTCTCTGGACCCAGCTGTGAAGGCCCCAGAAAACCTGTCAGTCCCAGTGTGCCTTCTGCCTCTTCCCCCATCCCTTGCACCTATTCATGTAGAGATGGTCTCCTTCTTTCCATCCCTTATAAACAACTACTGATATGGAGATGGACTAAGGCCAGGCAAGGGATTCTGAAAATACTGAAATTTTACCCACAACAGCCAAATTAAAAAATAGGCCAAAATCCTGAACAGACCTCTCCAAAGAAGATATAAAGATGGCAAATGAGCATATGAAAATACACTCCACATTATATGTCATCAAGGAAATACAAATTAATAATAAGATACCACTACACATCTAATAAAAAGGCCAAAATTCAGAACATTGACACCAACAAATGCTGACAAGGCTGTGGGAAAATAGGAGCTCTCATTCCTTGCTGATGAGAATTCAAAATGGTACAGTCACTTTGGAAGACAGTTGAGCAGTTACAGCTGTCTAAGCATACTCTTACCATATGATAGAGCAATTCACCCAAAGGAGTTGAAAACTTATGTCCACAGAAAAACCTACACACAGATGGTTATAGCTCCTTATTTATTCATAAATGTCAAAACTTAGAAGCAATCAGGATATCCTTCAGTAGGTGAATAGAAAAATAAACTGTGTTACCTCCAATGGAATATTATGAATAGTATTCAAAAAGAAATGAGCCATTAAGCCATGAAAAGACATGGAGGAATCTTAAATGCATATTACTAAGTGAATGAAACCACTCTGAAAAGACTGTATACTGTATGATTCCAACTAGATGACATTCTTGTAAAAGCAAAACTGTGCACATGGCAAAAAAGTTCAGTGGTTTTCAAGGGCTGAAGAGGGGAAGAATGAATAAGTATAGCATAGAGGTTTTTTAGAACAGCTAAAATACTCTGTATAATACCATAATAATGGATACATGTCACTACACATTTGTCCAAACTAATAAAGCAATAGAATGTATTGTACCAATAATGAACTATAATGTAAGGTATGGACTATGAATGATTATGAGTCAACACAGGTTCACCAATTAAAGTATATGTACCGCTCTGTTGGAAGATGTTGGTAATGCAGAAGGCTATGCATGTGTAAGGGTAGGATATATGAGGGATGTATCGCACCTTCCCCTAAATTTTGCTGTGAACTGAAAACTGCCTTAAAAAATAAAGTCTTAATAAAGAAAAAAGTCTTAAAACAGATGATGTTTTAATTCAAACAATTGTCACTTGCTTAAGTTCATCAACCACAGGATAAACAACAATGTCCTAAACTTTTGACATTACTTCATGAAATGTTCAATCCCCATTATACCAATGGCTTGGGAGACTAAAACTAAGTTGATAATACTTAGCCAACAAATGTTAAATCAAGACAAACCTGAAGCAACAACTCTGCAACTGTGTCAGTGTACCAGTCTGAGCTGAAACAGTGCCTAAATGCTTGGTGAATCCTCAGAGTAGGAGAAGACGTATCAACATAAACTTGCCACATGAAAACTGAGTTATAGGAGTATTTGGAAACGAAAAGAACTTACCTGTCCACATGTATATAGACTGTAAGTATCATGTTTCCTCATATCTATATTTCACTATCAAGAGTATTAGGAAAAGTTTAGGAAATCCCAGCAGTCATCAATTCTCATCTGTATTTAATTACCTCAAAAACCTAGGCAAGTTTGAGTCATCCAAGCCAGTGGTATTTTCCATAACCAACTGTTTCTAATAAACATACATGAACAGAAGCAGTTCTGCTTTTTTAACCCTCAGTATTTTGAAATATCTGCAGAGAGAAAAGCAATACTAGAAGGAGCACAAAGCATACCCTATGGAGTGTTATAAGGCTGTGCACTCAAAAAGTACTTCTTTTGACACTTTAAATATTCCATTCACAAACACCATATGAAAATACAGCTTTCTAATGCTGCAGTTGGGATTGCTTCATTTATTATATATCCATTTCCAAACCATCCCCATGACTTTTACCCTTGATTCTTCCCCAAAATATACCAAGAGCTTATTTTCTATAAATTCTGATTGGTTTCACCATTTCCAGGATAACTATGCTTACAGTTGTTCGTGGCTTTGAAGTGATCCTTTGTGATATGTAAATAATAATTGATCACTGCTCCTGCATTAAAAAAGTCATCTGATGATGATATAATTGAACAGCAGTTGAAAAATCATTCACTGTAAACAGATACTGATGAGCTCTTCAAAAATCTCAGTGACCTAAATTATTGTAACCTATAACTATATGAAAAATAAAAACACCATGCGAAGGAAATTCCTGTACAAATTAACCCTAAAGGAAAATGGTGTAGTAAAACCTCACAAATCAGGAAAAATAGAAACAGTTTGCATTATTGAATGCCTTACAGAATGTACCATTACTACATTCAAACAAAAAAATAAGAAAATAATATATGCTTAATTTAAGAGCCTACCTTTTTCATCTAGAGTATGATCAGAATAAAGGGCTATTTTTAGATTGGCACCTTGGATTCTTTAACAATACATTTATTCTTAGTTTAGACAAGCATTTTGTTCTAGCCACATAATGGTGATCCCTAAGTTTCCCAGGCCCATGTTGTTGTGGATACTAAAGACATAGCATCTGTACCACCCCACCCAGTGCCTTTGCCTTTCAGGATCATTTACACCAGTGATGGAGATAGTTAACTAAACAAATAATTGAAACATAATGAGATGTTATACTAGACAAATACACAAAACAGCAAAAGCACAGATAATAAAGAAATTGTGGTGTGTGTATTACTGTTATTATTCTCTTTTAATCAATTTTAATATATGATAAACAGCAACTAAAACTGACAAAGTTAAGCCGTTATCACCACTGAAGTGCCATTTTCAAACACTGATCATACATAACCTCTAAAGGAATTACTACCTTTAAACATTTCAGGTAGTATGGCTTTTTGAGATTGGGAAACAAAAAGCAGAACAATATGACAGGGAAATAAATCAACAATGCAGTTCTCTAAGGGTCTTAACTAAATATGTTACTACAATTAAGTTGGCCCTTGATCCTACATATTTTTAATAGCAAGAATACTTCTTATTATACATTCATAATATATATATGACTGCTACATGTGAGATACTGGTTATTAAAAATGTTCTGGGTCATCACTCATTTTTTAATACATGTATTTTATGTCAAGTATGACTGATTTGAAAAGTGAGAAATATATCACTTTTATTGTTGTTAGATTCCAGTTATTCCCAGGAGTCTTAAAATCATATTTCTACTTTACTTATATGCATAAACCATAAATGATCAGCCTTCTGCTTCCTTCACAGGACACACACCATGTTGAGCTATAATATTCTTCTTGTTCTGGATATGCGAATTCTGTCCATTTGTACTTCATGAAGATTTTAATCAAATTACATATTTCATTCATACTAAAACTATAAAGTTTCATGAGATTCCATTCATAAATCATTTGCCATGACAGGCTTGCATTTAAATATGGATAATTAATGTACCCTGATACACGTAGATCTGAGCAAATACAGGTTCAACCCCTTTCCCACCATTTTATTTGTATAGATCTATCAGTTGATGATGTAATTTCTGGCTGAGCTAAATGGTTGTTATTTTCCAAAACATCACAAAAGAAATCTTTTAAGGTTATCATGCTCACAAATAAAAATGTTTTACTATATTGGCTTCTTGTGAATTATTTTTAGCTTTTAGTTGAAGAATAAAATTATCAAAATGTCTATTATGAACTTATAATGCTCTCCAGTATAAGAATACAACAGCTGACTTTCTGCTGTAACAAACAGATGTATAAAACTAAATATAAAAACCCCTGTGTACATATGTAATTATGGAGATGAAAGAAAGTGAATTAAAGAAAGATAATCATTAAATTTTATC
This sequence comes from Manis javanica, assembly GCF_040802235.1. NCBI lineage: Eukaryota > Metazoa > Chordata > Mammalia > Pholidota > Manidae > Manis > Manis javanica. The sequence continues at coordinate 33,840,426 of NC_133168.1, read as the reverse complement.
AGTTACAAATGGCTTTCCAACCATGCCTCTTTCTGATTATGTGCTATCGCATTATATTGTTCTTTGCTGATTCCAAACTTATGTATCTTTGGATTTTTCAAGGTTGACATATGTTTCAAAGCAAAATAGCCAAATACACCAAATATATCTTGGCAACAGCACCATTTAGGGGCAATGAAAGGGCATTGGTAGCAGAATAGTGATTATCTTGGAATCCAAACAAAGGTCATATCAAGACTTCCCTTAAAAATCCATCTCTTCTAAGAATGACTTAGCACAAATTCTGTACAAAAAATCATATGCAATGTGTTGAACATATTAATATTTATAAGTATGATATAACAGAGGATGGCCATCTCTAATTTCTCTTCAGTGAGGAACAAGGAGTAAATGTTAACCAAGGTGGCAGAGACTATATCCTCATCCAGTCATCATGAGATCTGGGTTCCCCTGCTCTACAATTCCATTTAACCAGTCTTGCTACAAAACATTTCTGACATCACACAATGCTGCTCGTCAATTTTTTATGTACTCTAGGGATAACTGGCACAGTGGGATGCTCAAGCTATGTGGTGTATGTGTTCTACAGTGGCACTGGGGAGGGTAGTGGTGTTAATGGGAGTGAAGGTGGGATGCAATGGGACAAATCCCTTTAAATGGGATTTCTTAATTTATTAGGTAGGAGTTTTCAACTGGCCTCCACTTAGGCAGCACCACAATGTATACTGTGATATAACATTGAGCATTCTCTGAGTTTGTATTTAAACTCTTCATGCCTCATTACATCTCAGTAACATTTGCAGAATATAAAGCTTTATAAAATCAGAATAACATTGAAATAAAAGAGATCATAGCTAAAATCACAGGCTCTAGAATCAGCTAGATGGTACAATCTCAAAGCCACCATTTGTCAACTGTGTAAACCAAAAAATAAATTATTGATTTCTCAGTTTTTTCATCTCTTAAATTCCATAAGACTTAATTCCTTTGTGAGGATTAACTGAAATATTATATATAAAGCATTTCAAATAATGTCAGGCTGAGGTAAACACTATTAAAAAGTCAGCTGTATTTTTATTGCAAATTTCATTAGCGGAAAGGAATATCCAGAAAGTTCCTACTCAGCTTCTTTCCTTAGTGGTTGGCAAACAGTAACTGATGAAATGTGTACTAAAGCACAGAGCATGTACTGCAGATCTCTCAGGTCAAGTGCTCCTTCCATTTCATCAGTTCATTACTTATAAAGGCCTATATTGTTCTCTAATTGGTATATTTATATTGAAATTGATTCTCCAACTCAAAACTCTGTTAGATCAATTCACATAATGTTCCTTTAATGCTCTGAACAGTCTAGCACGATATTGAGCATATAGCAGATTCTCAGTAAATAGTTGTGTGCAATTATAACCTTCTGATAACAGAATGAATAACGTATTTTTCTTTATGGCTGCCCTCATTCATTTTTAAATGTTTTTTTTTTTTCCTGGATAGTCTTAATACCCATCTTGGTAATGCATTCTTACCGTATTAGTGCGTTTGCTTGATTTTATTTCCCTCTGTACACCAATCCAAAAATACTTGATTCAAAGAATATAGCAAATATGCAAGTGTATTTAAAAATTCCTAAACTTTTCTTCTCCTACACCTACTTCTCACATCCAAATTTTAAAATTCCTAAGTACTAGGTCATAAATGGTTAATGTGGATATGTCTATTAAAGGAATATACTTTATCTAACTTATGGTCCAAAGTTCATTCTCTCCTTTACTGGTTACTCTCATATATGGGTGTCATATCATCAAATGACTTCTAAACATCCTATTTGGCTAAAGTCTAGTTCAAGATACAATACATATTATTTTTCTTTATAATCATTCAAAGTATTTTACTCAGTAGCATTTAACTTCTATTAGTCAACATAATATTAGAGAATACATTTAAACTATTACTCAGATATTAATACCTGGGTTTAAAAACATACAGCAGTTGATTATTTTGTCAGTTAAAAATTAAAAATCATTCATAAAACACTTTTTACTGTACATTTTATCTGAAAAATCCTCTTTGGCTTAGGTATAAATATTATATGTAAGCAGTTCAAGTAGTCAAAAAGAAAGCAATATAAAAGCCAATTTTCATCTATTTTTAATTACTGGAATAAACACCACTGATGTGAATTTCATCCAGAGATTATAACTGTCACTGTTTATGAACCAAATGTCATAATAGGCCATATTCCAAACTTTAATTCTTCACTATCCGTCACCCTTATCCACTAAGCCTGCTTACACTCCATCCACCAGACCCCTTTTGTATTCTTTACTATTTTAAATCACATATCTGGGTGTCTTTTGTTCTTTCTTTCAACCCATTTTTAATGCCTTTCCTCTATCTCTTCTTTTCCTCTACCATCTTCTCTACTTTCATTGGTTGTAGCTCATGAAATTACAGACTGTAACCACTCCTAAACACTCTCTAACTAAAAGTCTCATATCCATCCTTGTTTAGTTTCTTTTAAATTTTGTTTATTTTTAATTGAAATATAGTTGTTATATAATATTTTACTACTTTCAGGTGTACAACATAGGATTCACCAATTATATACATCATTATTTAGTTTTTGCTAAACATAGCTAGGTGTGGGAGAAGTCAGGGTGTGCAGGAAGCATCTGATATTCCAGCCTGATATTAGACAGCTGCCTGGCAGGTGCTTACCCTTGCTTAGAGGGAGTTTTTCCTGGAAGTTCAGGACAGAGTTTTAGAATGTTAACCCTGTCACCAACTTTCATTAAAACTTTCATTTCATAGTTGGAGGAACAAAGATTGATTAGCTGACTTAATCAAGTACACTCTGCTAGTCAGTGACATATTTTGAGCAGATGGAGTCCATGAGTTCCCCATCTCATTCCCTGTCTGCTTCACCACAGTAACTTGAATATTATAATGTAATAATACCATGAACTTAGGCTTAAGTAGGGTTTAACAGTTATACATAGTAAATATTTCTCATATAAATACTCATTTGGTATTGGTAAAAAATGATCACAAAATACTTGTCAAAAAATTAGGAAGTAATAATAAATAGTCAGAGGCAAAAATAGATAATTTAACCAAGAACTCACATCTAATTAATATTTTTATGAAACAAATAATGTCCAACTTATGACTTTATTGCTATTTGACTAGGCTGCTTTCCAAAATCAGATCAGGATTGTTATTGTCATTTTATAGAATGGTTTAAGATAAAGGTGAATATACACTGTAAGCAAAGAACAGGTAAAATGACAATTTGAGTGGAAGTGCTCAAAAATGCCTCTTTCAAAATCTACCTGAAAAGGTTGAACTGTAAGGTTACATGAAAGAATATTTATTTTTGCAACTGGAGTGAAAGTCATGAAGTTTGTGCTAAGGAATTATAAAATAAACATAAGTAAATGAACTAAAATCTATTCTCTCAGCACTTCCTACACTCTAGTGGCCAGCCACTCAACCACCAGTTTAAAAAATATATACACCCTATTGCTAGCAATGTCAAAGACTTAATGAAATGGAAAATTACCATATGCAGATAAAAATTATGAAACGTGATCCTATATAATATGGAAGACTTGAATTGATAAGTAAAAAGAAAAGAAAAGGCATAAAAAGAGAGAGAGATGGACAGAGACAGAGAAAGGAAGAGAAAGAGAGAGAGGGGAACCAGCTGAGCTGAGAAGAGCATTTGATGAAAATCCAGTTCTACTTCTATTTACCTTAAACTCTAGGTAAATGCTTTATGTATACATTTGTCCCTTGTAGAACAGGTAAGATAAAGTCCTATCTCACAGAAATGTTATAAGAACTAAAGAAATGAGAAATCTTTTGATGTGGAATAAATAAGGTTTTACAGAAATGTAAGTATTGCTGAAATTCCTAAAACCAGAAAAGGCTAGAAGAAACACTGCAGAGATTTTTGTAGATAAATTAACAATATGGATGAAAAGAATATAAACCAGCTGACAATTAAGTTTTGTAGTTTAGCAACTATGTTCTTTTAGATCTAAAACCCATTATTAGAGTTCAGCAATTTACCTGGAGAGGACAACTTTGGTTTTGATATCTGTTTTGATAGGATAAAAATTTGAACAAAAATGCAGATCAGTCAACTGAGATGACTTCAATTCACAAAACATATGTTTACAATTTATTTCACCAAAGAAGAAGTTATGAATAGCAGTTAAAAGCAGAGGGGTTGCATGTATGTCATATAAAGCTGTGATGTGAAAGAGCTTAATCACACCAGACAGCTTTGACATGATCTCATCACACAGAGGCTGACATCACTGTTATTCTGTATTCTGGAAAGAGGGTCTTCTATAGCACTGAAAGTTGCCTTAAAGACAAGAACTTCAAAACTATATTCACAATAGGTGGCATGTTCCTTGATGACACTCCTCCATTTCTACCTCATTCTTAAACAGAACTGTACACACAAAAACACAGACGTACACAAACACACACACACATACATACACACGCTTACATGTGCATCATCAGATACCTGTGCTTTCTAGGGATACCTGGGTATAGGTATCATTATGCTATGTCTGGGGGGGAGCTTACCTGTTGGCTCTTCTCCCCACTGTCTATGTGTCTTCTCACTGACCTTTACGCTCCACTGCTGACGTACGAGATTTTACTCACTTGGATGCCACTTCAGCTACTGCACTTTTTCTCTCTACTACTCTTTTCATTTCTTCTCTAAATTTTTTTTATATTTAGTCTTTTATATCTCTGGTTGCTCCCCTGATTTTTCCTGGATTTCTCTTGAAAAGACAGAAATGTCTCTGGAGAAGGCTTCCTCTTCTGACCCTTCCTACAATTCATGTACACAGAAAGTATGAGTATCTTATCATACAGATAATACTAGAGCGTATACCCCTCTATAATTACTTGTATTTGTATTTTGCATTTAGATTACAAAATAGAAATGTAGTATAATAAATTGGGTTTGTGCTTTTATATATAATATATAATTGTTATAATGTATATTTTATATATAATTATATATTTTCACACACATAGGTGTATATATGCATGCATGTATGTATGTGTATACATATACATACATAAGCATACATACATACATGTTTATATACTAGTTCCTCTCTTGAGAGCTTTATAAAGGACACTGAATATTATCTAATTTTTTAGGCACTTTCTGGGCAACCAGTAATTTGAAGAATGAATAGATGGTGGGCATGGGATTGCTTCTTCTCTTCTGCACTTCTCAAACCAAGCACTTTCAACAAGACAGATACTGTAGTTAAAATTTTGGTTTGTCATATATGTTTAATTACTTCTTCCTGCTGAAAAGTTCTTTCTTTCCAGTAAAAAAATACTCCTTTCTTCGATGTCTCTCTTGTTCTTCTTCTTCTTAGTTTTTAAAATTATTCTGGAAAATTGAAAGTCTAGGAGTGTTTCACAACCCAGATATTACTCCAGGAAAAAAAGTATACAAAAACATATAGGTAGACATACAAAGCTTAAAATACTTTTTGTGATATGAGTATGTGGTATCATCCTTAGGGACTATGTTGTCTCTTTGAAGTAAATCATGATAAAGAACTACCAGTAAATGACAACAATAACTATTCATGGACATTAACAACAGTGACCCTCCCCCATTTTGAAAGAAATAATTCATTAAAAAATCAAAAGACTTCACTGGAAGGAGACTTTTTTATCATAAATTAAATTGATCTCAGTCATTTAGCTTCCTCAAACTTAGACCTTTTCTTTTTGTTATCTTACTTGAGACTGATAGCTGAGCAAGGCAGCCCACCAGATCAACACTTTGTAAAGAGACTTGATGGTCATGCTGATATAATAATTTAACTAAGTGCCTTAGTTCAGCAATGAGAATCTAAGCATAGACAATTCAGAGCCAATCTTTTCAGATACCACAACTCAGACAGCCCTAAATGACAAAAAAAACCACCCAATAAGGTCATATGAAAGGCCAACATTTGGACTTCTGCTGTAAAGTATTCTTTCAAATTTATCAAATTTTGATATAAGGAACTCCAAATAGACAGAACCTTCTGTTGTTGATGGTATAGGGAAGGAGGCACAATTATATATTCCTTGAGAAGCCACTTTTAATTTACAGAAACTAGATTCTATAGTGCCAGTGTACTTTATTTGCTGATTTCAAAATAGTTATTGATGTTATCAAATATAAGAAACTAATTTAATATTTTCTTGTAATTCACATCACATGCATGTTTGTGACACAATCCAGCTGTGCTTCCTTACCTTTGCTATCTACTCAGGAGAATCAATAGCTAACAATTCAGGAAAAGCAATTATTCTATGTGTTCTTAGAATGGTGCTTTCCCTTCAGATAATAGAAATTTTTGTGCTATAACTGTGGTAAATATCAATATCTATTAAATTTCATAAAATAAAAATCTACCTTAAGTGCCAAGAAATATTTGGAGTATCTCTCTTACTCAAAAAACACTTTTAGAATTTGTAAGAATCATTACACTATCACTTTTCTGTAAAGCAAAAGATTCTGGCTTTCACATTTAAAATACTGTATTTGTGGGTGGTTTATGAGGTGTGTAGGAAAAACAGGAGCTACTGATGTAGGACCTACTCACCTCTTTGACAGATAAATTCCATGCAGCTTTAACAGAATGCTTAAATAAGTCTTTTTTTGAATGATGTCTTTGATGTCCAATGCAATGAATGCCTCAGGCTGCAAGCTTCTATAACTTGAGTTAAAGGATGTATAGTTTCTGCTGAAACAAAAGTATGAGATGAATTGTCAAGAGAAACCTTAGTGTATGTGCTGTGCTCTGGCTTACTCATAGAGGTTTCTTTGTAAAATACAGAGCCTGAGGGTGCAGGCAAGGAGCAGTGCCAATTCCTCTGGTCAATTCCAAACAAACAAATGAAAATGAAATAAAATGGCAGTAATATGGTCTTACAAGCATAGGAAGCTTGATCCTTCTGTCAACCCCTAACTTTTTCCAACTGTGTTTAGTTTTCTTCCTTTATTATTTATTGATTTAGAAGCAAATTTTTCCTTTGCACTTATCTACTGGCTCTACAAAAATTAAGTTTCCAAAATAATATCCAGCTTGTATGTCCTGATTTCTGAAGCATTCTTTTTTATGTATTTGCTTCTAAATCTAATCTCCTTAGTGAGATCTTCATGAACATGCAACACTCCATTTCCCACTCTCTTGCCCTGCTTTATCTTTCCCTAAAGCATTTATTATGATCTACTGTAAGCTTTGCCAGTTTGCTTTATGGATTGCTTGCCACCCCTTCACCTTAAATTATAAACTCCATGAGAAAAGAACTTTTTGTCTGTTTTGGTAACTTCTAAATTGCCAAAGACTTAAACAGTGACTGGCACATACATACACTGCCAACCTTGGTTCAGTGTTCCAAGAGTTGGGATTCATGGGAATGATAAGAGAGGTGGAAAAGTGGGTTGGAAATAAAACAGGGATGGTACATGTGATCTCTACGGAATGATTCCTTACTGATTCTGGGTGGATGATTGACCCAAGGAAACTTTTTGAAATAGGATATGTCTATCTTTTAATAGCATCCTTTCTACCTCTTTTCTAAGCCCATTTGCTTTCTCCTTAGGCACCCAAAGCCCTTTCCTGCTCCCTGCCACCATAAAGTCCCTGTACTTCGACTTTAGCAAGGTGAGTAAATTAAGCCTACCTTCTTTTAAACACAAAGTGTCCCAAGATCCCCAATTATAATTTCTTACCCACATCTTACCCAAAATTCATGGAGCTTAGAGTAAGTAACTATGAGGGACAGAGATACAAGTTTAAACAAATCCACATTTCACCCCTTGGGCTCCCAGATACTGTTTGCCTGTTTATCTATTTTTCTTGTTAAATCAAACTAACCTTGAATTTTTGAAGTATTGAGGTATGACACAGCCAAATGAATTATTCTAGACAGTTCTAAAAATCCATTTTGAGGGCAGTAGCAAGGATGATCCACTTTTTCCAGTTTGTCTGGACTTTCCCAGTTTTAGCACTGGAAGTCCCATATCTAGGAAAAGCTCTCAACCAGACAAACTGAGACAACTGGTCACCAAGACAGAACCCCAACACATGGGCAAGGCTTCCCTGCCTCAGAATACATCCCTGGGCTTAGGTTTCTTAAATCATCCCAGCTCATCTCCTCCATTTGCTTCTGTTCTTCCGAAGCTATAGAACTTTGCACAGCAACCATCATGGCAGTGGCAATACTGGCTCTGAGGGTAGGGAATGAGGAGTTAGAGCTGGAAGGCAACAGACGTCAGCACAGCCACAGCAATCCTGGAAGTTGTGAACTTCTATTTCACTACCATTTTGGATGCTCACTGAATAATTAGTTCAAATTGTCAAAGCAACACAAGCCATAAGACAATGTTCCTCTGAAAAACAGTGCAGAATTAAATGCCTTAAAATCATTAAATGAATAATGTTGAAAATGTATGCTAATCTCTAATACTCTCTATGCAAAGAGCAATTTGCCACTAGATATTTGACGGCCACAGCAAAGCTGGCCTTTGATTTATTTTTCAGTTTGCTATCACAGATAGCAAATATTCTTTGTTCATTGAGAAAGTTCCATAAGGTTGGTAAGAGGACAGAATGAGCTATGCTATATAACCAGTCAGGGGAGATTCATTCCAACATAAAACTTAGCGCCAAGTGCCTTCAACTCTGTTATCCTACATCCATGCTTTATTTCTATTGTGGAAAGAGCACTTGCTAGTTTAAAACTTAGAAAGCTTGGGTCAGTCCTAGCTTCACTGTGTATTTGATATGAGAACTTGGGAAATCACTAGAACTTGCGAGAACATTTCTAAGGCAATCAACAAACAGGGAACAGCAAAAAGTAACCTGCACACTTCATGTGGCTGTTGTCGGACCAATACGATAATGTCCTTGGAAGGTTTTCTCAACATATAAAATACTATTGACTATTTGGTAGCATCAGTTCTTCATAACATACTTAATGATGTGGCATTAACTTCTTGATAGGAAAATTGAATTACAGCAACCAAGATAATTTTTGGCCCCTTTAACTGGGAGTGGTGTATTCGTTAGCAAAGCATGAACTCGGCCTTTAAACTGAGAGCAGCCAGGTAGTCATGGCTGAGATACTGTGAGGTGGACTGTGTAAACGGGTAATGCAGAGAATAGGTTACACAGGAAGTTTAAAGCCCCACAGCTGTTTCTTTTGGTTTACTTTTGTTCTTCCCTTCGTCTAGTAAAATTTAAGGTATCTCACAAAACTGAAAGTGAAAGAACCAGTGGGGAGCCTTGGTTTTAAAACATTCGATCCTGACTTCTTTTCCTTCAACCGTAATAGAAAATATGTTGTCCTGGGAATTAAGAGGGCAGAGGTCTGCAAGTAGCAGGCTGCTCCTCCTTGGGAAAATCATCAATCTGTCTGGAACAGTTTCTATATTTGTAAAATGAGGAGATTTGTGTTCTGTTTTTCCGATTATTAGGTAAAATAGAATAAATTGGAAAAACAGTTTAAGTACATATTATAAAGAAAGGATAATTATTTCTTGAAACATATTTTAGTTGTGTGTTGTGTGTTTGTATGTGCATTAATGTTTACATATACACATTGGGTCACAAAATAAAATGAATTTCTTAATTTGGTTCATCCTCAAATTAATTTTTGGTTTTTCAAGATGTCTTCTAAGGTTCTTTCTATTACTTGTCCTCTACTGATTCTAATATGCCTTCCCTGGTTTTAAAACAGAAAGGCATCACCTAGACCTTAGTTATTTTCATATATGGTTTATTAGCTTAAAGTATTTTCCTAAGATGATTTCCCCCATTCTTTACCCCCACTTTCATCACTGCTTGCAGATACTTCAAAATCCTATTTGTTCTAATGACTGTCCTGTTATAATAAACTTTCCCTAACCACAGGTTAATTGCAGTAGTATCTTACACTTAAATGTTGATCCATTTGAACACAGTATTTTATAAAATGATATATTAAAAGTTAACAAAATTTATATTACCCTCACTGTGTGTGAAAGAAAAAATGGCCAGCAACAGTTCTAGAGTACCCTCTTTTGATTTTTAAAATGTCCCTTTCCATGAAATGATTCCTCAAAGACAGAAATAGACTCTGAGAAATAAAAGCGATCTAAAGAGCTAAATAATCATCACAAGCTGTAGTCAGCAAAATGGAATCATCTCTCCCCCACATACACATATGTTCAAATTGAGATAAACATGCACATACTTCAATTACAAGCAAAACTTCCTTGAGAGAAGAGTGGCAGGGAGCACTGAAGCCGAAGCAATGTGACAACACAGTGGCGTGCAATGGTGAGAAACAACTCAACCCTGTAATTAATTTCTATCATTAAAGTCCCATCAATATCACTTAGCTGGATGACTCTGACAGGAAGGGAATATTAGCTAGAGTCAGATTTCCTACTCAAAGGTTATAGTACTGTCTGCATAAGTACTTTAGAATAATTTACAAAAAGGGGAAAAATATGGATGGCATTATGTATAACCCAAGAATAACTCAGCAAAGAATAAATGTATGTGCTTGACATTTTCTGTGGTGAATATCAAACTTCACACCTTTTATCTCTTCTGAAAATAAATGCAGAGGTTCATTCTCCAGAATTGGACTGAAAAAACAATGTACATCTAGCATGATTTATGTAAAATCCTAGGACATTTTATTTGCCATCTATAATGGCTAATACTAATGAAGGACACAAAATTGCCTCAAACTGAGGTCATTATGAAAAGAAACAGAAGAGAAGGAGAAATGCGGTTAGATGTAGCCAATTGCTCTTTGGAGATAGTTGATTCAATGCACATAGAATGGACAATATTTAGAAGAAAAAATACCCTTTGTTGCTATACCAGTATGGCTAAATAAAGCAAAACTGTAGAAAAGTGGCCATGATGAATGAAGTTGTATGAAAAACTGTAAAAATTTCCCTTAGGTTCAAAATGAAATTTCTCTTGTTCCTAACCAAAGTCTGGCAAGTGATTTATCTGAAGACTATTCCAAACTCCCCCAAGTGAGAAATACATCATATAATCCTCCGTGTTCTGAGATATATTATTGGATAGGGTTTATTGTATCTTTAAAGTTTAGATATATCACTCAAAAGGACTTCTAATCTGCACTCTAATTACCCACTTCACTCCCTTTCTTTTTTTCAAAATCTGAGTAGACTGCAAGCAGTGAAATAAGGATAACTGAACACAACTTTGTGAGATAAAACAGGCTTTGGAATTATTACTATGTTCAATATGAACTTAATATATGAAATAAATAAAAGTTTCAAAATCTTTTTTTCAGGCTAAAGTAATATAAACAACAAAAATCTCTTCCTTGCATGTTTTTGATTTTTAAATTAAATTTGACCTTGACAAAATGTAACATAATGGCATATGTGTGAATAGTATGTGATATTTTCTTCAGCATTAAAAAAAATGGAAATGTTTAAAAGGTGATAAGATGAGTTACTTATGAAGAAGACTTTCATATTTTTCTTTAACTTTGCCTCAAGGACACCATCTTCCTTACACTATCTTATTTTTTAAAGAAATGTTTAAACTATCTCCTTGTAAGACCCAAGAGCTTCTGAGAGGCAGCTGATGGAATTCAATACCATACTTTCTGAAGGCAGACAAATTTCAGAACTCATATATTCAGTGCACTACCAGATGTACCAGATATGGTATCATTGTTTGTTTATTAATTCATTCAGTAAATATATTTTTGAGTGTCTTTATGCCAGATATTGTCCCAGACACTATCATGGGGCAAGAAATATAACAATGAATATGACATCTATAATCCCTGGAGAGAATTAAAAAAAACATACATAAGTAATTAGAAAGATATGTGCAATGAAAGAAACAAATTGAATTCTGTAAAAGAAATTAATAGGAGATGATCAGATTTAGATGGAAAAGTCAAGGACATTTTTTAAGTGAGGTTATATTCATCGTTGACACATCAAAGATGAAGCAGCTAAAGGAAGGACGGGAATAGAGCTTCCTCAGAGTGGGAAAGCAGCTTATGCAGGATCCTGAGACAGGAGAGAGCTTGCAGTGTTTTAAGAATTGAAAAAAAGGCAAGGAGGCTAAAGCAAAGGTGAACTTCCACAAATAGTGCACGACAGAGAGAAGGGCATGAGATGACTTTGGACATGTAAGTCAAGGGCAGTTCATACAGTTTTTCCTAATAAGTCATAGCAACAAGTTAATCTTGTATTTTAAAATGGAGTAGAAGCCACTGACAAATTTTCAGAAGAAACAATTTAGCTAATGGATCTTCCATGTATGGTTGTGTACCTATTAAGAAATAGTTGTTTCAAAGTCATATCAGTCACTAATGGACACATAATTGAAGGACAAAAAGCAGATGAGAAGCTATAGTAAAAATATGGAGAGCTATACTAAAAAATAAACAGCACGATCCTGCTGTACAAAATGTATATAACGCTAACTAAATAGAGTTATAGACTGGAACATATTCCGCCATCCCACTTTTATCTCCTTCTACCTGTATTACAAATGTGTTAATAATGAAGAGAATATAGTGACTGTACATGATCACAGTAATGAACAGAGCAGAAATTTCCATAGTGTTGTATATGTCTGACTTTCTACTTTTATCTATGGAGGGTAATATGCTATATAATAATAAATAGACAAGAACTCATGCCTTTTTTAAACTCTTGCTGAGGAAACTGAAGATAAATAAATAAAGCCACATTACCATACTTAAAGTCACCCTGGGAAGGGAAACAGGGGGCAGAGTAGGAAGGCAAGGTGGAAACCTCCTCCCACACACCCACCAAGGAAGCAACTATAGAAAATACAACTAATCCTGAAAATGACCTGTAGACTGCAGAACAGACCATCTGAACCAGGGTAAGAAAAGAAGACCACACAGAGAAGGGAAAAGCAGCAGAGCCACAATTGATTGGGACCCCAGACTTTCCCCCATCCCAGCTCACAAGTGGGAGGGAAAGGAGCAGAGCAGGGAGCGGGTAAGGGCTCAGGAGCTGGAGATCTGCTCTGGAAACACTAGTCCACATTCCACTGGGCTTTGGTGGTTAAGGGGTCTGGACACCAGGAACAATTGGAGAATTCTGGGAGGCTGAGACTCCTTCTGCTTGTCAGGGACAAACATGCTCCCTTGGTATACTGCTGAGACCCAACACACAAGCAGTAATTTGAAAGACTACCAACAGCAAGAAGGGGGCCATAGGGATCAGAGTTGGATGGAGCTTTCTCTTTAGGAGAAAGGGCAGGTAGACAATGCTTCCCCAGCCCTCCCTCATTTGAACTGTTTGGGTACTTACCCCAAACACTCCATCCCCTTCACTAGCAGCTCATCCCTATAGTGCTTCCCTGCATGCCTGCCCACCCATCTGGCCCACTTATCCAAGCAGAAGTCAGACTTTGCTGACTGGAAGATGGAGGGACACTTTGCTGTCTGGTAGTCAGAGGGAGTCTTTACAGCTTTCTAAGCTCAGGTGGGAGGTACGTCTAGGAGACAGCTCCCAATGCTTCTTCTTCCTTGCTGGTGCCCAGCCCCACATGGTACTCTCCTGCATATCCACTGAACCCACCAGAACAGCCTAAAAGCTCTGCCATTGCTACAAAACAGGCAGTGGGTGGCCCCATCCACAATGATCCCAGCTGAAGTGCCACCAAATGGCTCACAAAAGGCTGGCAGAGGCTAGCTGACATCCAGGGCAGAATGAGATCAGCCACTGCTGGCAGACAAGCAGAAAGGTGGTCTTACCCATAGCACACCAATAGCAACTGGGGCTCAACTGCAAAGGAGAACCAGGAACTGGACAATAAAGACACTTGAGGTTCTGGACAGCACAGGATGCCTTCTTTTTTTTTTTTTTAAGGCTTAAAAAAAGAATCTCAGTTTAATGCATTTTTCTCACTGGTTCTTTTTTTTCTATAAAGAAATTATTGTTATTCTTTTTGTTATCATTAATCTACAATTACATGAAGAACATTATGTTTACTAGGCTCTCCCCTACCCAATGTCCCCCCGACAAACCCCATTACAGTCACTGTCCATCAGCATAGTAAGATGTTGTAGAATCACTACTTGTCTTCTCTGTGTTGCACAGCCCTCCCCATGCCCAACCCCCACATTATACATGCTAATCATAATACCCGATTTCTTCTTTCCCACCCTTATCCTTCCCTACCCTCCCATTCTCCCCAGTCTCTTTCCCTTTGGTAACTTAGTTCATTATTGGGTTCTGTGATTCTGCTGCTGTTTTGTTTCTTCAGTTTTTCCTTTGTTCTTATACTCCACAGATGAGTGAAATCATTTGGTATTTGTCTTTCTCCACTTGGTTTATTTCACTGAGCATAATACCCTCTAGCTTCATTCATGTTGTTGCAAATTGTAGGATTTGTTTCCTTCTTATGGCTGAACAATATTCCATTGTGTATATGTACCACATCTTCTTTATCCATTCATCTACTGATGGACACTTAAGTTGATTCCATTTCTTGGCTATTGTAAATAGTGTTGCGATAAACATAGGGGTGCATCTGTCTTTTTCAAACTGGAGTGCTGCATTCTTAGGGTAAATTCCAAGAACTGGAATTCCTGGGTCAATTGTGAGCTTTTAGAGGAACCTCCTTACTGCTTTCCACAATGGTTGAACTAATCTACATTCCCACCAGCAGTGTAGAAGGGTTCCCCTTCCTCCACAACCTTGCCAACATTTGTTTTTGTTGGTTTTTTGGATGGTAGCCATCCTTACTGGTGTGAGGTGGTATCTCATTGTGATTTTAATTTGCATTTCTCTTATAACTAGCAATGTGGAGCATCTTTTCATGTGTCTGTTGGCCATCTGAATTTCTTCATTGGAGAACTGTCTGTTCAGTTCCTCTGCCCATTTTTTAATTGAATTATTTGTTTATTATTTGTTGAGGTGCATGAGCTCTTTATATATTTTGGCTGTCAAGCCTTATCAGATCTGTCATTTACGAATATATTCTCCCATACTGTAGGGTACCTTTTTGTTCTATTGATGGTGTCTTTTGCTGTACAGAAGCTTTTCGGCTTGATATAGTCCCACTTGTTCATTTTTGCTTTTGTTTCCCTTGCCCAGGGAGATATGTTCATGAAGAAGTCGCTCATGTTCATGTCCAAGATATTTTTGCCTATGTTTTTTTCTAAGAGTTTTATGGTTTCATGACTTACATTCAGGTCTTTGATCCACTTTGAATTTGCATTTGTGTATGAGGTTAGACAGGGATCCAGCTTCATTCTCTTACATGTAACTGTCCAATTTTGCCAGCACCATCTGTTAGAAGAGACTGTCATTTCCTCATTGTATGTCTATGGCTCCTTTATTGAATATTAACTGACCATATATGTTTGGGTTAATGTCTGGAGTCTCTAATTTGTTCCACTGGTCTGTGGTTCTGTTCTTGTGCCAGTACCAAATTGTCTTGATTACTGTGACTTTGTAGTAGAGCTTGAAGTTGGGGAGTGAGATTCCCCACCACTTTATTGTTCTTTCTCAGGATTGCTTTGGTTATTCTGCATCTTTGGCGTTTCCATATGAATTTTTGAACTATTTGTTCCAGTTCATTAAAGAATGTTATTGGTAATTTGATAGGGATTGCATCAAATCTGTATATTGCTTTGGGCAGGATGGCCACTTTGACTATATTAATTCTTCCTAGCCAAGAGCATGGGATGAGTTTCCATTTGTTAGTGTCCTCTTTAATTTCTCTTAAGAGTGTCTTATAGTTTTCAGAGTATAGGTCTTTCACTTCTTTGGTTAGGTTTATTCCTAGGTGTTTTACTCTCTTTGATGCAATTGTGAATGGAATTGTTTTCCTGATTTCTCTTTCTATTGGTTCATTGTTAGTGTATAGGAAAGCCACGGATTTCTATGTGTTAATTTTGTATCCTGCAACTTTGCTGTATTCCGATATCAGTTCTAGTAGTTTTGGAGTGGAGTCTTTAGGGTTTTTTTATGTACAATATCATGGCATCTGCAAATAGTGACAGTTTAACTTCTTCTTTACCAATCTGGATTCCTTGTATTTCTTTGTTTTGTCTAATTGCTGTGGCTAGGACCTCCAGTACTATCTTAAATAACAGTGGGGAGAGTGGGCATCCCAGTCTTGTTCCTGATCTCAGAGGAAAAGCTTTCAGGTTCTCACTGTTCAGTATGATGTTGGTTTTGGGTTTATTGTATATGGCCTTTATTATGTTGAGGTACTTGCCCTCTATACCCATTTTGCTGAGAGTTTTTATCATGAACAGATATTGAATTTTTTCAGATGCTTTTTCAGCATTTATGGAGATGATCATGTGGTTTTAGTCTGTCTTTTTGTTTATGTGGTGGATGATATTGATGGATTTTCGAATGTTGTACCATCCTTGCATCCCTGGGATGAATCCCGCTTGGTCGTGGTGTATAATCCTTTCGATATATTTTTGAATTCGGTTTGCTAATATTTTATTGAGTATTTTTGCATCTATGTTCATCAGGGATATTGGTCTGTAATTTTCTTTTTTAGTGGGGTCTTTGCCTGGTTTTGGTATTAGGGTGATGTTGGCTTCATAGAATGAGTTTGAGAGTATTCTGTCCTCTTCTATTTTTTGGAAAACTTTAAGGAGAATGAGTATTGATTCTTCTCTGTATGTCTGATAAAATTCCGAGGTAAATCCATCTGGCCTGGGTTTTTTTTTCTTAGGTAGTTTTTTGATTACTGCTTCAATTTCTTTTCTGGTAATTGGTTTGTTTATATTTTGTGTTTCTTCTTGGTCAGCCTTGGAAGGTTGTATTTTTCTAGGAAGTTGTCCATTTCTTCTAGGTTTTCCAGTTTCTTAGCATATAGGTTTTCATAGTAGTCTCTAATAATTCTTTGTATTTCTGTTGTGTCCGTGGTGATGTTTCCTTTCTCATTTCTGACTCTGTTGATGTGTGTTGATTCTCTTTGTCTCTTAATAAGTCTGGCTAGAGGTTTATCTGTTTTGTTTATTTTCTCAAAGAACCAGCTCTTGGTTTCATTGATTTTTTTCTATTGTTTTATTCTTTTCAATTTTGTTTATTTCTTCTCTGATCTTTATTATGTCCCTCCTTCTGCTGACTTTAGGCCTCATTTGGTCTTCTTTTTCCAGTTTCGATAATTGTGATGTTAGACTATTCATTTGGGTTTGTTCTTCCTTCTTTAAATATGCCTGGATTGCTATATACTTTGCTCTTAAGACTGCTTTCGCTGCATCCCATGGAAGTTGGGGCTTTTTGTTGTTGTTGTCATTTGTTTCCATATATTCCTTGGTCTCTATTTTAATTTGGTTGTTGATGCATTGATTATTCAGGATCATGTTGTTAAGCCTCCATGTGTTTGTGAGCCTTTCTGTTTTCTTTGTACAATTTATTTCTAGTTTTATACCTTTGTGGTCTGAAAAGTGGGTTGGTAGAATTTCAATGTTTTTGAATTTACTGAGGCTCTTTTTGTGGCCTAGTATGTGGTCTATTCTGGAAAATGTTCCATGTGCACTTGAGAAGAATGTGTATCCTGTTGCTTCTGGATGTAGAGTTCTATAGATGTCTATTAGGTCCATCTGTTCTAGTGTGTTGTTCAGTGCCTCTGTGTCCTTACTTATTTTCTGTCTGGTGGATCTGTCCTTTGGAGTGAGTGGTGTGTTGAAGTCTCCTAGAACGAATGCATTGCATTCTATTTCCTCCTTTAATTCTGTTTCACATATGCTGGTGCTCCTGTGTTGGGTGCATGTATATTTATAATGGTCATATCCTCTTGTTGGACTGAGCCGTTTATCATTATGTAATGTCCTTCTTTATTTCTTGTTACTTTCTTCATTTTGAAGTCTATTTTGTCTGATACTAGTACTACAACACCTGCTTTTTTCTCCCTATTGTTTGCATGACATATCTTTTTCCATTCCTTGACTTTTAGTCTGTGCATGTATTTGGGTTTGAGGTGAGTCTCTTGTAAGCAGCATATAAATGGGTCTTGTTTTTTTATCCATTCAGTGACTATGTATTTTGATTGGTGCATTCAGTCCATTTACATTTTAGATGATTATCAATAGGTATGTACTTACTGCCATTTCAGGCTTTAGATTCATGGTTACCAAAGGTTCCAGGTTACTTTCCTTACTATCTAAGAGTCTAACTTAACTCACTTAGTGTGCTGTTACAACCACAATCTAAAGGTTCTTTTGCATTTCTCCTCCTTTTTCTTCCTCCTTCATTCTTTATATATTAGGTATCAAATTCTGTACCTTTTGTCTATCCCTTGATTGACTTTAGGGATAGTCAGTTTAATTTTGCATTTGCCTCACAATCAGCTGCTCCACCCTCCCTACTGTGTTTTTACTACCTCTGGTGACAACTATCTAACCCTAGGAACACTTCCATCTATAGCAGTCCCTCCAAAATAGACTGCAGAGTTGCTTTGTGGGAGGTAAACTCTCTCAGCTTTTGCTTATCTGGAAATTGTTTAATCCCTCCTTCAAATTTAAATGATAATCTTGCTGGATAAAGTAATCTTGGTTTCAGGCCCTTCTGCTTCATGGCATTAAGTACATCATGCCACTTCCTTCTGGCCTATAAGGTTTCTGCTGAGAAGTCTGATGTTAGTCTGATTGGCTTTCCTTTGTATGTGATCTTATTTCTGCCTGTGGCTGCTTTTAACAGTCTGTCCTTATCCTTGATCTTTCCCATTTTAATTACTATGTGTCTTGGTATTGTCTTCCTTGCGTCCCTTGTGTAGGGGGATCTGTGGATCTCCATGGCTTGACAGACTATGTCCTTCCCCAGATTGGGGAAGTTTTCAGCAACTACCTCCTCAAAGACACTTTCTATCTGTTTCTCTCTCTCTTCTTCTTCTGGTATCCCTATAATGCAAATATTGCTCCGCTTGGATTGGTCACACAGTTCTCTCAATATTCTTTCATTCTTAGAGATCCTTTTTTCTCTCTGTGCCTCAGCTTCTTTGTATTCCTCTTCTCTAGTTTCTATTTCATTTATTGTCTCCTCCACCATGTTCAAGCTGTTTTTAATACCCTCCATCGTTCTCTTCAATGATTGGATCTCCGACCTGAATTCATTCCTGAGTTCTTGGATGTCTTTCCATACCTCCATTAGAATGTTGTTGATTTTCATTTTGAACTCCCTTTCAGGAAGAGTCACGAGGTCCATATCATTTAAATCTTTCTCAGGGGTTGTATTAATAATTTTACTCTGGACAAGGTTCCTTTGGCATTTCATGTTTGTATATGGCGCCCTCTAGTGTCCAGAAGCTGTAGTCTCTGGAGCTGCTCATCCCCTGAAGCAATGTCGGGTGTCTCAGTGGAGCGGTACTGGTACCTGGGGGGAGGAAAGAGCTGTTTCCCACCTCCCGGCTGCTGTGCCTATCTCCACTGCCTGAGCCATGGGCCCATCACACAGGTA
The DNA here is from genome assembly GCF_040802235.1 of Manis javanica. NCBI lineage: Eukaryota > Metazoa > Chordata > Mammalia > Pholidota > Manidae > Manis > Manis javanica. The sequence goes on along the minus strand of NC_133168.1, from coordinate 33,820,919 downwards.
TGTCTTTGTCCCAGAGCAGCCAGATATGGATCCCTGCTTTCCAGAAGCAGCTGGAATCCCAGTCTCCCCAGTAACTCTGCCTATATTAACTTTCCAACACAGTAGTCATGTGAGTCTCATGAAAGCACCATGAAATGTAGGTTTGTTTTCCCAGCGCAGATCTCTGGAGTTAGGTATTCAGCAGTCCCAAGCTTTCCACTCCCTCCCTGCTCCGTTTCTCTTCCTCCTGCTGGCGAGCTGGGGTGGGGGAGGGTCTCAGATCCCATGGAGCCACAGCTCTGGTACGTTACCCTGTTGGCTGAGGTCTGCTCTTTTCTCCAGGTGTGTGCAGTCTGGCCCATCCTCTTTCCTGTTGCTCTCTCAGGATTAGTCGCCCCAATTAAATTTTCTAATTGTATCCAGTTTTAGGAGGAAGCCTCTGTCTCTCCTCTCACACAGCAATCTTTAATCCCTATCTCCTGGCCTGTCCACAGGATGCCTTCTTCATAAAGCCCATCACTCTCTAGACTAGGAAGAAGAGTGGATCTAGCTAATACAGAGGAAGAAACTCATAAACTGTGAAAAAAATGAAGAGGCAGAGGAAAATGTTCCAAACAAAAGAATAGGAGAAGACATCAGAAAGAGGATTAAATAAAACAGAGATCACCAATCTTCTTGATAGGGATTTCAAAGTAAGTGTTTTAAATATGTTCATTGATCTAAAGAAAGGTATTGATGATTTCAGGGAGAATTTCAACCAAGAGACAGAATAGTTGAAAAACAGCCTTTCAGAGCTGAAGAACACAGTGACTGAAATGAAAAATACAGTAGAGGGAATGAATAATAGATTGCTTCAAGTAGACGATACAATCAATGAGACGGAAATGAGAGGACAGGAAAACAATGAAGCTGAGGAACAGAGAGAAAAACATAGTCTCTAGAAATGAGAGGATGCTAACAGAGCTGTGTGACAACTACAAATGAAACAATATTTGCATAATAGGGCATCAGAAGAAGAGAGAGACAAAGGAGTAGAAAGTCCCTTTGAAGAAATAATGGCTGAATTTTAGGAACTTTTGTGATCTTCAGAAGGAAATAGACACCCAGGTCCTAGAAACACAGAGAGCCCCTAATAAAAGGAACATAATTAAAATGACAAAGAAAGCAGCCAGAGAGAGAAAAAAAAGTTACTTGTGAAGGAAATCGTATAAGTCTATAAGCAGATTTCTCAGCAGAAACTTACAGGGAAGAAGGGAGTGGCATGAAATATTTAATGTATTGAAACAGAAGAATGTACAACCAATTTTCCTCTACCCAGCAAAGTTGTCATTCATAATTGGAGGAGAAATTAAAAGTTTTCCAGATAAATGAAAGGAATTCACCACCACTAAACTGGTCTTACAAGATATGTTAAAGGGATTTCTGTATGTGGAAACTTTCTTAAGCCAAAATATTTTTCACCAGTGAAAATAAGTCCACTGTAAGGTAGTAGACCAATTACTTAAAAGCAAGTACAAAACTAAAAACAAAAGTGGCAAAAACCAAAAAATCAACTATACACAAAATCAGTCAAGAAATACACACAGAAATGCGAATTATGATGTTTAATCCATAAAGTATGGAGGAGATAAAAATTAAAAAATAAGTACTTTTATATTGTGTTTGAAATAGACTGACCATCAACTAAATACAATGTATTTAGGACACTATCCATGAATGTTATGGTAACCACACACTAAAACCTTATAATAGATATACAAAAAAAAAATTAAAAAAAAGAAATTCAGTTACAACACTGAAGAAAACCATCAATAACAAGAGAAGAGTATAAGGGAAAAAGAAAAGAACACAGAGAAACTACAAAGACAACCAGAAAACAATTAATAAAATGGCAGTAAGTATGCACCTATCAATAACTACCCTAAATGTAAATGGACTGAATGCACCGATCAAAAGCCTCAGGGTGGAAGAATGGATAAAGAAACTAGGTCCATCTATATGCTGCCTACAAGAGCTTCATTTCAAACCTAAAGACATACATAGACTAAATGTGAAGGGATGGAAAAAGATACTTCATGCAAATAATAGGGAGAAAAAAGCAGGAGTAGCAATACTTACATCAGAAAATATAGAATTCATAACAAAAGACAAAGGGGGACATTACATAATGATAAAGGCAATCAGTCCAGAAAGAGGGTGCTAAATTATAAATATCTTTGCATACAACCTAAATATGTAAAACAAATACTAACAGAACTAAAGGAAGAAATACACTACAACTCAAATATATTAAGAGACTTTAATGGAGCACTTACATCAATGAACAGGTAATCCAAACAGAAAATAAATTAGGCAACAGAGGAACTGAACAACAAAATAGATCAGATGGACTTAAATATCTATAGAACGTTCCACCCAAAATCAGAGTGATATACATTTTTCCTAAGTGCACATGCAACATTCTCCAGAATAGATCATGTGTTAGGACATCAATAAATTCAAAAACATTTAAATTGTATCACACATCTTTTCAAATCATAATAGTATGAAACATGAAGAAAACAAAAAAAAACAACAAACATGGAGGTTAATCAACATGCTTTTAAATAATTAATAGATCAATGAACAAATTTAAAAAATCAAACAATACATGGAAACAAATGAAAACAAAAATACAAAATTTGTGGGATGCCACAAAAGCAGTTCTAAAAGAGAAGTACATAACAATACAGACCTACCTCAAGAAACAAGAACAATCCTAAATAAATGGTTTAATTTCACAATTAATGAAACTAGAAAAAGGAAGAGCAAATGAAACCTTAAGTTAGTAGAAGGATGGACATAAAAAGGATCAGAGTAGAAATAAACAAAATAGAAAAGAATATAACAACAGAAAAAATTTGATGAAACCAAGAGCTGGTTCTTTAAGAAGACAGACAAACAAACCCCTAGCCAGACTTATCAAGAAAATAAGAGAGAGGACACAAATAAAAGAAGTCAGAAATTTAAAAGGAATAGCTACAGCTGACACCACATAAATGCAAAGAATTACTAGACAATTTTATGAAAAATTATATTCTGATAAATTGGGAAATATAGAAGAAATGGAAAAATTCTTAGAAAAGTACAACTTTCCAAGATTTACCCAGGAATAAACAGAAAATCTGAACAGATCAATTACCAGTAACAAAATTGAATTTGTAAACAAAAAACTTCCAATGAACAAAAATCCAGGTCTAAATGGCTTCACAGCTATATTCTACCAAACATTAAAGAAAAGCTATTATCCATCCTTTTAAAAGTATTCCAAAAAGTAGAAGAGGAAGGAGTACTTCTGAACTCATTCTATGAGGCCAGAGTCATTCTAACACCAAAGCAGACAAAACATTACAAGAAAAGAAAATTATAAGCTAATATTCCTGATGAACATAGATGTAAAAATCCTCAACAAAATATCAGTAAACTGAATTAAAAAATACATCAAAAGGATCATCCATCACAACCCAGTGGGATTTATTCTATGGATGCAAGTATGGTTCAATTATCATAAATCAATCAATATGATATGCCACTTTAATAAAAAGAAGGATAAAAATCATCACAAGAGATGCTGAAAAAGCATTTGACAAAATTCAACACCATTCATGACAAAAGCTCTCAACAAAATGGGTATAGAGGAAACATACCTCAACATAATAAATGCTATATACAACAATCCCATAGCTAACATCATACTCAATGAAAAGCTGAAAGCTTTTCCTCTAAGATCAGGAACAAGACAAGAAAGTCCACTGTCACCACTTTTATTCAACATAGTACTGAAGTCCTAGTCACAGCAATCACACAAGCCTAAGAGATAAAAGGCACCCAAATTGGTAAGGAAGAAGTAAAACTCTCACTATTTGCAGATAACATGATACTGTATGTAGAAACCCTAAAGACTCCACCAAAAACCATAAGAACTAATAACTGAATTCAGCAAATTTGCAGGATACAAAATTAATGCACAGAAATCTGTTGCATTCCTATATACTAACAATGACCTAGCAGAGAAAGAAATCAGGAAAACAATTCCATTTACAATTGCATCAAAAAGAATAAAATACCTAGGAATAAACCTGAACAAGAAAGTGAAAGACCTATACCCTGAAAACTATAAGACACTCATGAGAGAAATTAAAGAAGTCACCAATAAATGGAAATCTGTCCCATGCTCATGAATAGGAGGAAATAATATTGTCAAAATGGCCATCCTGCCCAAATCATATTCAATTCAATCCTTATCAAAATACCAATGGCATTTTTCAATGAACAAGAGCAAATAATCTTAAAATTCACATGGAACCACAAAATACAGCAAATAGCCAAAGCACTATTGAGAAAGAAGAACAAAGCTGGGAGTATTACATTCCCTGACTTCAAGATATACTACAAAGCTATAAGAATCAAAACAGTATGGTACTGGCATAAGAACAGACCCATAAGTCAATGTAACAGAATAGAGAGCCCAGAAATAACCCCACACATATATGTCCAATTAATATATGATAAAGGGGCCATGAATATACAATTGGGAAAAGACAGCATCTTCAGTAACTGGTGTTGGAAAAACTGGCCAGCTACACTCAAGAGAATGAAACTGGATTATTGCCTAACTCCATACACAAAAGTAAACTGGAAATGGATCAAAGGCCTAAATGTAAGACATGAAACCCTAAATCTCTTACAATAAAACATAGACAAAAATCTCTTAAACAAATGTATGTTCAGTTTTTTTCTGGACATCTTCCCAGGCAGGGGAAACAAACAAACAAAAAGAATAATTGGGACTACATCAAACTAAAAAGCTTCTGTACAGCAAAGGACACCATCAGTAGACCCAAAAGGCAACCTACAGTATGGGAGAATATATTCATAAATGACTTAAGTGTAAGGGGTTAACATTCAAAATGTATTAGGAACTCATGTGACTCAACACCCAAATAGAAATAACCCAATTAAAAAATAGAGGACCTGAACAGACATTTTTCCAAAGAAGAAATACAGATGGCTAACAGGAGTATTAAAAGATGCTCTATATCATTAATCATTGGGGAAATGCAAATCAAAACCACCTCACAGAAGTCAGAGTAGCCACCATCCAAAAACAAGAAATGACAAGTGTTGCAAGGATGTGGAAAAAATAGAACCCACCTCACCTGTTGGTAGGAATGTAAACTGGTATAGCCATTGTGGAAAACAGTATGGAAGTTCCTCATAAAACCAATAGAAATGCCATATGATACAGTAACTTCACTTCTAGGAATTTCCTTGAGGAAACAAAATCTCTGATTCAAGAAGATATATGCACCCCTATGGTTATTGCCACATTATTTGTAGTATTATGGTATTATGCTAAGTGAAATAGGCCTGGCAGAGAAAGAAAAATACCATATAATCTCACTTATTTGTGCAATATAAAAACAAAACAAAGCAAAATGAACAAAATAGCCTTAGACTCATAGACACTGAGAAATGACTGGTAGTTATCACAGGGGAGGGGTTAGGGTGGGTGGTAGAGAGGATGAGGGAAGGAAGGGGTGCAAAAATTCCCAATCATAACATAAGTTCATCACAGTGATGGTAGTACAGCTTGAAAAATATAGCCAATGATTCTTTAATATCTTCCTATGTTGACAGATAGTAACTACACTAGTGGGAGTGAGGACTTAATAACATAGGTAACTGTTGAACCACTGGGTTGTGTATTTGAATCCAATATAGACTGTATATCAATGATACTTCAAAAAAATACTTAAAAAAATAAAGATAAATAAGTAAACAAATAGATTTACCCTGAACTCAGTGTGGCTGGAAAGATAACTATTCTAGTTTTTTCCTAAATAGCTCTTAAGATTATTGGCTTCTGAAATATTTTTAGGATAACAGGAAATTTCTAGACTAGTTTGGGGTTTTCTTTATGTGTAGTTTTTCTTATTTGTGTTTGTTTTAGGTTTTCTTTTTTCAAATTATTTTTGTATACATGTATTTGTGTGGTGTAATACATTGAGGGTTGGGGGAAGGTTTACCAAATATCCACCTGTTACTTATAATTTTCTTACACAAGCAGCTAATTATTGCCAAGATTTATTGAGCTCCTAGTGTCAGACAGGAATGATGCCCATCCATTAGGTTTCCCATGCCAAACATCTGAGAGTTATCTCGACAGCTCCCTCTTTTTTGCACAGAACATAATCAATTACAGGTAGTGTTAATCCTACCTACTAGATATATCCCATTCCAGTAACTGTCGGCATTGCCACTGCCACCATCCAGAGGGGCCCACATTGCTGCACTGGCCTCTCATATCCCCTCTCCGCTCCTTCCAGTCACTCTCAGCACAGCAGCCAAATGAATCCTAAAATATTTCTCTAGTTAAATGCTTCAATAGCTGCCCTGCCTTTAGAAAAGAACCAAAATCCCTAACATGAGTTGTAAGACCCTACAGAATCTGTTTTTTTCTCTGCAGCTCCACTCTTTGCTTGCTGTGTTACAGTCAGTATGTTTTGGTTTGTATTTTTTTACTTTTTTCATTTCCTTCATGCTCCAGATTGGAGGTCCAGACTGAAGTCCTTCCACTGCGATTTCCTTTCTCTGGAATGTTGGACACCTCTCTCTTCATTAGTGAAATTCCCCTATTCCTGAAAGATTCATGTCATATATCATATGTACATAACATCCTATATATTAGGAACTATTCTAAGAGTGAGCCTTCTGGGATGACAAGTCGTCCCTACGTTTTCCCCATTCTAGCACTCAATGCAATAGTAAATGCTTACTTGTGTATGCATTTATAAGATCATGTATTTTCTCTTCTTCCAGTCGGAAAGCCCCAGGAGCTTGATAACCCTGTCTGCCAGGTTTCTGACTCTATTTCCATTACAGAGCACAGAGGCAAATTTATCTTTGCATTCAAAAATTATTTGTTCAATGAATGCATAGAACATTATTGTCCTCACTTTTAAGAGAATATGTTGACATGGAAAAACTTACCTTAAAGAGAGAGCTCATTCTAGTTTGGCAAAAATCAATTATAACCTTAATGAATACATTAATGTAACTAAAGAAATCACATCAGTAACGCATTCATCGGTCCTGGTAGCCCACACTGAGCTAAAGCAGTTGGAAGTGCCCTCTGAGAGAAACAGGAACCTCAGCCAATGGTAACGAACATCTGATTCCCACTAGACATGACCTTCTGCTGTAGTGTGGCTTTGTGTCTATTGGCTGATTTTATCCTAGAACCACACGACACTTAGTCCATCTAACTCCATTTGCTCTTAGAGTAACTTCTGAAAGCGACTTAACCCCCCTTGTAAGTCTACCTTGATGAGAATGGACCGGTCAGCAATCTGGTTTTACCCACAACAGATATGTTACTCATTATTAATGAGCAACTGTTTTTCTTTAATAAAAATGTTCTAACTGGGTTAATTTGGATTCATATCTGATACTGAATGACTACATTCTTTAGTATCTAAAACTTAATATTTATTTTCTTAATTTGAAAGTAGATAACCAAAACATGAACTGTGATAGGTGTTCAAGGTAATGACTATCACTAAATAAGAGAAATAGAAATCAGGTTGCTGAAGTCTCCATATACTGATTTTTTTGGGAAATTCTACACTTGGAAATAGAAAAATGTTTTCCTTTAGCAATGATTTGTTCAAATATTAGAGAACAAATATACAATAGAAAGTACTTAATAAAAACAAGTCAAAACATACATGATATACAAGAACTGTACATAGAGAAAAGCCTCTTCAATGTAATGTATGATATCATTATTATAATAAGAGAAAATAAACAGAATTTAAAAATCAAGTTTGAAAATAAAATATAGAAGGAAGAAAACAATTCTAAAAGAGAAAATTGGTAAAAAATGATAAAGCCAAAACATACTTTTTTAAAATTCTATTTTTAAATGACATAGATTGTTTTATGGGTTGAATTGTATCCCCCCACCCCAAAATTTTTATGTTGAAGTATAACCCCAGGGCTTCAGAATGTGACCTTATTTGGAAATAAGGCTATTGCAGATACAATTAGTTGAGATGAAGTCAGACTGAAACAGGGTGGGCCCCTAATCCAATATATTATGTCTTGTAAAAAGGGGACATTTGCACAGACATGCACACAGAAATAATGCCATAGGAACAAGAAGATAACTATTTAAAAGCTCAGGAGTGATGCCTGGAACAGATCCTTCCCTCCCAGTCCTCAGAAGCGAATCCTGCCAAAACCTTGATTTCAAATGTCTAGCCTCCAGACCTGTGAGACAGTAAATTTCTGCTATTTAAGTCATCTAGTTTATGGTGCTTTGCCATTGGCAGCCCTAGAAAACTAATACAATTGAATTAATTGAATCAGGAAAAATGAGGGGAAAACATAACTAAGCAAAATTAGCCTAAGAAAAAGTGAAAAAGCAATTATAGGAGTACACTATAATTCTGTGTTAATAAATTTCATGATTAAAAATGAACAATATTCTCTAAAAAATATAGATTTTGAAATTTCTTTGGAAATAAAAAAATAAAAGACAAATAATTATAATAAATATAAAAACAAACAAAAACAACCCCCTGCTTAAGAAACTCAAGGACCAGATTGTTCTAAATGCAAGTTATATTAAACTCTCAAGAAATTAGTAATTCCATTTAAAAAAATAAGCTGCCACTCACTGCACTGCTAGTTTCACTATATTACACTGATATGAAAATCTAACCAAGTTAATGTTAATTAATTAAGTTCACTTATGAATGCACACATGAAACTCAGCCTTCATGGGAAATACGTGTGATTTATATGGGAAAAATATCTATATTTACTTTTGAAAGACATTGGAGAGTATTTAAATAATTGAATGTTACTGCATGGAAACCATAGATGTCAATACTCTCTTAATTAATCTGTAAGTGTAAAGGAATCTAATTTCTTTTAAATCTCAAGGTAATATTGATATACTGAGGGAGAGAGGCAAAGAGGCAAAGAGAGAGAGAAAGAATGAAGAAGAAAAAAAATACTGAGTAACTTTGAGGAGAATAGGCCAGAGTAATATCTGATCTCTGAATTATGAAGTACTAAAAATGAATGAACGTCCCAAAAAAATACTGATAGTTAAAAATCACATAAATATGCAAAAACTTCAATAAACAAAAATCATTTAAAACCTAATAAAAAGAATGAAGAAAATATTAGCATCTAATGCAGCAGATAGTTAACCCTCTAAATGTGTAAAGAAAAACAACATAGTATGCAAAAAAATGGAAAAAGGACATGAACAGAAAATTCACAGAAGAAATAGAAATGGCTAATACATTTGTTTAAACTTAAGCTAACTAGCAATCAAATTACTGTAATTTAAAACAAGAAGACACCATTTGTCACCTACAGAATTTTCAATGAATAAGCAAACAAAGATTAAGCCCAATGGTCTCAAGGGTGTGCTAAATTGAGCATTCTTTTTCACTGTTGCTTAGAATGTAAATTGGCCCATCTTTCCTGGAAAACAGTTCAACAATGTGTTTCAAATAGGGAAAATATTCAAACCTTTTTACCCTGCAATTCCACTTCTAGAAAGATATCTGACTAAACTAATAATGAATGTATGAAAGCTTTGATTTCGATGATGTTCATTTCAGTTTTTGATTCAGTGACAAACATTGAAACAATAGAAAAGCTAAATAACATCAGAATGGGAGGCAGGGAAATACATTCATGCTACACAATTATATGCAGTTAATAAAAATATTTTGGAAAAATTCTTAGTGATTTTGAAAAATGTCAGTGATATATAATACTAAGTGAAGAGCAGCAGGATGAATAACTATTCAGAGTAACAAGAAAAACAGAAATATACTCTAAAGAAAATACACCAAAATGTTAGCAGTTTTTATGTAAGAGATTATTTATCAGTAAATTTGTTACATATTATTGATTTTCTATGCTTTCCTATCTCTCAATTTTAAATATTTACTTTTAATGCCAACAAAATTCTTATTCTATATGACAACATGAATGTTTTTATTAATAATTAGAAGGATAAATTCTCTTTCTACTGGCTTTAAATAAAACATATGCACATTTGCTCTTTCAAAGTAATTACCTAAGTATTAAAGTTATCATTTCTCTTTAACAATGGCAAAAATGAAATTTATCCTACTTTAGTTTAGGGGCAAACATTTTATTATGTTTCAAACTGCAGATGGCTCATTATTATAAATATTTGTTCATTATTTGAACTTTTTAGGCCAATTAAAAGCACTCAGTGAATATTTTTAAAACTGAAGAAATATTCCTATGATATTTTTAAACATTACTATGGAAATTTTCAAAATTTTTGCCAGCTGTACATATAAAACAATTACACTTGCATGAATACTAAAAAATAAATAGCATAAGAAGAAAGAAAAATCTGCCTTCATCCAGTACCCGAGCTGGGAAGAATACAAAAAGAAAATAACTTTAAAGAATGAAAATAAATTGGACTTCTAAAAGTCTTTAGTTTTAATAATCCACATTGTTCTTAGTATCATGGAAAATTATAATACATAAACTTCATTCTGTCAGTACATTAGGTTAATTGGTTTTCTTTATTTTGATGTAATGGACATGAAATCACATTTTCAGGATTTTGTGAAGACTGGAAGTTTGAACTGAAGCAGAGTTTTGTTCAGTGAATTATTTGCATCACTTTAACTTATTTGATTACTCTAAGAATCAGTTATAATTTATTAATAAGGTAGATACCATAAAATAATACCTGCAATATGACCTAGAATATATTTATTTTATGTTTTTCTATTGCTTTTGAACTTCCTGGATGAGATACTTTTAATAAAAATGTATATTCCTGTCTTTATTATTCTGGATGATAATAACCAATGTCTTTTCTTCAGGGAAAAATGGCTACATTTAAAACAATATGATTATAATTTTTTACATATATATTTAATATTTGTATATTAAATATATATTATATGCACACAATTATATTACATGTACACACAATATTAACATCATATACACTGACCCACATGCACAAATAATGGAATATTATTCAACCATGAGAAAGAAGGAAATCCTGCCATTTGTGGCCTCATGGATGGACCTCAGAGCATTGTACTGAGTGAAATGATTCAAACAGAGAATGCCTGAATGTATATGATGCCACTCATACGGAGAATCTAAAAACACCAAACTGATAGAAACAATAGAATGGTGGTTACTAGAGGCTGGGGAGGGAGAGGCTGGAATTAGAGAACTGTTGGTCAAAGGGGTACAAACTTTCAGGTAAAAGGTATGATTAAGTTCTGGGGTCAAATGCACAGCATTGTGATTATAGATAGCAGTATTGAGTTGTATACTTGAAAATTGCTTAAAGAATAGATCTTAAGTGTTCTCACCACAAAAAAAAAGAAATGGTAATAATGTAATGAGATGGAAGTGTTAGCTAACCCTACAGTGGTAATTATATTCTAATATATAAGTGAGTCAAATCAACACCTATACCCCTTTAATTCATGCAATATCATATGTCCATTATATCTCAATAAAGCTGGAAAAATATAAAATGAGTTTCTAGAAGGAGAGAGAAGGAACAGGATGAGGGATAAAAATAGCAGTCTTCTTTAGAAACAAATAAATAAACATTAAAAATATATTAATTCAAACTTTAGAATATACAAGAAGAACTGAGACATGCTTGCTAAAATCATGCAGTTCAAAAGTACGAAGACTCCATGTAGCCCAATGTTCTGCTAAAATAGGAATTTAGGCTGAAATATTCTCAAAAATGTTTCCCCATCCTGATTGAGGAAATAGAAACTCATGGACCTAAAGAAGGCATGTGATGTCTCTCAGGCAGCAGGACTGAGCTCTCAAACCACTCCTCTTCCTAGTTTTTTAATGGCATCTTCATGGCCATACAAAATAAACTCTTCCAAGATGTGAACAAGGCCTACTGATAGAATTGCAACCATGCCATGCTAAAGCATATTGGAGCCAGAAGGAAAATAAAAGGAAGAACACTGATCCTGCCTTTATTTAAAATTTTGATTATATGTTCATCATTGATGTTTTGAATTATTTTTTGAACATTGTATTAAAATATTGCCCTTGATTACTGAATTTTTGGCACCCCTTACATTTTACACCTGAGGTTACTAACTCACCAGCCTTACCTAGTCCCAGCTTTCAGTTATAATTTCTTATATTTCTGGGATTTGACAAAAGAATCCCTAACATGTTTTGTTGTTCCTTTCTTACAAAAAGTAAGCAATCACACACATAGAAACAAAAGTAATTTCAAAAGACATGTATAACTCTAATAAGGTGAGATCATCTGCACAAGAGGGAAGGATTCTAACTTACCAGGTGGTACTGGCTGGCAGATTTCTGCCAAATTTAAAAATGGGCAAAGCAGTACTGATTGTACACCTTTTTTGGTGTTTTACCTGTTAATTACAAGCCTCCGTGTCTTATTCTTTGGAGAAAAGGGACAAGAAGGGACTCAGAACTGCAGCGATAACAAGCTTATGGCCTAAACTTCTAACACTGTATCTTAAAAATCTCTGAACAGTTTTGGTTGCCAAACTGTTACAGTTCCTACATTCTTCAACTTTCAGTGATGAAGAAGATCATCCTCCTCTGTAGAGGTTCACAAATGCTGGCCTGTTCATGACAACTTACCAGTCTGCTGTAAAATCAAACAAATCAGGACAATATTAGAGGAATAAATATGGAGACAAATATATACACATGCATTATATGTATATGTATACATAAATTCGTATATTAGTTGAGAAATATTTGAATAAAAAACGCTTCTTAGATAGGAAAGTATACCCTTCCTACATTTTGTTGTTAGCATATTTCTTTTATGAAATTATGGTAAGAGCAGATGGTAATCGGTTTTCTGTTAATGTATTTATTTGGAAAAATAAACCATTTGCTATGCTGTATGGCATCTAGTTCACCCATTCAGCTTTGTTACTGTCACTAGGCAGTGGGCACAAGCTGTGTGTGACCTGTCCAGGCTATGGATAGGGCCATTTCCTGTTTATTGGAATGCTACAACATCTCCTGAAAGACATTCATTTGGTAGTTCCTCCAGAGAGCAGCAATTCTTCCTCGGCATGGAGTCGACTATCATTCCCCAAGTCTTTCTTCAGTTAACTGCTTTCAATACTGGTTTCTATTTCATGGGTTGGCAAACTTGTGTGTGAAGGGCCAGAGAGCACACATTTTAGGCTTTGAAGGCCAAGAGATTCAATCACAATTACTCCGACATGGTAGCACAAGAGCAGCCATAGACAAGACGAAAAAGAATGGTGTGCCTGCGCTGGGGTGAAACTCCGCTTACAAAGCAAGCCGTGACCATATTTGACTCACGTATCATGGTTTGCCAAGTCCTGCTCCGTCCTGTGCTGACTAAGTAGCTTTAGAACGTCAAACAAAACTTATCTCCCATCACGGTTTCATTCTACTGAAGTGTTTAAAGCCCTCAATTAAAAATCAGGTGCATTAATTGGCCTCAAATTAGCGTGTTTAGCTTTTTTGATATGTGTGCCGGCTACAGCTTCTAAGTCACTAGGGAAGAAAAGGAAAACGAGGACATAGACAGTGAACTAAAGCACATTACAGTACTTTCCCCACACTAAGTTATCCTGTTTTCTCTCTTACACTATGTCTTAAATTGGATTATTTAGAAAACACCGAATCTCTGAGATCTGCCTGCTTAACGTACGTTGAGAAATGCTCTCAGTAGCATTTGTTTGTGAGGGATATCAGAAACAGGATTGGGTGAGGGAGAGTTCAAACTGTAAAGCGATTGAAACAAAGGACCTAGCCAACACTTGCAGGAACTGTAATTGATTCGGGATGGACTTTCAGAGTTTCCCAACTGAGAAAGAAGACTGAGGCTTTGTGCCCCCATACTGACCAGTCCCTGGATCTAGGAGCTCCCAGGGAAGAAGAGGGGCAAGACAGCTTCACTTGGCCAAATGTAATTCCCAAAGAAGACTAAATGTAATTCATTCCTAAAGAGCAGCTCTGAGAAAACCAAAAACACTACCTTATATTCAGCATGAATGGAACACAAGAGTATTCCAAAAATTGACAAAAATATCTTAATACAGTTTTTGATGAATAATTACCTTTTTAAATTGTAGGAAGGGAGGTAGTAATGCCATCTGAGGAGGAAAAAAACATGTCATCATTTTAGAATTCCTTTAGATACATTCTCTGATTCGGTTCTGATGGCAGAGCTCTAAGAACTCACAGTTCCTGTTCCCCAGCCTTGAGAAAAGAGCTCAATTTAGGACTCTGAACACAGTAAGCCTTCATTTGTTTTCCTCTCTCACACTCTGCATTAAGATATGTTAGGGGTCCCACCTGTCCATCTACTTATACAGCATCCCTTCAGCAGAAGCAACAATTGTTGATTCCCTAAGGGCCTCAATAATTCACTGATCAGGTAAGTTTTCTTTCCATTTTTCAGAGTAGCAAACAAGAACCTCTCTTAGCTGTCTCTTACGGTCTATTTGCTGACCCCATAGATGACTCGGCTTCTCACTGACCTTCTGCTAAGTCACAGCTGACTCCTCACTTGCTTCTTCTGCCTCAGAAAGGTAAAATTCCCTTTAACATAACTGATGTCTTTAACCTGATATTGCAATAAAAATGTCTGTAAAATGGGACTAATGGAATATAAATGCATCCTGTTGCTTTTTTTCTAGATATGAAAGCATTTACAAGGCTTTTTGAGTCACTGACTTTTCCAGCTTCTTTTAGAAGCATCAGGAAGAAAGGTAGAGTCAGTGACGGTGGTAAGGTCTAGGCAGTAAGACCTTATGCACTCTTGCATGTCATCACACCATGAAACCATTCAGGACTGCCCCCATTTCCTCTACGCCTACCCTTCCAACTCCAGGATCTTTATATAGGTCATTTTGAGCAATCTTTGTAGGAAACAACAGTCATTTTGTAGGGTGACTCACCACTGCAGGTTGCCTGGATCTGTCCAAGTATTAGTTTGTAAGTCTTAAATTCTGGGAAGCCCTTTAGTTCCAGGCACACTAGAGCAGTTGGTCACCCCATGCAGAGTCATTATAAATATGGAGCATAGTGACAAGAAGACCAGGGAGCAAATCCTGGCTCCATTTCTTACTCAGTGTATCTCCCTGGACAAGTAATTTAACCCCAGTGAAGCTTCAATTTCCTCAACTGTAAAAAAATGGCAGAAATACCTTTTGAAACAAAGTTGCCCCAAAGAGAAAAAGAAATAATGAATTTAAATTATTTATCATTGCTTTAGTCATATTATCAATAAATATCAGCCTCTGTGAGTATGGGGAAGAGCTACTTGACACTGAGTATCTCTTAGCTTTGTTCTTATAGCCTTTGGAGATGTTGATAAAATGGGGACATTACACATTTAATCTTGAGAATAGTGGAAATGTGCTCCCAGTACCAAGAGCTCTGGGTTCCTAAGCAATTTCTCCACTGATAAATTAAATCCCTGCAACGCTTTATAGGTCAACCAGAAATGGGAGTTGGCAAGGTCATGGCTAAGTGTATGGCTCTGGAATCAAAACCACCTGGATTTGATGCAGGCTGAGCCTGAGCTTCCTCATCAACAAAGGGGGATAATAACATTGATCTCACAGGAATTGCTGGAATTCTTAAGTGAGCTAAATGATTACAAACTGCTTAGCACACTACCTGGCCATTCAAAAGTGTTCAGTAAATATTATGAAGTTGTAATAGCTAACATTTAGTAAGTCCTTACTATATGCCAGGCACTGTTCTAAAGGTTTTCATGTATTGAGGAAATTAATATTCAGAATAACTATGTGTTAGATGCTGTCACTTTTTGAGTGATAAATGTGAAAAACAAGGCACTTAGAAAGATAAGTACCTGCCCAAGTTACACAATAGCAGGTATATGATCAAGAATCAAATCAAAGCCATCAGGCTACAAAGCCCAAACTTTTAACCAGTTCACTGTTGTTAGAGCATCCCAGTAATTGAGCACAGAAAGGTGAGAAGATGAGAGAGATATGCTTAAATACCTACCTTTGAGAAGTAGGAGATAGGGTGTGTACAGTGCAGTTATAATCAGACTGGGTGTTCAAGGGCCTTATAGGGTGGAAACATACTCATAATCACATTGACTTCCTAATCGAAGGACAAGTTTCCACTCACGCAAACATGTACACTCAGGGAAATCACTATCAGTTTTGGACACTGAGTGATGGCTTCATGTACCATCTCCAAAGGACACTGCTTAGATGGACTACCAAAGACAGAGCCAGATAGAAAACAAAGCATCCTAGCATTTATCTTTTTTTTTAAATTTTATATTAAGGTATAATTGTTATACACTTTTATGAAGGTTTCACATGAAAAAACAATGTGGTTACTACATTTACCCATATTATCAAGTCCCCACCCATACCCCAACCTAGTGTTTATTTTACTCAGTCCTATGAAAAACCAACCAGTTTTTCCCATGGTTAAAATTGAAAGTGCATGTTAGGTTCCCAAAGAATTGCTCTTATCACATTCAGATGATCTTATCATCACCATTTACCAGTGACAGATAAATCAAAATGGTACAGTATAGGATAAAAGACGATGCTTTCAGCTGTAGGAAGAACTCTAAGCCGCTAAAGAACAAGATGCTTTTCTGCATCTTCAATTTGCAACTCCAGTGACTTAAAAGCTGCATATCAATTTTGCACTTCTGAATGCAGTTAGAAAGACTGTTGCTCATTATATTAATAATGAGAACAAGTCAGATAAGCTTCAATATTACATTTTTATCATTTTAAACCCACTAGAAGGCTGAAATCACAAAAAACATGAATGAATTTTTCATGCATTGTTTGTCTAACCTAGGTGAGCATCTTTATGACAGCAATTTTGAACTCTTCATCAGGTAAATCACTTATCTCTGTTTCATTAAGCTCTCTTTCTGGAGCTTTACCTTATTCTTTTGATTGGAACGTATTCTGCTTCTTCATTATCCTTGACTCTCTGCGTTGTCTTCTGCCCATTAGATAAAAGAGCCACCTTGTCATCTTGACTGAGTGTTCCGTCTAGGAAATGTACCTTATTTAGCCCAGCACTGCCTCCTAGCTGTATCTCAAACCTTTGTGATTGTCCAAACCACATTCTCTGTTAGTGGCTCCCAGTAGTTGAGGGTGTGTCCAGACCCGTTTTGATGTGCATGTTTTCTCATTTGCCCAATGTGTAGGAGTGGCCCAGCTTGTCTGTAGATATCTCTCAGAAGGAACTGCTTCATGTGTAACTGTAGATCTGGTATATCCACGAGAGGAGGTGAGTCTGGGATCTCCCTATGTTGCCATCTAGGATTGGAACCCATCGATGCAATTTTTGAAAATGAGCCAAAGCTGTTTAAAATATTTTAAAATTAAAAAGCATATGTAAGGGCTTATTTAAGCTTTAGAAATGTGTAGGTCATAAGACATGATTGAATCCATTTGGCAAAGTTATGTTCCTATTGAAATCTGTAAAATTATGGACTACTAAGAACTACCTATGAAATCAAAGGATGTAATACAAGATGAAGTACTGTAAGGTGTTAGAGTGAATACATCCTGAAGTCAAATGGGTATTTCAGAATACTGTACCATGGTCAGTTGGATTAGTTTTGTTTTGCTTCTGTAACCAATTACCACAAGTTGTTGGCTTAAAACATCATGAATGTATTATCTATCTTATACTTCTATAGGCAGCAGTCCAATACAGGTTTAGTTGTGCTAAAATCAAGGTGTTAGTAGGACTGAATTCCTTTCTGGAGGCTTTAGGGGATAATCTGTTTGCTCAGCCCATCTGGCTCCTAAGGACTGCACACATTCATCAGCTTACGGCCTGCTTTCTCCTCTTTAAGGACAACTTTGCATTTCTCTGACAATTCTTCTATAATTACATCTCCCTTTGACCAAATCCCAGAAAGGGACTCAGGGTTTCCACAACTTTTAAGGACCCATGATTTTAGATTAGTCCCACTTGGAAAAATCCAGAAAAATCAACCATCTTAAGGTCTTAATTGTATCTGTAAATCCTTTTTGCCATGTTGGGTAGCATATTTATAGTTTCCCAAGATTAGAATGTGGACATCTTTGGAAGTCATTACTTCCAAAGTATATCACATCAGTGGGGGGAAAAAATGAAATAAAACAACAAGCCAGAAGACAAATTTCATTTTGTTTCAAAATTATTCTCTTATATGTGTACATTTTACAAAGATTCCTCTGTTGCTTAACATAAAATATTTACAACACTCAAATAGTGCTAGGAAAAAGACATCTCATAACCTGTAAATTACTTTCATAGATTTATAAGGAAAAAAAATATCTTGCTCTCACTAACTGTACCATAGAGAAACTCCATCTATAGCATCACATTATACTTTTAGTATCTGTTAGTGAGTATAGTTATTGGTAATAAATGAACATCTCCTTAAGATCAGCAGATGAATTCCGTCTCTTTGTGCTGAATTAATTGAAGAGTGTGTTGAAAATAATAGGTGTCACAGTGAGATATTTCTTTTAAGTTATCCATTTGATTTCACTATAACTGGGGTGTTGGTATGAGCCAAAAAGAAAAAGGTGTGTTTTTACTAGAAATTCCAGTAACACATGACTTTGTGTCCATTAGAGTGGATATTGTGTGGTTTAGGTTGAGGTAAGGAAGCCATAGAGGCAAAGGATTGTAGGATGCCTCATGATCTATTGTATCATGATTTGTTCCAATACTGCAAGAGTTTATGAACTTTTAACATAGCAGACAGTAATGTAGCTTTCACCTTTAGAAAAGAAAATTGACTGAAAGAAATCAGGTTATGAGGATTTTTTAAAAGATCCTATCTTTACGTCAAAATCCTTGAGCATGAATCAGTTTAAATTTGCTTTGTTAAACATTACAATATGTAGTTAATAAAAAGTAAATAGCAAAGTACATACTCTGATTTCATAAAACTATAATTTAAGATTCACAGAATACTCAATAATAATGTTCTAAATTTGCAATACTTGGAAATTGTATTCCTGTTAGCACCATACATAAAATTTTGGAGGCTACTGTCATTAAAGTAATGTGCACTAAAATTGAAGTTGCATGATTTTTTCTGTTTTTAGTTTTAGCATTTATAAAATAATATTAAAAGCCTAAAATCATAATCTCTACCACTACCAATTATGAACTCTTCATTGAGCATATATTGAATTTTTTTAGTGTGCCTTGTGACCTTTAAAAATTCTGACTATATTTTAATGGATTCTTTGGTCCTGCAATGAAACATTTCAAGTGCTGTGAGAGGACATAAAACAAATATAATTAATGTATCTTTTTAGTTTGATATTTTAAAAATATGAAATCATCAATGTTATTAGTTCAATTCTAAAAGATGGTCTAGAAAGTCTTTAAGAGAGTTTCTATCTCAAAAATGTAGTTCAACAGTTCAATTGTTTCAAATTTAAATTTGTTTTATAGGAAGTCAGGAATAGAAATCTCAAAATGCAGTCCTTCATCTTACTGATCCTTTTTCTACACAACAAAATAAAGGAAAGAGGCAATTATCTGGAGATCACTAGTCCCCAGCCTCGGAGCTGGTTGTGCTCCGAACGTCATTTAATGGTCAGTCAAATGTACTAGAAGCCAAGGAGGCTAGCAACAGACTGTCAGGACCCAGCCAGTGACTCTATGCTAAAAGGGGGGAAACTTCAGTCTTTGGAGGAAAAAGTCAAGTTCTCAGGCCAAAAATAAGTTGAACATTAACAACAAAACCTAAGCACAGTGAAAAAAGCATAAGGCCAATGCCAACCATGGCTGCCCCTGCATGTTTCTGCCCGTGTCATTCTCGGCTCAGTCTCTTACACCAGTGTGGCCACTTTGAGCATGACAAGAATACAGGAGCAGCCCTTTCCTTGTCACAGTGGTAGCTGGGGCCTAGCCAATCTGTGGGAAGTCCTGCAATAAAATATCCACTACAGTTTATGTCCTCACATTCCCTCCCAACAGGCTCACTCAAATTTGGGGCTTCCACCTTGAATGGTTGACAGCACTTGACTTCCCAGGGCAGATTATGCTTTATGCTTCAACACATCTATAAGGTCTCTAGTTCTTATAGATCACTAGTCCCCAGCCTAGGAGCTGAATGTGCTCCAAACAATGCAAACACTTGTGGATGTACTTATTAACTAAACTGTCTGGCTAATTACATAGATTAATAGTGGTGATTGTTGAAAATTCCAAATTAAACACACCAATTATATTGTCATATATGCATAATGTAAGGACTTTGGGAGGATTTGAAAACATTCAGATATGTCAGAACATTTAGTTTTTGTGGAAATACATAGGAAAAGGACTATGGTGTATCAAACAAACTAGAAAGGGAGTGTGTTTTCCAAATTCAAAATGGTATCACTGTGTCGGGGCTGGCTTCTGCACTCTCTGGTATCTCTCAGATATCAGCTTGGGTGAATGGTTCACCCTCCTGTGGCCTCCCTATGCTGACCACTGCATTGCCTTTCCACTGTCCACTTCCTGCACTTCTCCTGCTCTTGGAGAAGCGATGATACTTTGGAGTAAGGGTTCGGCTTCAATAAAGGCATTTTGGGAGATGTAAACATTCAGTCCACAACAATGACTAATAGAGAAACTGGTATGAAAAGTGAAATGCTGACATAATTAAAAATCTAAAAGATGAAGACATATAGCATTAGATTCAGTGCAGGAGACAGACTACTATCACCCATCATAACTCAGAAAGCTTTGGAGGACTAGAGGGGTAGCTTTGGACGACTAGTTCTATGCCAGAGACAATTTTGCCTCCCAGGCAACATTTCAGTGTGCAGGGATATATTTGTTGTCACCACTCTGTGAGGGAAATATTAGGCAGAAAAACAGATATGAGTGGGATGGAGTGAGAATAAGACCAGTAAAGCCCACTAGAAGGATTCAAAGAGTTAACCAGTTAAAACTAGAGAGCCTGAAAAAACTCACAGAGTTAATGAGTTAATCAGTTGAAGCTCCAAAGACCAGGAGTAAATTGGAATATCCAAAAATGACCCAGATAAAGAAAAGTATCCCAGCATAGCCCATGTTTTCATTGCATCAATTAAAACATGCCATTGTAAGATTTATTTTAGCCAGCTAAAATGCCTAGCTTATTATTTAACTTAACCTATATGCTATCCTTCAGCTCCTAATGAAATAATTTGTAACCTGGGCAGGAGACAAGTATCATCATTAATTTAGAAAACAAGCCCAGATATAAACAGCATAGTAAAATAGGAAAGATTCCATCTTTTTTTCTTATATCATTGCTATACGATTGCATAAACAACATTATGGTTACTAGACTCCCCCCATCATCAAGTCCCTCCCACATATCCCATTACAATCACTGTCCATCAGCATAGTAAGATGCTATATAATCACTAATTGTCTTCTCTGTGTTGTACAGCCCTCCCTGTACCCCCTACCCCCTACATTATGTCTGCTAATCATAATGCCCCTTTTCCCCCCTTATCCCTCCCTTCTCACCCATCTTCCCCAGTCCCTTTCCCTTTGGTAACTGTTAGTCCATTCTTGGGCTCTGTGTGCCTGCTGCTGTTTTGTTCTTTCCATTTTTTCTTTTTTCTTCTACTCCACAGATGAGTTCAATCATTTGATACTTGCCTTTCTCTACCTGGCTTATTTCACTGAGCATAATACCCTCTAGCTCCATCCATGTTGTTGCAAATGGTAGGATTTGTTTTCTTCTTATGGCTGAATAATATTCCATTGTGTATATGTACCACCTGTTCTTTATCCATTCATCTACTGATGGACACTTAGGTTGCTTCCATTTCTTGGCTACTGTAAATAGTGCTGCAATAAACATAAGGGTGCATATGTCTTTTCAAACTGGGATGCTGCATTCTTAGGGTAAATTCCTAGGAGTGGAATTCCTGGGTCAAATGATATTTCTATTTTGAGTTTTTTGAGGAACCTCCATACTGCTTTCCACAATGGTTGAACTAATTTACATCCCACTGGTTTCTTAGGGTAAATTCTTAGGAGTGGAATTCCTGGGTCAAATGGTATTTCTATTTTGAGTTTTTTGAGGAACCTCCATACTGCTTTCCACAATGGTTGAACTAATTTACATTCCCACCAGCAGGGTAGGAGGGTTCCCCTTTCTCCACATCCTCGCCAACATTTGTTGTTATTTGTCTTTTGATGTTGGCCATCCTAACTGATGTGAGGTGATATCTCATTGTGGTTTTAATTTGCATTTCTCTGATGATTTGTGATGTAGAGCATTTTTTCATGTGCCTGTTGTCCATCTGAATTTCTTCTTTGGAGAAGTGTCTGTTCAGCTCGGAAATATTCCATCTTAAAGCTAACATTTCATTTTAAAAGCCAGAAAGTTAGGAAGTAAGATTCACAACATATTCTTTAGCAAATAGATAATAACTCAGCCCACCTTGGGGACAGGGCAGGTGGTCTTAATTAATACATTCCCAGTGGGAAGCTGCTATCCCGGGAAGGAATTGGATCAGTAACTTTCTTGTGTTAATTTTGCAGAATTACCTGAAGGACTGAAGAGAAGAGATGTAATGGCTCTTACCAAAGATAAACATCTTGAGACCACTTGACAAGTCCACACCCTTTGCCCTTTGTCACATTCCTGAAAAATCCTTAAAAGGGGGAACCCCCAATCTTTCAGTGCCTCCTCTCTAAGGATGTCTTCACTTTCTCTCCAAGTGTGTGACTTTAAATAAAACTTTTACTGTGCTTCAGTACTGTGTCTCTGCCCTTCAATTCTTTGTTGCGGGTTGGGGAGATGGGGACAAAAACCGAGGGAAATAAACAACCGCCCCCTAACAGGAGGTGCCACTGCCATCTAATCTACAGAGGCAGGAGTGGAACTGAACAGATGTTCAATGCATGGAACAGCCTCCCACAACAAAGAAATACTGCTCCTGAAATGTTGATATTGTCAAGGTTGAAAAACCTGCTTTAGAAAAACACATTAAGAATAAATTTATTAGCACATTTGGTTACATTGACAAGGTATTACCAAAAAAAAAGAGGAAACTCAAAAGACTTGGGCAATTTTGCAAACAGCTATGATGCTAAATATGATTCATCCAAGATCAAGATCCTGAGTTTTTTATTATTAGCACCACAACCATAACATCAACAAAGTCATCTAAGGCAGTTACACAAAGAACAGCTCATTTCCTTTGTAAAGCCAAAGTCAAAAATCCTTCTGCAGTTTTCTTCATCTTAACTCACCATTTCCGACAAGCTCCTGCTCCACCAGGATGTATCTCCACAAAGATAAACTGTATTTTACTTTGCAAGCTGAGAATAATCCAAATCCATCAGGAGGGGAAAATAATCTTCCTCACACAAGAAGCATCATAACTTGTAGTCAACATACACAACAGCTTGAATTGTTAAGCAGAACTCATAGCTGCTCTATCTAAAAACAACCTTTCAGATTTCTGCAGTTTTCCACAAGACCAGTGAACAAGTACTTTTTATATTTGTGAAATTGTAATTTTTTTCAAAACAAGCAAAAAAATAAAAAGTCTGCTCTAAAGATGAATTCAAATATCTATCTGGAGAGAACTGGTTTCATTTCTTCCAGCTTCTATCTGTCAAAATTTCAAAAATCAATGGGTGATATTTGAACCCTTATTCCTAAACTGCAGACAAAATAACAAGATTGGGGGTGTGAGTAAGGAAGGTAGGGAAGGAGCTCAGGAAATTTTCTCTACCATGACTGGTAATAAAGGATTATATGCACATTCACTGATGTTATAGAAGCCACTCCCTAAATAACCCACTTCCTTTTTCTCTACAATAGCAATATTTAAAATTTTCTAATACAATACAAATTAATTTCTCAGAAGGACTGACACAGGTAGGGCCTAACTGGCCAAGAACTCTCATGCTTACAAAAGTTCTGATTTTTCGTGTTGATTCCTTCTAGATCACATTTCTCAGTCCCCTTTCATTTTAAGTGGATATAAGTGATGTATGCTACTAGGAATAGTTTCTGTAAAGTCTCTATGGCTCTTCCAAGCTCTGTCTCTTTTCTAGAAGAGACTCTAGAACACAATGGAGCAACAAGATAGAAAAAGCCTGAACATTATATCTTACTGTGAATGATGATGCCCAGCAAACACTCAGTTAAAGCAGGAGGCAACCAAGGCAAGAGCCAGTGGAGTATTGAGTTCTTTTGTTTGCAGCTGTTCACCTCCTTACCTGCTGCTTTTATGAACCCAGAGCATGTTTGTAGGCTCTCAGAATAGACTGTCCTTCCGTTAAACAGCTTTGGAAGATGGTAACAGCCTGGAGAAGGAAGGGATTCATGTGGATCTAAGCAGACAGAGATAGAGCCTCACAGAGATTCCCAGAGCCTGCATACTCTCAAAGTAGTCAGTTAACTGGACACAGTGGCAGAGCAAGGGCAGAGGGCACACAAGGTCAGTGCACTGCATTTTCACCCTCACTGTGCACTGCTGCAGCCATGCTGCCCTTTCCAGGGCCTCCTCAGACTGACAAATGCTCCATCTACCCACCCTCCACTATGGCCCAGGCCTCGCACAAAGGCATTAGAGTTGGCAGAATGGAAGAGACCATGAGAAAGAGCTATGCATGGTGACCATGCACAGGCTGTGCCTTACACCGGTAGTCTTGGCATACTTTTTTCCAGCACCCCTTTTTATTCTGGAAAAATCCCTGGTTTCAATGATAAATAATATGGTTTCTATAGAAATAAGGTACTTCTATAAAAATATGTTTATATATATGCAATATTAAGGATGAAGTGTCCCTTCTTGGCTATATTCTAAGACATGCCCTCTAAACCTTAGCTTCAGCCTCAATAAAAAGGGACAAAGTTGACCAAGATTGTATTTCTGACACAGAATGGAATGTAGACTTAAAAGAAAAATTAAATTTAATTATTGGCATAAAGTTCTATTTTACACATTACTGTGTAGTAGCGAGATTTCTATCTCTACTCGTACATGCCACACACATGTACACACACTTTATAGTATAGGATATGTCAGGCCTCACATCCAAGTTCATTTATTATTAGGGTTTGTGTTTGTTCTCAACTTCTCAGCTTGAGTTTTCTCATCCTCATCTTTAAAATGAGAGTCATAATTCTCATTTATTATAGTTATTGTGAGGATTAAATGAATTAATATATTTCTTATGTTTGCTTGAAAATATAAGACTACTGAAATTCACACTTCTCTGTACGTGCTTATATATAATGAATGAATTCAATATAAAGAGGAGTTTATCTACTTCTGTCCATTGGACTTGGCTGATAATTATGAGTTTGAAGAGTCATATGAAACATGTTCCTTTGGCCCTTCCCACTCATGATTCCCTGCTCATCCTGGCACCTTTGTTCATTTGTTCAGATATATCTAAAACGCAGCCAGCAGCCGTGGCCCTGCCAGAGCTGATTTCCAAACACCCTTAGAGAAACAAAAGGTGAAGTACCTGAAGGCCATTGGTATATCAGCCAGGCTGGTCACATGGTCACCCCACACTAAGACGCTTACCTGGCTCTGGGCTTTCAAACACTTTCTGCTCAGTACACATGTCCCTGTGGCAGCATAGCAAACCCATTCACAGACCTGCTCCAAAATGCGGGGCCTTTCCCTGTGGCTCCACCCTTTCCCTCACCCAGTGGCTAACCAAGCCCTTTCTTCTTTCTGTATCCCACCTAATTTCCAGGCCTTATCAAAATAACATAGCAAACAGCCATACTTGTAGGTGTGTGTGAACACCAGGGCAATCACGTCCAGGGGAGAAAGCAGAAACCCAGGAGGGTGACAGTTGATAATTATGACACATTCGTAAGCACTGGTTTCCTGCCAGGCACTGTACAAAGCAATTTGTACCTGTTATCTCCATGAGGGTTACAATAACTCTACGAGGCAGAGTTATTTTGTCATCGGGTCATGAGTGAAGAAGCTGAGGCTTAAAAAAGGTTAAGTTCCTTGCTCAAGTTCTCATAGTACCAAGATAGATATTGATTGAGGGCTTAACAGAAGCTTGACACTATTTGAAATTTTATGCTTATATAGCTCATTTTATACTCACAGCAAGTCTATGAAATGGTATTAATAGCTTACCTGTTTTGCATATGATGAAATTGAGTTACACAAAGGGAACTGAATTTTCCCTAGGTCATCACTAAGTAGTTACAAGGCTGGAGTTTGAATCTAGGCAAACTGGTTCCAGAATGTACATTTTTAACCACTTTATTATAACTAAGAACTGGTTAAGTCTTCTGGATTTCAAAGCTCAAGTTCATAACCTGAGAAACACTTCAGACGTCAAGGTTTCATTAACTGTCATAGAATCTAAATAGATCTCTTCTTTTATTTATGATACCTTAAGATCAGAAGGGGCCACTGCTCCACGATTCTGTCACAAGCTCTAAGCAGGAGTTCCTGCAGTACTGCAAGGATACTTCCAGTGCAGTGAAGGCACTTGTACGTCTTGGGCACATGCAAGCCCTCTGGAACAACTGGATACTTTGGAATGAGTGGGACTCTCAGTCCAGAATTGTTATATTATCCTCAGTGTGGATACATAGGAAAGCATCCACATTCAGCTTGTTACTCCTCATGTCCTTCTGGTTAGAAAAAAATGTAAGAAGAAAATTAAATAGCTGAAGCTATTATTTTCTATATAAAAATTATATAGAAAAACAATATAGCAGAGTACTGCATGCTAAAGACCAC
Source organism: Manis javanica (assembly GCF_040802235.1). Lineage (NCBI taxonomy): Eukaryota > Metazoa > Chordata > Mammalia > Pholidota > Manidae > Manis > Manis javanica. The sequence goes on along the minus strand of NC_133168.1, from coordinate 33,794,091 downwards.
AGATCCGGAGCACTTCACAGCTTTAAACTCAGTTCTGCCATTTACTAGCTGGGTAGTTTGGGGCAGATAGTTTTAAATGAATATTGCCTTTCTTCCTTTATCTGTCAATTGGGAGGGTAGTAAAATCTACCTCCTGGGACTGTTTTGAGGATTAAATTATTTAATACATGTACAGCATGTAAGTTACTTCTGTTTTAGTGTTTGCCATTGTAATTACTAGGGCTCTGGGTGTTGAGGAGCTGAGAAACCATCATCCACGTCATTTGCTCTTCATCCCTTTTGTCCATATGGTCTCCCAGTCGGCAGACGGACTATGCCTTCAAAATATCTGTGCTTGTCTCTCGCATTCAGTTTCCACTACCACCAACCCTGTCTTTCTTTCATTACTTCTCTAACATCCAACTCTTTCCAAACTATTCTCTTGAAATTATAAAGGCTCAGGATCTGAATTCAGTGGTATATAAGGCTCATTAAAGCGTTAAGTTTTCTTCTTACCTTCAGGTCACTTAATTTTCATGATTTAAGAAACTGAGCAGTTGACGAGAAGTTTTAAAGTGAAAATTTTGAAAATTAGGGAGTAAATTTATGGGTAGGTTTTTTTCAGATTAGCAAATCACAAAAAATGTAGTTATAATTTGGAAATTAGACTTATTCTAGACATATTAGAATTTAGACATATTTAGACTAGAAATTAGACATATTCTAGAGTCTTCTGATTAGTCATCATTTTTTAATTTTCATGTTAGAGAATCTTCATATTTTAGTTTTCCAAATTTTAATTCCTAAGCATTTATACTATTAACATGGTCAATATCTTTTTATAATTTGGCGATCCTAACCAATAGCATTATAATGATGGAATCAGAGAATTTATACCAAAACCTTTACAATTCTTGCTTTTTAATTAACAGTATACCCATGTGTTAATTAACTTGTTTGTGGAAGTCTTTTTACAAGGTATACATATATAAGATTATCACATTTTGCACTTTAAGTGCAAAGTATGATTTTGTCAATTATACTTCAATAAAGCTGGAAAAAAATATCCAGACTTTTATAAAGGAAAATTATTTTTGATTCAAATATTTACCATATATTTCATGAAAATATTATTTGCATATTGAAAAGACATTGAAAGCACATTGAAAGGACAATTAACAGTATATATATTTAGAAAAATTAAGTTTTAACTTATTCTATACTATTCTTTGTTCATAATGGGTATTCTTTTCAAATGACCAAGATAACTGTTTTCAATAAAACACTATGCTAGAATAAATAATCTGTATCTAAAATTCTTTATTAAAACAAATTATTACTAGTTATCATGTAATAGCACACAAGTGGAAAGTTGTGTTGTAACTAACAATGTTATTTTGAATATAACTTTTCTACTGGAAAGTGCCCTACAAATTCAGGATTTCATTTATCTGTTAACATGTTGACTGCTATAAAATTTTTTCAATTCGAAATCCAATGACTCAATAGTTCTTCAGTAACCATCTTGCTTAGCAAGATGGTGAAATTATGCTTATTATAGAAATAATAGAGATGTATTTAAACCTTCCCATATTGCTTTAGCTTTTCAACTCTTAAAGGAATTAGAAATTATTGGACTCTATTTCTAGTAGAATTCCATTTGGGAATAAGGATTTCTTACAAGAAGGAGATAAACCTAGTTATTAAAAAAGAGACTCAAATAGATTCTGAATATTATGCTTTCACGTCTTTTCCCAAGTATAGTAGAATTTCACCATGAAATGTATGAACCATTAACAGTTAGAAATCCAGTAAAAATGTACACATGAAAAAAGTATGCTTCAGGTAAAGTTGAAGTAGCAGAAATTTGTGGAGAATAAAATCAAACTTGAATCAAATCCAGAAGGTATAGACATTTCTTTTTAAGATCAAGAAATAAGCATATTTCTATGGCTTGATTTTTGTTTTCTTTCAGATTGTTGGATTACCATCCTTTTTGCGTAAGTCTTTGAGGAAAAAAAAAGTTTAAGTCTTGCACAGGCATGAGGAGAGTCAAAAAAGAATATATACTCAGGTTAATGGGATCTAATTTGAACCACCCACACAAAACAAATTACCATGAAGAGGAGCCGCTGGGCCATATAGCATGGCCTGCCAGTCACTGTCCACAACTTTAAAATTATGTAGAAACAACAGACTAAGTCACAAGCAGCAGATAAATCACTGGTTCTCCAAACTACACAGTTTATGGTTTTAGCAAGTCCCACTTTTGACCATACCCCATTCAAAACACAGTACTTCAAATGACATGCACATACACAAGAAATCTGAACAATATTTTTTAAAAGTGATGTAAAAATGATCAGTACAACCATATTTATATTTATAAAATATAAACCATATTTATATAGTCTGTTTCAGGTTTAATTGTCTTTTTTACTACAGTAAATTAGTATTATAATCAGTTAAAATTATTTTTATGATGAACTGGAGAAAAAGAATGAAAGTAGGACAAAAGTGGGAGGGAAGAGGGAAGATAGAGGAAATTATAAATTCAAATATAATGTATTGAATTACTTGCCTATGTTTTGTTTTACCTTTAAAAATACATCTGAATGGCAGCAAGCAAATTAATTAATTCAGTTAATCAATATATAATTCAGAGGCTAATTCTGTCTACAACAAGAAATAGGATATTGGAATATTATATTTTTCAGTGTCTATCAGTAGCAGGTCAAATGTATCAGGACCAAAGGATCTTTGTTTATATGTCTCTCAAGATCATTTAGTGGCAGTTTCTTTAGTTTGACTTTAATACTTGCTTATTTTCTTTATTTTAGCTTTTAAACCTCTATGTTCTTAGTGCAAGAACAAACTTCCTGATAATATATCATCTCAAACTTAAACAAAAATGCTAGCCTGTTATCTATTATTTATGCAAGTCTACCTTATAATTTAATTCTAATACAAATGTGTGCTACTTCTTAGATGCAGCATGAATCCATTAATTAATCTGTATTTTATGGATGTTGATAGAATCTTAGCAACCTTATTTTATCTCTCAGAATAAACATTGCAACCAAGGAAATACTCTTCTAATTATCTATACAATCATCTTGTTAGCTGGCATATGTAATTATTACTGTTGTTACTGTGAAGACTTTGCTAAGCTCTATAAAATTACATTTCAGTTTTCAGTTTTTCCTAACAAAATTCTTGTGGCAAAATATTGTATTATGAAGAAAGTGATAAGCAAAATTTGTTTCCTGTGTGGCACCAAACCTGATCCAATAAATTAACAGCCAATTTCTGATTGACAACAGTTGAGGGTGATCACACGTCATTATGACAGTTTTGAGATGGTCATCTCAATGCTTTTCTTAAAAGGTATGTTTTCAGCAACAAGTGCAACATCCTGGTTGATACTAATTGATACCCAAGTAAATAGCCTCAACAAAGAGATGTATAATTAACGAGCCAAGGGACTGAAATGATAAATTCCTTCCTTACCTTCCATGCTGCTCCTTCTAGAACAGAACTGAATACATATTGTGGCAGTAAGCCTGAAATCCTGTGACAGCAGCACAGAAACCATCTATCTCTGTTCCAGCCTACCAAGACTAACCAGTATTGCATTCACTTACAGTGACAAAGTGATAATTACTGAATATGCTTTAAAATGCAAAGAGAATACAGTAGGTACTTAACGTATGGACAAGATGTTCCACTTAAATATCATATGTTGACTTCTCTTATAGCTCAGCTCTGTTCCCAGCAATGTCTATAAAAAGTTATAGCCTGACGTAAAAGGAACTGTAAAAATAAATTTTCACATATAAAATTTTCTGAATACATTACATAAATATCATAAGATGAGAACTGGTCAGAATGACCCACAAATTATTGAATCATCAGTGCCTTAAAAACTCTCAAGGAGAAAAATGAAAATTTCTTGAATGGGATGATAAAGGCAGCCAGGTAAGTGTCTGATGAGCATGATTCCTCTGGCATATGCATGGGTCAGCAAAGCCCTCAATGGAGAAATACTCATTATTATAGAGTCACTGTCATCCAGAACCAGACTGGATAAAAATTCAACAGGTTTTTTTCTTTTTCTCAAATTCCAAATTAGATGTGTCCCCAGATTAAATCATTGGGAAGGGATGTAGGGTCAAAGTTACAGAGAAAGTTACAAAGAATTCACAGAAAATAAAGACAAAGTATTTGAAATAAACCTCTAGCAGGCACAAACCCTAAGAAGGAAGTGTGAGAAAGATAAAACTCAGTCTTTCTGGATTGACTTGCCAAGCTGAAATCACTTAAAAATACAGAATTCTAACTGAGCACAGGCATCCAGGTAGCAGTTCTTTTCAAACACAAATATTTCTCAGTCTGTGTAGTAGCAGAATACTTAAAAGCCTTTACTATAACACCATCGTGTATGGCCTGGCCATAGTTTTCCTCTCCAAGATGGTTTGTTACTTTCCTTCATATGTTGTTCTTCATTTTTTTGACCAGCCACTCTTTAGGGACACTTACAGCTTTTTTTCCCCTAAATGATCTTAATATGAAGGACTTAGTAACTGTAAAATGGAATATGTTCTGGTCATAATCTTTAGAGTGGACTAGCCATAAATTATAAATTGTGGGGTCTTATGAATGCTATTTCCATCCACAGAATTCTTACCATCATTCCAAAAAAAAACTGTCCTCAAAAAACATTTAATCAAATGAGTAATGAGGCCATATGGACACCATATAAGAAAACACAATTAAGAATAATGAATTTTAAGCAGTTTTGCTAATAGATGTCTGAAAATATGATACACGTGTTCACTGGTAATTGGTATTGTTTGAGAAAAATGCTTTGCATCTTTCCACTAAAGCTTTTTGTCTTAAAGCATCTTGTAGCACCCTCATTAATCTGAACAAACTCAACAAATGCAGAGCAATGCTGCTTTGGCAGAAGGACAAAGGACACTTTCCCCTCAGCTCATAACAAATTGCTTTCATTAAGAACAAATGGTCTTGGAGCATTATTCTATTTGAGTCTCCCCCTGGTGACATGCCCAAAGGGTAGACCCAATGTGAACTGTAAACAATAAGTATGGCTCGTAGCTACTGGATGTTCTTCTGTAGTTTAAAAACTCCATATCCTGGGAGTATGAGATGGGCCACACTAGTAACCTTAAATTACTGATTTGTGGTAATTTTCAATAATTATAGCCTCAGACTTTCTCAGTGATTAAGATAATTCCAAGTAAAATGGATATATGAAAGCAGAAATTGTTTAGATACTCTTATTTGTATCATATGAAATACTGCTTTGCTGAAGTTGCAGTAATGAATGAGTAGTTTATAGATATCAGAAGAGGAGCATCTACTTCATCTATTTCAAGGTTTCCCTACACTATTTGGAACTGATAAGAAAATATTCTTATCAAATACCTTTTAGGAAATTCTTGCAAAAGTTAAAATATGTTTCACTAAAAGCAAAAATAAAACAAATTTCAGCTTGAGTGCAAAATAATGTAAAGGGTAACTGTAACATAACAAAAAAATAGTCTGTATTCATAGTTTTAGCTGATTTTTTAAATTCATTGTTGTTTTTCTTATTAACTCCAAATCAGTGAGACACAAAAAGACAAACATTTATACGTATTTCATAATATGACCTTTAATGCTTTTCTATTTTTGAGCATTTCTTATTTTGATATAACTTAGAGTCAGTATTTATACTTAAAATATAGGTTTTCAGCATGCATGTCGACTGTGCTTCATAATGCTATTTTACTACTTCCATTACTGCATTACATCTTTACTATGCATTTATAAACCTTAAACCTTAGGTTTCAGCATACTGTAACTCAACAGTTTAAGCTGAATCAGATTTCCAGACACAAATGATGTTTTTTAAAGGAAGATTAAAAGCCAGCTAAGCCAGAGCTCTTCAAAAGCTCATTGGCCTTGCCCTGAGCTAGAAGTTGAGGCGAGAGGAGGGGGGTCACAAGAAGTACATTTTGCGTTTGAATAAGGAATTGATTTGGGGAAGAACTCTAGGCTAGCTGAGACACAAGATCATAATTTTCTCTTCTTCCAACACTCTGTCAATAAAAGAACATTAAAAAATCTATCCCCTAAAGAAGCAGTCTGTCTTTTGGTTTCATCATTACCATCAAAAAGCATTTTTGCTTTTCACGCAGTGGCTTCTCCACAGGAAGCAGGATGGATTGCCTTGAGTACAGGAGGGAACCACTGAAGAGTCACCATTATTTAATAAACCCTTACATCATCTGCAAGGAGGTGGTGAATAGTTTCAGCACCTTGGGTCTCTCTGTAACCTCATACATACATGCCAAGAAGAAACAAACAGATACATAAAAAAATCCTTTTTAAAATCAAATAAAATTGAAGAAAACTTAAGTGACTATTAAAATAGTATAGATAAATTAAAATTATACATTTTTATTACCTATGAAACACGTTACTATTTCATTCCATAAATTATTTGCTTCAATCCTACAACTATTTTAGAAGCACCTAGTATGCATAATCACAGAGAATGAGAAACAGTGTCTCAGTTGAAAAAAAAAAGGGCACAATTTCTCTTAATGGTTAATGCTTTACAAGTTGATGCAATTGAAGGAGAAAACATTTTTTAGAATATTGACTATTAAACTAATAATGTGTCAATTATTTTTACAAAAAACAAAAGCCTTGGATTTTAGAAATTTTTAGCTGGAGTACATCACAAATTAGATGACAGCAATATTGTTGAAATATTAGCTGTAGCTTAATTCTCTCTGACATTTTAAATAACTAGGGTGGAAAAGAGGAGCCAACATTATCATAAAGGAAGAAAGATCCCCAGTATTTGAGGGAAAGTAAGAGTGGTTTTGAGTTTAGGGAATTGTACACCTCATTGACCTGAAAGTGGGGTAGCTGTGCCTCCTGGGGCCCTGGTTTCCAGTGCAGACATTGACAGCCTGGGCTGCAGGCTGACTGTGTCCCTGGGAGCAAGCCTGTCCTCTGGGAACAAAGGGTTTTCCTCCAAAGCTTGTCTGATTCGCCTCAGATGTGATTCATGGTCACTGGTTCTGACTAGGTGGTAAGCTCTGCCTTACATGTATTCTGATTCCAGTTGATACTGTATTGAGCCTTTAAACCATGCTCTCTCTGCCTTGGTGCTTTGGACTGTTTCAAAAGTTGATCAGCTGGAAGCAGGCACTTTCTCTTTCGCCTTTCTCCACCTGTCTGAGTATTGACCATGGTTGATGGAAGGAACTATTACATTACATTTTATAAGATGGTATCAACCAACATTACCTAGTGCACTAGCCAGTGTCCTGATGCACCTCCAAATCTTAATTACAAGCAATGTTTCTAGATGTTGCAAAGAAAAAAATTTTTAAGTCAAAGGAATTAGTGAAAACGAATTAAATAAGCTTAAATTTCTTAAATGAGGAATATCTCAGAGCTGTTGAATATACTAATATAATAGGCACATACATTTCTGAAATGAGGTGTGTTTGGAGCATAGCTACCATGTGTAAACCTGTTTGATCAAGGTATCCCCCACTTTGATTTACTGAAATCTTTCAAGGTCTTATACAGAATCCATTGTGGAGATATTCTGTTGCTAAGAGAAATAAAATAATCTAGGGTAAAAACGTTTCTGGTCTAAATTTTTAAGATATTTGGATAAATAAATTATCAAGACTTAATTTTTATATATTCAGCTTTTAAAAATTAAATTCTTGAAATGTCTAACTTTGATCAAATACAATTATTCCCATTTAAAATTTTTCATAATAGGCAAACTGTGTCTCCATAATTTTGGCCAAGTAAGAAATAATCACAACACTGTTGTACAGTATTACCACACAGAATTACTACAAGAACTTTAATTATCTGGCACGACCTCTTATAAATCAATATAACTAGACTATAGCTAAGTAAAACAACTGAATGTTTTGTGATGGGGATGATAGATACATTAAGTATTATATAATACACATTCCTTCCAGGGTCCAAGTTATAGTGGTCAGTAATGGATAATGCTAAACTATAAAGACACTAAGCTCAAAAGACATGTCTTTCTTTTTCAGTTTTGTTTCCTTTATAGCAGTTACACAGTGGATTGTATAAAACAGGTAGTCAGTGAATAGCTGACATATAAAAATACATGGAAGAGACACGTAGTGATAGAAAGAAGGAGAAAGAGGAAGGAGGAAAAATAAAGGTCACACTATCTATAGTTAATTATTCTCTAAGTATTTTCTATTTCCAGATATCTTCAGTTTCCAGATCCTATGTTAAATGCTAGCACAGACACGAAGATGGCCTGGACTTAGAGATACCTAACTTAGTAGAAGAGAGCACTATTTTAATAAATGATACACTAAGAATGTGATAGGTCTCTAATAGAGGGGCATAAAAATATAATAAGAAAAAGAAAAAAAACCCTGTGCAGGGAATGAGGTTTACAGAAGCAATTAAGATATGGTTTGGGTCGATTTCATTAAGTGGAGAAAAGAGGGAGAACATTCCAGACAGAGGAATGATCATTAATAAGCACATAGAGATCTGTGCTCAGGAAATAGCATGTTCAAGAAAGTACTGTCAGAAAGGTGATGGGGCTGAGAAAGGGTGGGGAATGGGAGGTGCCTAGCTGCTATGCTGGGAACCTGGATGTTCATCCTACAGATTCGTGTTTTCCATATCGATTTGATCAAGAGGTATTTTTGAAGTATTGAAATACCAATAATGATTCATGACAAAGATAAACAATGAAACCCCTGATCAGAAACTAATTAATTGCAGCAAGAAATTATTGATAAAGACCAAAATAGTTGTATAAATATACAAATTCATAGGATAACACATAATGTATAAATAACTTAAGCCAGTTTAATCTGATAGACATGTACATACAATTTAAAGGAAAGTTGGTAAATGGTACCTTTTCATTAATGGCATTGCATCATGTGATCACATCTGTGACGTCCTGGAATTCATAATTGTGGCATATCATCTTAAACTATTTCAATATTCTAACATAGGTAATTCAAAATTTTATAGAAAAGAACCCTTGCCATCATGAATTTTCTTTTTTTTTTACATGGAATAGAGTTTGGGGATCACTGAAATGGACGGTGGGGAAAAAAATGAAAGGAGGAGCAAAGAGGTCTACCTTAGTGAAGAGATATACTCTATCTGCTCCATATAACTCAATTAAAAAACAACAATGTCCAGAAAACCTCCTAAAAATGAAATTAATAATAATAATTTCAAGTACTATGGGAGACAAATTAGAGTCATTTTTATTAGAAAAGACCTATTGATGCCAGGAGTGTGACTGTCTGCCTGTTTATGGGAGTTTGGATCCTTACAAATGAGTGACTTGGGAAGGAAATCCAATAAAACTTTGAATTAGTATAAATGAAGATAACTTTTTTAAGGATAAAAACATAGGCAAGACTAAATTGTGAAAGCAGATGGAAAATGGCTAATTAAAATTAATGGCATGGATTTCAACTTATAGTTTTTATCTCTAGATTTTCTATTATCATTGATTGCTACTTATCGTGTTTATAATGGTACCAAAAAGATAGTAAACTTCAGAGCAAGATACAGCTGGAATAAAGTCCCAGATCAATCCATTGGATTGTCATTGAGTTATTGTATTGACCACTTCGAGACTAAGTTTCTTGTTTATTTTTTAATCTTCAAAATGAAGAAATATTGTGCTGTTTCAAAAATTAAATAAAATAATATTAATTAATTAGGATTCTATCCGATAGTTACTATCTTAATTTGAGTTTCTACACAAAGAAAGAAATCTTAGACAGAAATCAGAATTTAAGCACTTTACTTAGGAAGTGATCTCAGGAAACACTTGTACATAAGTTCAGAAGTGAGAAAAAGAAGGGAATGGTTAATAAGTGACATTATCTGGTCTGCTAGCACTGGGGATGTTGCTGTGCAAACCTGTTGGGCTTTCTGTGAGACAGTGCAAATGCTCCTCAAAGTTGTCCCAACTAAGGGGTGGGTAAAGTGGGAGGATATCCACTGAATCCCCAGCTATCTTTGGCAGATGGCTGGGTTCCTAACTGCCTTGAAGTGGGAGGGGGATAGATGAGCTCAGAGTATCTTGGGCATTAAAAGCTAAAAGTTAAAATCCATAGTCACTAATTTGAACTGACATCTTTCTATCTCTTTGCCTTCAGCAAGCAAAGAATATGGCCGAACACTGACAACATTTCTGCATATACTAAACTACCAATCCTGTGGGTGGGCACTAGGTGTTATTCAAGTTGTATCCTTACTGCAAGTTTTTCATGATAAGTACTGAACAATGCATGAATGAATACATGAAAGAATGAAGGAATGAATGAACATTAGTTTGGGAACAAGCCTAACTTATAAAGATAAGTTATATGTTCCCCAGAATATTGAGTTTCTCCCTCAGTATTGTATGCAAAAATGAATGAATTGTTTATATAACTGTGGAATTATGGAATAACCAACATGTTCTGAGATAAACATTCTCCTGTAGCCCAAAAGACCCAAAAACTCTTGTAATACTGCCACAGTGGTAAGAGTAGGGAGAGCCTGGACCTTGTCTATGACTGCTTCTGGGATAAGTTTAGTTTTACCAAACCAGACAACCCCCAAAAATTTTGCAGAAAAACTAGGTCCCTGAACCTTGGTGCTGTTCACAGCCATCCTTTCTTCTGTAGATGTTGCAGCAGTCTAGAAACTGCCCCTTCTAAATCTGCAAGAGAATCAGTTCTGAACATCATATCATCAATGTAGTGATACAGCCACACCATTTACTGTTTCCTCCATGTGACCAAGTCCAGTGCTACACATCATGACAAATAGTGGGCTTGTGGAGGTATCCCTGTGGAAGGACAGTGAATGTCCACTGTCAGACTTCCCATGTGAAGGCAAACTGTTCCTGACTTTCCTGTGGTATGTCAATAGAGAAGAAAGCATTAGCAAGGTCCACAACGTAATGATACATCCCTAGTTCATGACTGGGGACATCTATAAGGGCCGCTGTTAAGGGGATAGCAGCATGCAAAGAGGGTGTGACTTTATTCATTCCCTGTAATCCACAGGCATACGCCAGGAGCCATCTGGCTTTTTCACTGGCCACACTAGGGAATTAAAAGGACTATGCGTGGGCTTTATGATGCCCACCTTCTCCAGCTCCTGTAGAGTTTCTCCAGATTCCTGTGTCCCCCAGGAAATTTATATTGCTTAGTATTTGCCACCCACCAAGGTACAGGCAGAGCTATAGGTGGGTGCTTAGCAATCCCCTCAGAACTGCCTTTACCACACATACCCTCAGTCTGAACTCACCTGCAGTGTTCTGTAGCCACAGGCCCTTCAGAAAATCTACTCCTAAAATATATTCAGGGATGGGAGAAAGGTACACAGTATACTCCTTTGGGGGTGAACACCCTATCCCCAGTGGGATTTGGGCTTTCTTCATTTTAATTGCCTTAATAGCCATCTATCACAGCAGGGGGTCCCAGGAAAATGCTCAGGTTGCCATAAATCAGAGAACATTGAGCTCCTGTGTCGACCAGTGCCAGTATACATTGTACATTCACAGGGGACCAATGAATTTCTAATTATACATGTGGCCTCCGGTTCCCCCATGTCTCCCAAGGTGGGGACCTTGACCCTCTCCTCAGTTGAACCGCAATGCCCAATCACCATCCTGTGGGGTGAGGGCCCAGGCAGAGCCTGAGTACTGTCCCCCAGGAAGTCTTGCAGGGACACAGACCGAGCATGGGGCTTTGCCTCCAGGTTCCGTGTCCTCAACCTCAGTGGCTGAAACTGCTGCTCTGGCTTTCATTGGTGCTGCAGTTCTAACAAGATCCTCTTGGGCTGCCCATCAAGTTTTTCTTTCACTATCCTGGCCTTTTTCAAATCAACCCACATCTGGGTCAATGAGACCTTCATGAGATGCTTTGCACCTCTCCTGTAACACCAGCTGGAGCTCTGCAAATGCTTTCCAGCTAGTGGGGAAGTGTGGTAAATCACCCTAATTAGGCCCAACTGCCCTGATGGCTGCTGTCAGCCAATCCAGAAGTGCCTGATTCCCTGAGGTGTGATGGGCACTTTGTAACCGCTTCCTGAGATATGGGTGAGTTGTCTACCCATTTCAAGGAAGACAGTCTACCCATTTCAGAACCGTACATAATAATGTTTTCCACCCCATATCCCAGGGATGCAGAAACCATGAAGGCCAAGGTTCCAATAGCTTCTGCTGAAACTGGATCCTCATGTCCACCAGCTCATGCTGGGTATAGAGGTGGAGCATGGGTTGCTCCCCAACCTGGGGAGAGGGCGGCTCCTCTCCCCAAGGAGCCTGCGATTGTTGTTTGTATTTTCTTAATTACAGCTGGGTGGGCCTTTAATATGGGAGAGGCTGGTACCTGGGACAGTCCTCAGCAACAGTTCAGCCCTCAGCCCACCCCTTCTTCATCCCCTGATATCTCCTCTACCATTTCTGAGGCCGAAGGCACTGCTCCTTCCTCACCCTCCCCCAGGGCCTCCTGCAGTACAGATTCTCCCACTGCCTCCTCCCTTGCTGCTAATGTATCTTCCAGGAGTGTGGCCTGTCTTCTCAATAACTGTTTCTCTTTCTAAGGGCATAACTCAGTTCCTCCAAACAAAGCAAAGTGTGTCTCTCTCCTTGATAATGCCTTCTACTATCTCGAGAAACAAACATTCGCAAATCCTGGCTTCCACACAGCCACTCAGGGCCTCTAAGCAGTCCTCTATCTCATGGAGTACTAATTCTACAGCTTCTGGTGTCTCCACCTTTATCCAATTCTCATAGAAGTCCACCCATCTAGGAGGTGCTTCAGCCTAGACCATTTTTCCACTAGGACCTCCCCAAGTTGAAACCCCATGGTTATGAGTCTCCTGGGTAAACCTGCACCATCCACTGCTGCTGGAGGGATGGGTGAATTTCATGCCCAACTGCAGCAGTCACCAGAGTCTCCCCACCATCCACAGGGGGTTTCCAGTTATCTCCCCACCTCTCTATGGGCAGCCCACCCAAGCTTCACACCCATGAAGACCTATTCATGTTTTGAGATCCTGCCAACTATGCCAGGTGTAACTATGCACACAGGGAAGGTTTACCTGCTACATACACCTGCTGAGAGATTGCAGCAACCTTTCCATCAGCCCTGACTCAGGTCTCTGTTCTCTGCAACTGTAACTCTGGGAGGGAAATATGTTCCCATCTTGGGGCAAATAATCTTTGAAGCCAAAATCAGTCAAAGGGAGAAATAAAGTGGGAGAAACCCATTTATTGCTCAAAAGTAGTTGTTTGCTTCTGCTCACCCATGTCTCTCATGATCCAGCTGCAACAGAGTACCCCACCAAATTGCTCTGGTCCCAGCTCAGGCTTGCTCCCAACACCTTTGTAATCACCTATTGATATGGAAATGGACTACTGTTCTCCACCCCTTAGAAACACCTACTGGTATGGACACACACTAAGGTCAGGTGAGAGTTTCTGGAAATATTGCAATTTTACCCACAGCCACTTAGCACTTTACTTTTCTGCTTGTTGCAAAGCACATGTGAGCATCACTGATCACCATGCCAGTTGTTTACTTCTACCTCAAAAAGGAACCCATGCCTGGAAACGCAGAAATAAGTTATTTTCTCTTCTTCTCTAGCTCTCAGGATTCACAATTCTGAATACATGTATCTAAGCATTACATAGAATAAGCTTAAGTGGGCCTCAGAAAGGCCTGACTCCTTTCTTTCAAATATTTTATATATATGTATATATATTGTTTTTCAAGAAAAGTGAAAGCCTTTTAAAAATGTATATATTAAAACATATTTTGAAACACATTTATATCAAAAGTTATGCTACTTTTTTGCTTTATATGCCATGACATAAATATGCAGAAAAAATATTTAGGGCATTGTGTGTTGATTCTGCTGGGGAAGTTTTTTTCACTGTTTTTTAAAGAATAGGCTTTAAAATGCATTTAACTAAGGTGGTAAAACTGATACTTATTACAAAGTAGATGAAAATGTAATAACTCTGCTAAGTTTTCTACTTACCACTTAAAGATGTAAAATAGGTTAAACTTGTGAAAAACTGAAAATATAAAAATGCATGATATTCTTTTATTAATGTGTGCTTCTTCCTGAAGTTGGTCAGAAAGCTAACCTCCTCTGCTGTTCTTGTGACTGGGGATGAGTCAGAATGTCTGGGTCTACTGCTTAGGAGTCTGCATTTTAGCAGACATCACAGATGATTATTATGCAATGGAAATTTAATTACCAATTCTTCCAGTCTGATGTTCAAATTACAATCCTTTCTTCATGGCTACTGTGGAATGGCTTGCAAGATTGGTTTTCCATCTGCACCCTCCATTATAGCCCAGACACACCCTAAGGTGTTTCTCAATGTTCTGGTCTTTCAGAACAGAACCACTCTACCCCTCCATTTCTTACCAGCAATTTGCCTCCTACCTGAGACCATTCTAGAAAGGTAAGCACTAGCTAGCTTGTCTTCTTTCTATTCCAGGTAAACTCAACTTATTCAAACCTGGCATGAAGTAGTAGCTAAGAGTTAAGCTTATAGCATCAGACACCCTGGCTTCAAAATTCTGCCTTCCACTGACCTACCGTGTGGTTTTGAACAAGATTTTACTACCTCTTCTTTCTTTCCTACAAAAGGTAGGTAATAGCAGGATCTACCTCTTAGCATTGTTTTAAGGATTCAATGAATTAACAAGACCTGGCACACAAGAAACCCAGGGGAAATAATGAGCCAGCATCATGATTTTACCCTGGCCCTCCTGAAGATCGTGCCTTAACTGGAAGGAATGGATCTTTCCAGAGATGAGGCAGAGGGGACTAATCCCCAAACTATTGGACCTAGGTGCTTCTCAAATTATGCCCCATAGGGCAAGACTCTTCTGCTTATAAAGGGAGGTAACAAGGCTAGAGTTCCTGCCTCTGAGCCAGGAAGTGGTACAACAAAATAAGCTGAACAGACCCTGAGTTGTAATACCTGGAAAGCAATATAATTGTGTGCATGAAACAAGATGTCTCAGTGTAACAGCACACATTTCAGGAGTAGCTAAGGGAAAGGAGGGGGATAAAGGAAAATAATAAGAATGTGTCCTCCCAGAAGGAGCTGTGTGTGTACGTGTACTAGTGTGTTTAACCTCTACTTTTTTTTCTCTGTCTGGATTCACTGAGGCCACAGTTATCCAGTATATGGAATTCCTGCCTCCATCAAACAGTCTTGTCCTTGGTAGTCATATCTGTATTCCCCAACTTGGCAGATAGTCAAGTGAATTTATAAATCTTTTGTCTGATTTCAGAAGAGTTTCTGGGTACCCATATGGAATTCTAGTTCTGCATGGGAGATGTGGTTTAGATTCCTGGACTCACTGAATTCTGTTGGCATTGTGTTCTCATACTTGATTAGATACCTGTACCTCCAAAACCATGGTCTCTGATATTCATAATGCTATATATTCAGCACAACTTTACATCAGACTCAGTATGTTACTTAAAACAGCACAGGACATGATCAATTAATTTTCCTACTTTTAACCCTGTTCCAGACCATAGAAGATCCTCACTATGATTTGTGTAATGACTGAATGAATTAGTATAATGGATAACAAAGCTCTCACATAAGGAGAACATTAAGAAAAAGATAACCAAAGTTACAAATAAAAATTAATATCATGTTATTTTCAGTTTGGGTGCATGATCAGAAGTATTTATTTCTCCATGTTAGGTACAAATGTTAAGCCAATTAAGAATGTATGTTCCACAAGAAGGTCTTGACCCCTGAGAGTGTTTGGAAGAAAAGAAACATATATAATCAAAATTATACTTCATTATGATGAGTGTAAAGGTTTTTTTAATGCATAAGATATGGTAAAGAAAACATAAAAAATGATAACCTCACTCAATACAAGAAATCAGAGAAACCCTATTGGATGATTTGATGCTAATGTGAAAAATCATGAGAGGAGGAGAGGATTTTCTATCACTGGGTAAGATTGTTAGGTCATGGAAGTCCAATGCTCTTGCTGTAACATTTAGATAGAATCCAAGAAATTGCAGAATCATATCTTTAATGACAATAGGAAGCTATGGAAACAATAAAGACTACACAAATTTGGGTTTGCTTTTGAAGGGGAGCATCAAATCACCTGCAGTCTTTCAGAGCACAGGAAACAGGGATCTGACATGTTTTCAATGGCTTTAGCAGGACCATGAACAGTGAACAAGGCCAAACGAAAGAAAAAGGTTGTGTGTCTAAAACTGCCACCTACCTCTGACTCTACTCAGTATCCGATTTGACTCAAGTTATCACTCCCTTTCTCCAACTGCCTGACTTAAAAAGGTGGGATAGGGGGGTAGGCGAGCATTTTATTGTTTTTACTGCTAGACTGTATCATCTTTTGAACTATGCTGGGAATACAATAAATAAATGAATACTAATCCCCAGTTTAGGTAGAAAATTAACTAAAAAGGTAAAAAATTATACAGTAGAAGCAGATCTGCTAATGATCCAGATATTAGACTTAGTGTACAGGGATTGTTAAATTAATTAAATTAAAGAAAATTAAGCAAAACCTGAACAAAACTCATAAAAAAGAATTAAAATAATTAGAATCTGTGCAATGAATCATATATTCTAGAACTAAAAAATAAAAATATCTGAAATTATGAGTTTTTGAGAACTAAAGGTGGATTAGACATAACAGAAGACAACACTAGAGAACTCAGAGGCAGATCAATAGTAAAACATATAAATTAAGCAAAGTGAAAAAATAAAGTAAAATGAAACAACAGACAGAATGAAAGACACAAATGCAACATTTTTAAAGGGAAACTATACATATAATTATAGTTCCAGAATTAGAGGAAAGAGAATAAACAGAAGTAATACTTGAAAAGAAAATTGGCTAGATTTTTCTGAAATGGGAAGACTTCCATCCAGTTTTGAAAAGCTCTGCAACCTCCAAGAAAGAAAACTATAAGGAAAACATACAAGGTGTGACATAATTAAAATGCTGGAAGAAAAGATAGAAAAAAAACTTGGAAATAGCAGAGGAAAAACAAGACACATTATTACTATTTTATCAGAGCTTAAAATATATTCTAAAGACATAACAATAAAAACAGTATAATGTTGCATTGGAATAGAAAAAAAAGTGACTAGAACAGAGAATACAGAAATATAAAATACAATGAAAACAATTTTTTTCTTTTGGTAAGTAATATTCTTTTTTTTTAAAATTTTTTATTAAGGTATCATGGATATGCACTTTTATGAAGTTTTCACAAGAAAAACAATGTGGTTATTACATTCACCCTTACTGTTGAGTGCCCCCCATATCCCGTTGCAGTCACTGTCCATCAGTGTAGTAAGATGCCACAGAGACCCTATTTGTCTTCTCTGAGCTACACAAGACACATTAACTTTAAAGAAGTAAGAGTACAAAAAGAAGGCTGACCTCTTCCCAGAAATGATCAAACCAGAAAACAATGAAATTACATCTTTGAAGTGTGTAGTGGGAAACTACAAGCATAGAACTCTATGCTCATAGGAAATATACTTTAAAAATAAAAACACGTTAAGAGATTTTTTTCAGATAAACAAAAGCTGACTTCCAAAATGTATTAAAGATTTTAGGCAGATAGAACCATCCTAGATAGGAGCAAACTTTCAGAAAGGAATGAAGAGCAATGAGCAATAGGTGATTAACAATTTGTGATTAAAGAAAAAAATAACAGAATAATAAAAAAAACAGAAAAGACGGCAGCATGAGAGGAGAGACAGACACTTCCTCCTAAAATTGGGTACAATTAGAAAATATAGTTGTTGCAACTAATCCTGAGAGAGCAACAGGAAAGAGGATGGCACCAGACTGCATACACTTGGAGAAAAGAGCAGACCTCATGGAACAGGGTAACGTACCAAAGCTGTGGCCAGGCAGGACCCAAGCCTTCCCCAACCCCAACTCACCATCAGGAGTAAGAGAAATGGAGCAGAGAGGAAGTGGAAGGCCTGGGACTGCTGAATACATATCTCCGGAGATCTGCTCTGGGAGCACAAACGTACATTTCATGGTGCTTTCATGATACTCACATGACTACTAGCTTGGAAAGTTACTACAGGCAGAATTCCTAGAGAGACTGAGATTCCGGCCACTTGTGGAAAGCAGGGATCCATATCCGGCTACTCCAGGACAAAAGCTTACACCTGTGTGCTCAGCCCACTGATTAAGGCAATGGAGACAGGCACAGCAGCCAGAAAGCAGGGAACAGCTCTTTCCTTCCCCCAGGCACCAATACTGCTCCTGTGCGACCCCCAACATTGCTTCAGGGGCTGAGCAGCTCCAGAGAAGAGCTTCTGGAAACTAGAGGGCACCATATACAAATATAAAATGCCAAAGGAACCTGGTACAGAGTAAAATTAATATAACTCTGGAGAAAGACTTAAATGACATGGACCTAATGACTCTTCCTGAAAGGGAGTTCAAAATAAAAATCATCAACATGCTAATGGAGGTAAGGAAAGACATCCAAGAACTCAGGAATGAATTCAGGTCGGAGATCCAATCGCTGAAGAGCACAATGGAGGGTATTAAAAGCAAGTTGGATACAGTGGAGGAGATGATAAATGAAATAGAAACTAGAGAAGAGGAATACAAAGAAGCTGAGGCACAGAGAGAAAAAAGGATCTCTAAGAATGAAAGAATATTGAGAGAACTGTGTGTCCAATCCAAATGGAACAATATTTGCATTATAGGGATAGCAGAAGAAGAAGAGAGAGAGAAGGGGATAGAAAGTGTCTTTGAGGAGGTAGTTGCTGAAAACTTCCCCAGTTTAGGGAAGGAGATAGTCTCTCAGGCCATGGAGATCCTCAGATCTCCCAACAAAAGGGACCCAAGAAAGAAAACACCAAGACACATAGTAATAAAACTGGCAAAGATCAAGGATAAGGACAGACTATTAAAAGCAGCCAGAGAAAGAAATAAGATCACATACAAAGGAAAGCCCATCAGGCTAAAATCAGACTTCTCAGCAGAAACCTTACAGGCCAGAAGGGAGTGGCATGATGTATTTAATGCCATGAAGCAGAAGGGCCTGGAACCAAGATTACTTTATCTCACAAGATTATCATTTACATTTGAAGGAGGGATTAAACAATTTCCAGATAAGCAAAAGCTGAGAGAATTTACCTTCCACAAACCATCTCTACAGTCTGTTTTGGAGGGACTGCTAAAGATGGAAGTGTTCCTAAGGTTTTAAAGCTGTCACCAGAGGAAATAATACCACAGTAAAGAAAGAAGACCAGCTAATTAAGCAAATGCAAAATAAAATTAACTATCCCCAAAGTCAATCAAGGCATAGATGAAGAATACAGAATTTGATACCTAATATATAAAGAATGGAGGAGGAAGAAAAAGGAGGACAAAAAGAAAAGAAGCTTTAGATTGTGTTTGTAACAGCATATTAAGTGAGTTGTTAGACTCTTAGATAGTAAGGAAGGTAACCTTGAACCTTTGGTAACCACGAATGTAAAACCTGCAATGGCAATAAGTACATACCTATTGATAATCACCCTAAATGTAAATGGACTGAATGCACTAATCAAAAGACATAGAGTCACTGAATGGATAAAAACCCAAGACCCATCTATATGCTGCCTACAGGAGACTCACTTTAAACCCAAAGACATACATAGATTAAAAGTGAAGGAATGGAAAAAGATATTTCATGCAACTAACAGAGAGAGAGAAAAGCAGGAGTTGCAATACTTGTAACGGACAAAATAGACTTCAAACACAGAAAGTCACAAGAGACAAAGAAGGACATTACATAATGATTAAGGCATGAATTGCACAAGAGGATATAACCATTATAAATATCTGTGCTCCCAACACAGGAGCACCCACATATGTGAAGCAAATACTAACAGAATTAAAATGGAAATAGAATGCAATGCATTCATTCTAGGAGACGTCAACACTCCACTCACTCTGAAGGACAGATCAACCAGGCAGAAGATAAGTAAGGAGACAGAGACACAGAACAACACAACAGAACAGATGTACCTAACAGACATCTACAGAACTCTACACCCAAAAGCAACAGAATACACATTCTTCTCAAGTGCACATGGAACATTTTCAAGAATAGATCATATACTAGGCCACAAAAAGAGCTTCATCAAATTCAAAAATATTGAAATTGTACCAACCAGTTTCTTCAATCACAAAGCTATGAAACCAGAAATAAATTATGCAAAGAAAATGAAGAAGCCCACAAATACATGGAGGCTTCACAACATGCTCCTAAATAACCAATGGATCAATGACCAAATAAAAACAGAGGTCAAACAATATATGGAGACAAATGACAACAATAATTCAACACTGCAAAATCTGTGGGATGCAGCCAAGGATGTGCTAAGAGGAAAGTATATTGCAATACAGGCCTACCTCAAGAAAGAAGAACAATCCCATATAAACAGTCTAAACTCAAAATTAATGAAATTAGAAAAAGAACAACAAATGAGGCCCAAAGTCAGTAGAAGTAGGGACATAATAAAGAATAGAGCAGAAATACATAAAATTGAGGAAAATAAAACAATAGAAAGAATTAATGAAAGCAACAGCTGGTTCTTTGAGAAAATAAACAAAATAGATAAACCCCTAGTCAGACTTATGAAGGAAAAAAGAGAGTCTACACACATAAACACAATCAGAAATGAGAAAGAAAAAATCACTACAGACACCACAGAAATACAAAGAATTATTAGAGAATACTATGAAAAACTATATGCTAACAAACTGGATAATCTAGAAGAAATGGACAGTTTTCTAGGAAAATACAACCTTCCAAGGCTGACCAAGGTAGAAACAGAAAATCTGAACAGACCAATTACCAGCAACGAAATTGAACTGGTAATCAAAAACCTACCAAAGAACAAAAATCCTGGACCAGATGGCTTCACCACTGAATTTTCTCAAAAATTTAGTGAAGACCTAATACTCATTCTCCTTAAAGTTTTCCAAAAAATAGAAGAGGAGGGAATACTTCCAAACTCATTCTATGAGGCCAGCATCACTCTAATACCAAAACCAGGCAAAGACACCACCACAACAACAAAAAATTATAGATCAATATCCCTGATAAACATAGATGCAAAAATACTGAACAAAATATTAGCAAACCAAATTCAAAAATACATCAAAAGATCATCCATCATGATCAAGTTGGATTAATGCCAGGGATGTAAGGATGGTACAACATTCGAAAATTCATCAACATCATCCACCACATCAACAAAAAGAAGGACAAAAACCACATAATAATCTCCATAGATGCTGAAAAAGCATTCAACAAAATGCAACATCCATTCATGATAAAAACTCTCAACAAAATGAGTATAAAGGGCAAGTACCTCAACATAATAAAGGCCATATATGACAAACCCACAGCCAACATTATACTTAACAGCAAGAAGCTGAAAGCTTTTCCTTTAAGATCGGGTACAAGACAAAGATGCCCAATCTCTCCACTTCTATTCAACATAGTACTGGAGGTCTTAGCCACGGCAATCCAACAACACAAAGAAATAAAAGGCATCGAGATCGGCAAGGAAGAAGTTAAACTGTACCTATTTGCAGATAACATGATATTGTACATAAAAAACCCTAAAAAATGCACTCCAAAACTACTAGACCTAATATCTGAATTCAGCAAAGTTGCAGGATACAAAATTAATACACAGAAAGCTGTGGCATTCCTATATACTAACAATGAACTAGCAACGAGAAAAATCAGAAAAATTCCATTAACAATTGCATCAAAAAGAATAAAATACCTAGGAATAAACCTAACCAAGGAAGTGAAAGACCTACAGAGAACTACAATGAGAGAAATTAAAGAAGATACCAATAAATGGAAACACATCCCGTGCTCATGGATAGGAAGAATTAATATTGTCAAAATGGCCATCTTGCCTAAAGCAATCTATAGATGCAATTCAATTCCTATAAAAATACCAACAGCATTCTTCAATGAGCTAGAGAAAATCATCCTAAAATTCATAATGAATCACAAAGGACTTCAAATAGCCAAAGCAATACTGAGAAGGAAGAATAAAGCAGGGGGAATTACGCTCCCCAACTTCAAGCTCTACTACAAAGCCACAGTAATCAAGACAATTTGGTACTGGCACAAGAACAGACACTTAGATCAATGGAACAGACTAGAGAGCCATGATATAAACCCAACTGTATATGGTCAATTAATATATGATAAAAGAACCATGGACATACAATGGGGAAATGACAGTCTCTTCAACAGCTGGTGTTGGCAAAACTGGACAGCTACATGCCAGAGAATGAAACTGGATTATTGTTTAACCCCATAGAGAAAAGTAAACTCAAAATGGATTAAAGACTTGAATGTAAGTCATGAAACCATAAAATTCTTAGAAGACAACATAGGCAAACATCTCCTGAATATAAGCATGAGCGACTTCTTCCTGAACCCATCTCCTCAAGAAAGGGAAACAAAAGCAAAAATGAACTCATGGGACTACATTAAACTAAAAATTTTCTGTATAGTAAAGGACATCATCAACAAAACAAAAAGGCATCCTGTGGTATGGGAGAATTTATTTGTAAATGACATATCTGACAAGGGGTTAACATCCAAAATATATAAAGAACTTACACACCTCAGCACCCAAAAAGCAAATAAACCAATTAACAAATGGGCAGAGGATATGAAGAGACGGTTCTTCCAAGAAGAAATTCAAATGGCCAACAGACACATGAAAAGATGCTCCACATCACTAATTATCAGGGAAATGCAAATTAAAACCACAATTTGATATCACCTCACACCAACCAGTAAGGATTGCCACCATCCAAAAGACTAAGAACAACAAATGCTGGTGAGGATGCGGAGAAAGGGGACCCCTCCTTCACTGCTGGTGGGAATGTAAGCTAGTTCAACCATTCTGGAAAGCAGTATGGAGGTTCCTCAAAAAACTAAAAATAGAAATACCATTTGATCCTGGAATCCCACTTCTTGGAATATACCCAAAGAATACAACTTCTCAGACTCAAAATGACATATGCACCCCTATGTTCATCACAGCACTTTGTACAATAGCCAAGATATGGAAGCAACCTAATTGTCCATCTGTAGATGAATGGATAAAGAAGATGTGGTACATATATACAATGGAATACTATTCAACTATAAGAAAGAAATAAATCCTACCATTTGCAACAGCATGGATGGAGCTGGAGGACATTATGCTCACTGAAATAAGCCAGGCAGAGAAAGAAAAATGCCAAATGAGTTCCCTCATTTGTGGAGCATAACAATGAAGCAAAACTGAAGGAACAAAATGACAGCAGACTCAGAGACTCCAAGAATGAATTAGTGGTTACCAAAGGGGAGGGGTGTGGGAGGACAGGTGGGGAGGGAGGGAGAAGCGGATTGCAGGGTATTATGTTTAGTACACATGCTGTGGGGGATCACAGGGAGAACAGTGTATCACAGGGAAGGACCTAGTGGATCTCTGGCTACTTGCTGCACTAATGGACAGTGACTGCATTGGGGTATGGTTGGGGACTTGATAATATGGGTAAATGTAGTAACCACATTGTTTTTTCATGTGAATCTTTATAAGAGTGTATATCAATCATACCTTAATAAAAAAAGCAGAAATAAAATAGAATACAAAAATCAAACAATGAAATGTAAGACAAAGTACATTTAATATAAATGGACCAGAGACCCCAGTTAAAAGACAAAGAATTTCAGACTGGATTTTTAAAAATCCCAGATATACATTGTTCACAAGAGAGACAATTTAAATTTTAGAATACAGAAGGCTGAAAGTAAAAATGGAAAAAGAAAGCCATTTCATTAATATAAGTCTCATTAAGTTTTAAAAGCAAGACAAGAAGTTCACTGAAGATAAAGAGTAGCATTTTCTAATGAAAGAGCCAATTCAATAGAAATAAAACAATCCCAGAAAATCACATTTAATTTCATAATTAGGAGATATTTGTTGATCTTATTAGGTGTAGTGGTTACAGAAACTAAGTTAGTGAGAATTCAGAAATGAATGGAGGTGAATAGGGATAGAAAGTATAAGCTGTGTTTCAGTGTTTGGATGAGAAGGAAAAGGAGGTAAGTGATGAGCTTCCAAAAAGTGAAGGTCTTACTGGATGAGAGACACTTGGGTATAAGTTAAATTTATAACATGAAAGGCTTTGAGACTTTTTGGAAACAGCATATTGTTTGTCGGTGTTGCACTGGGTCTGAGAGTATGTTTGTGCCATAGAGGGGCACTGATGAGGGTCCTGTCTTCTCCGTTCATGCTCCATGTAACTTGTACAACTCATTCATCCTCTTTGCCTCTATTTCTCCTTTTGTAAAATGAGATTAATACTGACCTTATAGAGTTATTGTGAGAAGTAAGTATAATTTTTTAAAGGAAAGCTTTGTAAATGAAGCATGTTATAGACACAATATATTACAAGATAAACAGAGCTTACAAATCTAAAAAGAGACATGATAAAGCCTGATGATAAAACTATTAAAAATTCTATTTCTCTTAGAATTTAAGAAAATTAACCTTTGCATACATAAACTTAGAACAAGGTATATTTTCTTGAAATCCAAGTGCTTTGTCTATAAAATATAAATACTTATTGATGCTAAAATATTTCCAAGAGTCTTGCATTCTTTGGTGTGCCTGGGACCCCAGGTTGTGCTTTACTACACAAATGCTGTCTCCTGTCATTGTGATTTGCTTATCAACTAGTGCCATTCTACACTGGAAATCCCATGAATTCTGATAAGAGTTCTTGGGCTATGTAGGAAGATAACCAAACAAAACAGTGTTTGTAGAAATAGATTCCTATTTAGTATTACCTTGTTACAGAACATAACAGAAAAATCCCCAATTATACTTCGGCAGATGATAGGAGCCAAGCAAGTGATCTGGTAGGGAAGTTGCTAGGCAGATGCAAGACCCAAGGCATAAAAAAATATGTATTTCTACTACATAAAATATGAAACCCTTGATGGCAGCTTCCTTATTTTTTCAGCAAATGCAGACACTTAAGGCAAAGACAATAGAGCATTGCTAGACATTAAAAAACAAGGAGCAATCTTGGCAAGTGGGGAGGTCATTTCTCCTCTATGTTCTTGTCTTAGTGAGGTCAGGAAATGCTTGATGTACTTACACCAGTGATGGCCACCATCACTTCCTCAGGGAATGGTTGCCCTCAATTTAAGTTGGCTGCTTCAATTCCTCAGCTTCCTTGCTGTGCAATTTCTATGAGATCTGAGAGCTCAGACATTTCTGCTGGACAAGTATCCTTTTTATCTAAATTTGGCCTTAAATGCAAAAGAAAAACACACAGTACAGTAAGAGGCAAGCCCATCAGTAGGCTAGATGCTGAGCACACGCATCTAAGAGTCAGAAGACAAAAGTCCTGAAAAAACCCCTTTGAATGGGGTTCTTAGGAAAATCACATGCTCTTTTTTTACATCGATATTCCCCTCTTTGACATTTTTTTTTGGTATCATTAATCTACAATTACATGAAGAACATTATGTTTACTAGGCTGCCCCCTTCACCAAATCCCCCCCCCCCCCACATACCCCTTCACAGTCACTGTCCATCTGTGTAGTAAGATACTATAAAATCACTACTTGTCTTCTCTGTGTTGCACAGCCCTCCCCATACCCCTCACGCACTATACATGGTAATTGTAAGGCCCTCTTTCTTTTTCCCCACCCTTATTCCTCCCTTCCCTCCCATCCTCCCCAGTCCCTTTCCCCTTGGTAACTATTAGTCCATTCTTGGGTTCTGTGATTCTGCTGCTGTTTTGTGACTTCAGTTTTCCTTTGTTCTTATACTCCACATATGAGTGGAATCATTTGGTACTTGTCTTTCTCTGCCTGGCTTATTTCACTGAGCATAATACCCTCTAGCTCCATCCATGTTGTTGTGAATGGTAGGTCTGTTTTTTTCTTATGGCTGAGTAATATTCCATTGTGTATATGTACCACATCTTCTTTATCCATTCATCTACTGATGGACACTTAGGTTGCTTCCATAACTTAGCTATTATAAATAGTGCAGCGATAAACATATGGGTGCATCTGTTTTTTTCAAACTGGAGTGCTGCATTCTTAGGGCAAATTCCTAGAAGTGGAATTCCTGGGTCAAATGCTATTTCTATTTTGAGAATTCTGAGGCACCTCGATACTGCTTTCCACAATGGTTGAACTAATTTACATTCCCATCAGCAGTGTAGGAAGGTTCCCCTTTCTCCACAACCTCGCCAACTTTTGTTGTTGTTTGTCTTTTCAATGATGGTGATCCTTACTGGTGTGAGGTGATATCTCATTGTGGTTTTAATTTGCATTTTTCTGATGATTAGTGATGTGGAGCATCTTTTCATGTGCCTGTTGGCCATCCGGATTTCTTTGTTAGAGAACTGTCTATTCAGCTCCTCTGCCCATTTTTTAATTGGATTATTTGCTTTTTGTTTGTTGAGGCATGTGAGCTCTTTGTCTATTTTGGATGTCAATTCTTTATTGGATATGTCATTCATGAAGAGGTTCTCCCATACTGTAGGATACCTTTTTGTTCTATTGATGGTGTCCTTTGCTGTACAGAAGCTTTTTAGCTTGATATAGTCCCACTTGTTCATTTTTGCCTTTGTTTCCCTTGCCCAGGGAGATATGTTCATGAAGAAGTCACTCATGTTTATGTCCATAAGATTTTTGCCTATTTTTTTTCTAAGAGTTTTATGGTTTCATGACTTACATTCAGGTCTTTGATCCATTTGGAGTTTACTTTTGTGTATATGGGGTTAGACAGTGATCCAGTTTCATTCTCTTACATGTAGCTGTCCAGTTTTGTCAGCACCATCTGTTGAAGAGACTGTCATTTCCCCATTGTATGTCCATAGCTCCTTTATCATATATTAATTGGCCACATATGTTTGGGTTAATGTCTGGAGTCTCTATTCTGTTCCACTGGTCTGTGGTTCTGTTCTTGTGCCAGTACCAAATTGTCTTGATTACTGTGGCTTTGTAGCAGAGCTTGATCTTGGGGAGTGAGATCCCCCCCACTTTATTGTTCCTTCTCAGAATAGCTTTGGCTATTCAGGGTTTTTGGTGTTTCCATATGAATTTTTGAACTATTTGTTCCAGTTCATTGAAGAATGTTGTTGGTAATTTGATAAGGGATTGCATCAAATCTGTATATTGCTTTGGGCAGGATGGCCATTTTTGACAATATTAATTCTTCCTAGCCAGAAGCATGGGATGATTTTCCATTTATTAATGACCTCTTTAATTTCTCTTAAGAGTGTCTTATAGTTTTCAGAGTATAGATCTTTCACTTCCTTGGTTAGGTTTATTCCTAGGTATTTTATTCTTTTTGATGCTATTGTGAATGGAATTGTCTTCCTGATTTCTCTTTCTATTAGTTCATTGTTAGTGTATAGGAAAGCCACAGATTTCTGTGTGTTAATTTTGTATCCTACAACTTTGCTGAATTCCAATATTAGTTCTAGTAGTTTTGGAGTGGAGTTTTTAGGGTTTTTTATGTACAATATCATATCATCTGCAAATAGTGACAGTTTGACTTCTTCTTCACCAATCTGGATTCCTTGTATTTCTTTGTTTTGTGTGATTGCCGTGGCTAGGACCTCCAGTACTATGTTGAATAACAGTGGGGAGAGTGGGCATCCCTGTCTTGTTCCCAATCTCAGAGGGAAAGGTTTCAGCCTCTCGCTGTTTAGTATGATGTTAGCTGTGGGTTTATCATATATGGCCTTTATTATGTTGAGGTACTTGCCCTCTATGCCCATTTTGTTGAGAGTCTTTATCATGAATGGATGTTGAATTTTGTCAAATGCTTTTTCAGCATCTATGGAGATGATCATGTGGTTTTTGTCCTTCTTTTTGTTGATGTGGTGGATGATGTTGATGAATTTTCGAATGTTGTACCATGCTTGCATCCCTGGGATGAATCCCACTTGGTCATGGTGTATGATCCTCTTGATGTTTTTTTGAATTCGGTTTGCTAATATTTTGTTGAGTATTTTTGCATCTATGCTCATCAGGGATATTGGTCTGTAGTTCTCTTTTTTGGTGGGGTCTTTGCCTGGTTTTGGTATTAGGGTGATGTTGGCTTCATAGAATGAGTTTGGGAGTATTCCGTCCTCTTCTATTTTTTTGGAAAACTTTAAGTAGAATGGGTATTGCATCTTCTTTGTATGTCTGATAAAATTCCAAGGTAAATCCATCAGGCCCGCGGGTTTTGTTCTTGGGTAGTTTTTTGATTACTGATTCAATTTTGTTGCTGGTAATTGGTCTGTTTAGATTTTCTTTTTCTTTCTGGGTCAGTCTTGGAAGGTTGTATTTTTCTAGGAAGTGGTCCATTTCTCCTAGGTTTTCCAGCTTGTTAGCATATGGGTTTTCATAGTATTCTCTAATAATTCTTTGTATTTCTGTGGGGTCCATCATGATTTTTCCTTTTTCGTTTCTGATTCTGTTGATGTGTGTTTACTCTTTTTTTCTCTTAATAAGTCTGCTAGAGGCTTATCTATTTTGTTTATTTTCTCGAAGAACCAGCTCTTGGTTTCATTGATTTTTTCCATTGCTTTATTCTTCTCAATTTTATTTATTTCTTCTCTGATCTTTATTATGTCCCTCCATCTGCTGACCTTAGGCTTCATTTGTTCTTCTTTTTCCAATTTCGATAATTGTGACATTAGATTATTCACTTGAGGTTGTTCTTCCTACTATAAATATGCCTGGATTGCTATATACTTTCCTCTTAAGACTGCTTTTGCTGCGTCCCACAGAAGTTGGGGCTTTGTGTTGTTGTTGTCATTTGTTTCCATATATTGCTGGATCTCCATTTTAATTTGGTCATTGATCCATTGATTATTTAGAAGCATGTTGTTAAGCCTCCATGTGTTTGTGAGCCTTTTTGCTTTCTTTGGGCAATTTATTTCTAGTTTTATACCTTTGTGGTCTGAAAAGTGGGTTGGTAGGATTTCAATCTTTTTGAATTTACTGAGGTTCTTTTTATGGCCTAGTATGTGGTCTATTCTGGAGAATGTTCCATGTGCACTTGAGAAGAATGTGTATCCTGTTACTTTTGGATGTAGAGTTCTGTACACGTCTATTAGGTCCATCTGTTCTAGTGTGTTGTTCAGTGCCTCTGTGTTCTTACTTATTTTCTGTCTGGTGGATCTGTCCTTTGGAGTAAGTGGTGTGTTAAAGTCTCCCAAAATGAATGCATTGCATTCTATTTCCTCCTTTAATTCTGTTAGTATCTGTTTCACGTATGTTGTTGCTCCTGTATTGGGTGCATATATGTTTATAATGGTTATATCATCTTGTTGGACTGAGCCCTTTATCATTATGTAATGTCCTTCCTTATCTCTTGATACTTTCTTTATTTTGAAGTCTATTTTGTCTGACACTAGTATTGCAACAGCTGCTTTTTTCTCTCTGTTGTTTGCATGAAATATCTTTCTCCATCCCTTGACTATTAATCTGAGCATGTTTTTGGGTTTGAGATGAGTCTCTTGTAAGCAGCATATAGATGGGTCTTGCTTTTTTATCCGTTCTATTACTCTGTGTCTTTTGATTGGTGCATTTAGTCCATTTACATTTAAGGTGATTATTGAAAGATATGTACTTATTGCCATTGCAGGCTTTAAATTTGTGGTTACCAAAGGTTCAAGGGTAGCTTGTTTACTACCTTTCTATCTGACCTCACTCACTTATTGAGCTGTTATAAACACAGTCTGATGATTATTTCCTTCCCTTCTTTTTCCTCCTCCTCCATTCTTCATATGTTGGATGTTTTGTTCTGTGCTCTTTTTAGGAGTGCTCCCATCTAGTGCAGTCCTTCTAAGATACCCCGTAGAGGTGGTTTGTGGGAGGCGAATTCCCTCAACTTTTGCTTGTCTGGGAATTGTTTAATCGCTCCTTCATAGTTAAATGATAATCGTGCTGGGTACCTTATCCTTGGTTCAAGGCCCATCTTTTCATTGCATTAAATATATCATGCCATTCTCTTCTGGCCTGTAAGGTTTCTGTTGAGAAGTCTGATGATAGCCTGATGGTTTTCCTCTGTAGGTGACCTTTTTTTCTCTCTCTGGCTGCCTTTAATACTCTGTCCTTGTCCTTGATCTTTGCCATTTTAATTAATATGTGTCTTGGTGTTGTCCTCTTTGAATCCCATCTCTTGGGAGTTCTGTGTGCCTCCATAGTCTGAGCAACTATATCCTCCCCCAGTTTGGGGAAGTTCTCAGCAATTATTTCTTCAAAGACACTTTCTATCCCTTTTTCTCTCTCTTCTTCCTCTGGTACCCCTATAATGTGGATATTGTTCCTTTTGGATTGGTCACACAGTTCTCTTAATATTGTTTCATTCTTGGAGATCCTTTTATCTCTCTCTGCATCAGCTTCTGTGTGTTCCTGTTCTCTGGTTTCAATTCCATCAATGGCCTCTTGCATCTATCCATTCTGCTTATAAATCCTTCCAGAGTTTGTTTCACTTTTGTAATCTCCCTATGGACATCTGTAATCTCCCTCCGGACTTCATCCCTTAGCTCTTGCATATTTCTCTGCAGCTCTGTCAGCATGTTTATGATTTTCATTTTGAATTCTTTTTCAGGGAGACTGGTTAGGTCTGCCTCTGCAGATCCTTTCTCAGGTGTTGTTTGTAGCATCTTGGACTGGACCAAATTTTTTTGCCTTTTCATGGTGATAGCAGTGGTTGTAGGCAGGTTGTGGGTGTGTCAGCTGGGAGAGGAATGTCCTTTCCTGCTTGCTGGATGCCTTGCTCTTCTCCACTGCCTGTGATGGTTACCCACACTCCTGGAGCAGCCACCAGGTTAGTCACCTAAGCTGCTGTGGGTGGGGTGTCCGTCTGAGCAGTGCAGAGCCCTGCGGTGTGTGGCAGGCATGCCAGGTGTGCTCCTCCATGCTAGCAGCGGCCTTTGGATCTGGCCAGGGCAGCTGTGCCTTGTGCTGGGATTCCGGTCGTCTGCTGGGAGTGCCCCTGCTCCCTCTGGCTCCACTGCAGGTGCGTGCAGGCCTCTACTGGGCTCCTCTGGCTCCCCTGTCACCAGTGTGAGTGAGCCCTACCCAGGCTGTTTGGTCGCACTGCTGCAGGCTCGCACAAGCCTCTCCTGGTCTCCTCTGGTGACGTTGGTGCATGGATCTGCTCCCGGTTTCTTTCGGCGCCTCCGCCCCTGGCGCGCGCTGCCACTCTCTCGCTACTGGGCCGGTGTGTTGGGGTCCGCACCAGTTGGAGGAACGACTGGCAGGCTTCTTAGTGCCATGAGGGGCTTCAGAGCTGCACTGCCTCCCCGGGGTTTAGGGCACTTAAGTTTCCCTGAGATTCCCAGCTGCTGGCTATGTGTGTCACAACAACTTCGTCCAGCTATGGGGTCCCTGTCTCTTTAAGACTTGCAGAAAGCACTTGCTTTTCTTTTGTCTCAGGGTTGCTGGTTGCAGGGACCTGCCCACAGGTTTTGCTTTTCCGTTTCTCTAATATCCAGCACCCCATGCACCTTGTGTCTGCGTTCCGTGTGTGGATTTCTAGAGCTGGTTGTTTAGCACTCCTGGGCTTTCACTCCCTCCTTGTTCTGACTCCTTTCTTCCTGCCGGGTTTTGTAGTTGGGGAGCATTAGGGTCCCACCTGACTGCGGCTTGTATCTTACCCACTTCTTGTGATGCTGAGTTCTCGCAGATGTAGATGTATCCTGGCTGTTGTACTGCATCCATTGGTGTCTTTTTTAGGAATAGTTGTATTTATTGTATTTTCATATTTATATATATGTTTTTGGGAGGAGATTTCCTCTGAACTACTCACGCCGCCATCTTCCCATGATCCGTCCCCCTCTTTGACTTTTTAACCCACCCATAGGGTCACAGATGCTATGGTAGATACTTATTGTATTATCTTAGCTAACCTAAATCTAAATATCTCAAAATTTCCTTGCCTGAATAATTTGTGTTACTCTCAGCCACAGAAAAACTTGTGTATGTGGGAGGCAGAAGTGAAGGACCAGTCCTTGTGCTCTGAGGGATGACATTGGTTTCAATCTGGCAGTCAGATTTCAATTTTTCCTCATTTTAATGCTCCATGTACACCTCTCCTGCCTGACAACTTACCCTACTGAATGTCAGTAACCCCAGGCCAATGAAAGTTGCCTCATTGAGAACTTAGAGAGACAGGAACCATGAAAAGTCAACAACTTACACTGGCTTCTACCCCAATCCTACTCCAGGTCCCAGAGTTGCTGCCCTGCAAATTCCAAATCATTCATCAACACCATATTATTTAGGGACTTGCCTCTGATTCTTTTCAGACTGTTATTTCCTATCTCCTTTGATAGTGGTATGAAGCTTATTTTGTAAAATAAATTTCTTATTCTATAACATTTACAGTGATTCTGCTTCTAGAACTGAACCCCAACTGATGGAAGAGAGTAAAATGAAATATAGTTAGTAAGAGCAAAAGGGTTTTATTTTGTTTTGTGTTAATTGTAAAAAATAATCCTGCAAGTCTATGTAGACAAAAAGGAGAAGAAATTTCAAAATATCCTTAACATAAATGTATTGGCTAGGCCTAACCCTGTTTGCATGGCTTGGAGCAAGAGTACAAATAGAGGTTCACACACCAGACTACTAAGTACATGTGAGTTATAAATTGAGCTAAAACTTCCAAGTAATATATATTCTATTCTCCTACCTTGAAATATATATCTTCAAATTCATAAAATTAAAAAATATATGTAAAGTTATGGTTTTTATGTATCTTAAATAGCAAATTAGACAACTTTTTAAAGTCATTTTAGTTATCAGACAAGCTTTAATTTCAATTTGAAGAAACTCTGAAATTGTCAATATACTTTTTAAAGCTGTAGTTATGTTGAGAAATAATGAATTTTACATTTCATTCAAACATTATAATGGGGTGTAGCTGTGGGAGTAAGGGGGTTCCCCTCCTCAGGCAAGTTCTTTGTGAATCTGTTGAGATGGAAGGAAAACAAGGGAAACGGCATATTGGGAGGAAGGGTTTATTGCTCATAGCTCACTGGGGTTCGCTGGCCAGCCCTCGCTTGTCATTCCCTGCAGTCATGGCTCATACTTGCTTCCCCTGCCCTCCCCTTCCTGGAGTATCTCCATGGGCAGGTCCCTGGTGACTGTCCAGCACCAGACCACATGTGTGCCAGGAACAGAGGAGAGGAGAGAATGGCTGTTTTCTCTCCACCTCTTGTCCAGGTTGTGGCCCTGCCATGCCTATTGATGCATAAATAAGGTGCGAAATTCTGGGAGCAAACTTTCATTTACCCCACATGGGGGTACACAATAAATTGTCCTTATGTATAAAACATTACAAAATATTCTAATTTTTTCATGTCACTGTTACTAATATGATTTTCAGTGTCTTTAAAAATATTAACTGATTTCTACTAGAAACACTAATATATTTGTACAGATATAGTTAACACTTTAAAAGAGCTGCATATATGCAAATTTAATTTAGATATGAATTTTTAAATAATATAAAATGTTCCTTAGCTTCTGTGTGTGTTACAAATATCAAACATTCACTTAGTCTTCTGAGTAGAATCATCTGGTGGTTAATTTTATATATGAATTTATATGGGCCCTGGGGTGCCTAGATTAAACATTTTTTCTGGGTGTGTCTGTGAGAATGTTTCAGATGAGATTAGCACTTGAATTGGCCAACTCAGTGAAGTAGATTACCCTCTGCATTGTGGTGGGCATCATCTAACCACTGAGGTCTAAATAGAGCAAAAATCCAAGGAAGGAAGTATTTGTTCCCTTGCTGCCTGCCTGCCTGAGCTTGAACAGAGCTCTTCTCCTACCCTTGAACTAGAATTTGCATCACTGGCTCCTCTAATTCTCAGGTCTTCGTATTCAGTTTGGATTGTACCTGTGTCTCCAAATTGCAGATGGCAGACTGTTGGATTTCTCAGCCTCCATAGTCACATGAGTCATTTCTTCATAATAAATCTCCATTATAATATGCAACATGTAATATATAGTACACAATATAATATATAATATATTTATATTTATACAAAATATCAGTTCTGGAGAACCCTAATACAAATGGTATAGTTTGTGTCTGACCAAAGTTCTAGTAAAGAAAGTAGAAAAGTCAAATAATAAAGAGTTTATCTTTAAAGGCTTCAGAGAGTTGTGGAAGCAAAGAAGACTAGAGAGGCTAAAATTCTGGAAAAGCAGGAATCCTAGAGAGGTAGCTGACAGATCTGCAGTCACTGCTCTCTGGAGCCATTTCTGGTTTTCTGCCTAAATGAAACACTTTTCAACATAAAGATACAAATAGGCTAAAAGTAAAAGGATGAAAAAAGATATCCCAGTAACACTAGTCAAAATAAAATTGGGGTGGCTATGCGAATATCAGAAAAAGTAAGTTTTAGAGCAAAGAATATGCACTGGGATCAAAAAGGTCATTTCATAATGACAGAAGATAAATCCATCAGGAGGATATAATAGTTCCTAAATGTTTATACACCTAATAACAGAGTTCAATACACATGAAACAGGAACTGGTAGACTGTAAGAAAAAAATAGGTAAATCCACAATTATAGTCATAGATTTCAATACTCTTTAATCAATATTGATAGAAAACTAGGCATAAAATCAGTAAAGATATAGAAAACTTTAACAACACTTTGTTGAGTGAAATTAAATAAGATAGAAATATATGCCATGTTCTTGGGTTGAAAGAATATAGCTAAAAATTGATCTATAGATTCAAATCGATTATGTGGGATTTTTCTACACTCAAGATTAAATTAAAATAATAATGTGATTCTATTATACACCTGTAAGAATGACAAAAATAAAAATAATAGAAAATAGCAGAAGTTAGCAAAGATGAACAATGATAGCAACTCTTATACATGCTTTGGGGAGAGAGCTTCAATTAATATAAACTGCTTTGGAAAACTGAAACTAAACCTATGCACACCTCATTACCCAGAAATTCCACTCCTTGGTATATACCCAACAGAAATAAGTATATAGATTTACTAATAGTCATGAATATGTGTGTGTAAAGCAGGATTATATAGTCACATTCGCAAACTGGAAACAATACAAATATTAATTTAAAATGGAGAGGATCAGTAAATATTGATACTTTCACACAACAAAATACTACATAGCAATGAATGAAGTACAACTGTATGCATCTGTCGGAGGAAATCATTGAGTGGACATGATGGCCAGTTGACCTGACAGCTGGACCGAAGCAATCAGAGGCTGCTCGTCCCCTCCCCTGTCCTCAGAATGTGCTTTCTGCTTGCCACCCTCGCTCCCAGAAGCTGCGCCAAGGACAGAAAATGTAGGCAGTGATGTGGTGTTGGGACCATGTGCACAGTACACGTGACTGGATGCATGTCAGGCCTCTATATCAAGTTCTAAGATTCGGGGGGATGAATGTGAAGATATACTTCTCTCCCAGCCACCCAAGACAAGCCTAGCATTAAGGTCCCTTGCTTATTAAAACTTACACTTACCAACCTAGGGAGCTTTGCCTTTTTCTTTGGTCTCTTCCTACCTCCATGTTCAGTGGCTGGTTTCAGATTACACCCAGGAGACTCCCAAAGTTAAGAACTAACAGTATCAATATAAATGGATCTCAAAATATTGAACAAAAATAACCTAGTCTCAAAAGAATACAATGTGATGCTTCCATTTACAGCAGGTATTAGCAGTGGTTATAATGTTAGGATAGCAGTTTGCAGTGCTAGTGACTGGAAGGAGCTAATTAAATAGGTTTGTTTGGTTTGTGAAAACTCACTAGAACTCCCAGTAGAGATTTATCCACTCAAATGCTCCCTGCATTCTGAGACATTGTGTTCTGATGTCAGCAACCGTGCATGCCACAAACCTGCATGGCACTGGCATGCATTCATCTTTCATTTCAAGGTCATGGGGCAAGAGATGTAGGAGAAACATCCATTTCCTTGGGGTCTAAATGTTATTAGTCAAAAGAGCAGATGTTTAGGGTTACAGGTCACAAGTGCCTAATCCCAACAGACAGATGGTCTATGTGTTTCATATTCCACAAATTTCTGTGTTTGTGACAAATATGATTTTCTGAGACACAGGGCCCAGAGCAGGGACAGCCCTTCCCAGGTCTATGGTAGACCTGATATGACTAGAATTTAACTGATATGTTTGGCCGTGTACTAAGGAGTTTATTTTTTCTATTGCTTTTAGTCATTGCTTCTAAATTTTTCTCCCACTTAAGAGAGGATTTTCTCACAAAATGATATTTCTTTGATGGATTACCATTAGATTGTATCTAAGAATACTTAAGCCCCATTAAAAGGGAAAAAAGGAGAAGAAAAAAATAATTGAATGTGGACCTCATTTAAACCCACTGATTTGTTGGGTTCATTTTGACCAACTGTACCCCATGTTTGTACTATCTACAATGTGCAGAAAACTATAAAAGTCTAACCTGAGGTCTTAGGCGGATTCTTAAGTGTCAGATTCAGGCCCTAAAAGGGAACAAATGCTATACATGGCTTATTCACTGCTAATTAGACGAATCTGCAAAAAAAGCGTTCCTTATATCTTGGGAATTAATCCACTGAGGTTTGAGTATGGAGAAGTAACCCAAGGAAACGAGATGGAGTTAGAGAGATGAATCCCTACCTGTCACTTCTTCAGGCAGGTACTCACCCCGATCATCCAAGGGGAGCCCTGGGGCCTTGCTTTGTGCTCTGTCAGCCGGGCTGAGACCACACTAGTTTACCAAGGTAGTTTCAGCTACCTCCGCCAGGGCAGAGACAGGCTTTTCAAAGGAAACCAGCAATAGTTCTGCATGCCTGACTGCACTGTGTTCTGAGGACTCCCCTGGCTAGCCCAGAGTGACCTGGCAGAGCAACTGCCAACATGAAAAACAAATGATTTTGGTTGGTGTGAATGAAGAAATAGGAAGCACAGAGGGGAAATGAGAAATTTCACTTATCCTTTATTACAGCAATATGTTCTATGAGCAAATATGCATTATTTCAAAGCATATTCATATCTCAGAGACACTGTATGTTTGGTTCCAGACCAACACAATAAACAAATATTGCAATAAAGTGAGTCAAGTGAATTTTCTGGTTTCCCAGTGCATGTAAAAGTTATGTTTACACTATACTGTAGTCTTTTAAGTGTACAATAGCATATGTCTACAAAAAACAATGTACATATCTTAATTTAAAAAACTTGATTGCCAAAAATTGCTAACAATCTTTTGAGCTTTCAGTGAGTCATAATCATTGATCACAGATCTATAACAAGTAAATAATAATAAGGGAAAAGTTTAAATATTACAAACATTACCAAAATGTGAAGTGAGCAAATGTTTTTGGAAAAATTGTGTTGATAGATTTGCTCTACCCAAGGTTGCCATGAACCTTCAATTTGTAAAAAATAAAAAATTGTCAAGTGCAATAAAGTGAAGTGCAATAAAACAAGGTCTGTTTGTAAGAGAGGAAAATAACTTTAAAAACTGTATAATTGTTTATAGAATATATTAAGCAACCTTTAAAAATCAACTTAAAAGCATCAAAGAGAGAGTGGGAAATTGAGAAAAAGTCCAGAAAATAAAAAGAGAAAAGTTCCTGTCTGTGTAATCTAATATGTTTTACAGAGTAACAGGATTGTTGACTCAAAATTTGTAATTAGCCTGATTATCCAAAGGGGGCTGGATT
This sequence comes from Manis javanica, assembly GCF_040802235.1. NCBI lineage: Eukaryota > Metazoa > Chordata > Mammalia > Pholidota > Manidae > Manis > Manis javanica. The sequence goes on along the minus strand of NC_133168.1, from coordinate 33,756,210 downwards.
CAGTAAAGATGCAAAACATACCATCTTTGTTAAATTCCTAGTCCTCATCTATTTGGGAAATGTCTTTAAAATGGGGAGCACAGGGAAAAGACAGGGTTTAGCTTATCTTGAATGTACAAGAAGACTGTTGTGATCAATGTTCATGTCATCCATTGGGGGAAAAAGGAGTAGCACGCATTGATGCATCAAACTGAGTTCCTAAAGGATGCCATGCCTGTGCCTCTTCTGCATCTTTAATTACTTAGATCAAGGTCGCCTCTCACACTGCTGTGCATGAATGGGAGGGTTTCCCCATAGAGTTTCTCACTCTGGTTGTTGGAAAACATCTCTTCTCCTTATACCATTTACCCCCAAATATTACCTATCTGGTCACATTTTCAGTGAAGTATTATACTTTAACAGAACTCTTTGATTGAAATAAGGTGAGGAAAAACTCTGAAGAGTTTTGAAAGAAATTATCAAAGCTAAATTTAAATCCACCCCTTCCTTTCTCTCTTCTCCACCACCACTTACAGGTCTGTCCCTTAATTATTTCTTGCTTTAATTACTGTAAAAGCCTCATTATCTCCAAGACAGCCTGTTTATATTCATCCAGACTTGCTTTCTGATATGTTTCATAAACATAAATTTGACTGCTGCTTTGCTGACCCAAACATTCATTGCTCCAAAACTTCTTATCAAAGCACACACACCCTTCACAACAGGTCCAGTCTTTCTTTTTAAATTTCCCCTCCACCACCACAGATACTCTTGATTTCATGGCTACATCAACTTTCTTTTGGTTTTCCTGACTTTGCTCCAATATTAGGCTACCTATTTTGTGCAAACTACACAAAGGATTTCTTCAGAAATTACTACACCAGAAAACTAATTTTTAATTAAAAAGAAATAATGTAATCTGAATTTTTATTTGCATTAAATATTTTCCATTAAATTTTAAATCATCTATTTTTTAATAGTTGTAGAACATTGTGAAATACTTAAGCTAAAGAATGCACCTTTTCTCCCCAAATTTTTTGTTACTTTATAAATGCTGTATCAAAAGCATATCACAAAAAATATGGTCATCTTGGGGATAAGATTTCTTTCATGTTTATTTTGCATTCTCCTACTAGCTCAAATAAAATCTATTAATTAAATTCTATATGACTTAAGCCTTAACCTAAGCTAGTTCTGTGTTTATAGGTATCTATTACAAACAATATTTTGTGGATCTTCTTTTTTAAAAGTTTACATAAGCATATAAACACCCAGGGAAAAAAATTACTCAGAAGGACCTTTTGAAATACTACCCAGGATTGATTGTGTATTGGATTGTACTACGATACTTTGCCCTTAAAACTACTTAATCAGCCTCCAGTATGAAAGTAAACACACAGTCATAGAATGAGCATCCAGTTTCCATGTAAAGGAAACACAATGGATTTTTTAAGGTCTATTGCAGAAACATAATTTTTCTATTACCTTTCTTGAATTTTTATACAAAGTTTGTAAGTAGAGTCACATATTTAAGCTATATATTTATTCTATTATAATTGAAAATTATCACACAATCAATATATTTGGAAACACTGGGCCAAATTTTCGTAGCTGTGGGCATGAGTGGATTTTTGTAACTCTATCAAGGGAGCAGAACTAACTGCTCCTCTCTTCACCTGTTTTATGTACTTCTAAGCCCCTGTATGGGGACTAAATATTTCATTCAGTGTTTTATATTTAATGGACCAGTTAAAAGTTAAAGTTAAATTAGAGTATATAGAGTTGTCAACTTTTCTTGAAAATTAAAGTATAAAATTGCTGTAAAATAAAAAGATGCATTATGCACTATCATAAAATTAGGAAGAACTTAATCATGGTGCTTCACAAGAAAGTACAACTGTCAATTTTACAATGTCCTTGTTTTTCTCACTTCACCATAGACTAGTGAAAATATCACAGACAACCAACTGCATGATAGACTGGCATTTAGGGCCCACTGGACTGAGCTATGTTATATAAGAAGTTATTAAAAGCATACTTTAATAGTGCCCTTAGGATCTTGTTGTTAAGGAAGTCTTTAACGACTATATAAAAATTTTCATAGCACACCTGAAAGAAAAGATAAATTTTTAACTGAAAGTCAAGGAAGGAAATTATTATTCCGGGGGAAATAGATTTTAAGTGACCCTTTCTTCCCTACAGTTCTCACACAAGGCTGTTCTTGGGGAAGTTTCATCATATCAGTGAAAATGTAGCTAGCAGGGATCACAGCCACAAAGCAGAGTGTTCTGCTTAATTTGAGAAGCAGGGAGCTGCAGTGTCACACAGCCATCTTCACACCTAAAAAGACAAGCTATCTGCATTTTTCAGAGCTTGAACTTATTGAAGGAAAGCAAGATACTCAGTAGAAATTGATAGTTCAAGAACTCCATACTTAAAGTCTGTACTTCACCAAATGCATAATATATTTGGAATAGAACTAAATTGCATTTCTGTAATTATCATTGAGATTCCAAGTAAGAAAACCAGAGCCTGGCTCAGAGTGCCACTTACGAAATTTGGAAGAGAAGGTAGACTTCACTAGAAAGTGAATTCTTAACACTGGTTAAAATGACTACCTCTTCCTATGAGAATCCAAAAACTACTTTCAGGAGCTCTTTATAATTTCTTACAGAGTAAAGTATATGAAGCTCTCCTTTATTTTGGGTTTAGTCTTTAATAGTTTTAATAGCTTTACTCATCTCCACTTAGAAGACTTTCTCTAGGAAATCTTATAAATTAATGCCTGTAAACTGTGTACTATTACATTTAAGAATGTCTCCCCGAAACTGGGTAAAACCTAGTAGGTAACACTCACTTTTAAAAATCCTAACTTTAATTTTCACCATAAAGATTTTGATACCCTATTTTAGTGTGGATGTGCTACAAATAACACAAAACAATATTACTACTTTTATTTAAATTAGTGCCCACAAATGAAAAGGAACTTGAGTGCTGCCCAATCATCTCACACTTGACGAGTCCAGTTACACTCCTGACCTGGACATGCTTCTCATTCCTTCCTCTTTCTCTTTAAATCCAAAATTTCCTTACCTGTCCTGAATTGCAGCTATGACTTTGCTCCCTACTTCACTGAAAAATCTGAAGAAATCAGAAGAGAATTTCCACTGACTCTCACCACCATTTTCTGAGCTTTTTCCTACATGTGGCTAATTGAGTCGATATATCACCTTTTCTCTAGTCAAGGACATTGTTTCAACATTTAGTCCCTTTCTCTAACACATCATCAGTAATTTCTTCTATATTGGCTCATTCTTACCAGCATATATTACAGTGGATTGTGCCCTCCTCCTTGAAATACATTCCTCCATTTGGCTGACAGCACTGCTACTACTCTGGTTTCTCTTTCTCAGTCTTCTTTTAAAAAATTATTGAAGTATAGTTGACTTACAATATACTAATTTCAGGTGTACAACATAGTGATTTGATATTTATATGTATTACAAAATGTTCACCACAATAAGTGTAGTTACCATCCGTCATTATACAAAGTCATTACAATATTATTGGCTATGTTCCCTATGCTGTACTTTTCATCCCCATGACTTATTTTTTTTTATGACTGAAAGCTTGTACCTGTAATCCCCTTTCTGCTCCTTCTTCTTCTTAAACTTTATAAAAGTTGAAATGCCTTCAAAATCTCTCAATCATAATATAAGTAGGTCACAGGGATGGTAGTACAACAAGGAGAATATAGTCAATGATTCTATAACATCTTTCTATGCTGACAGATAGTAACTGCACTAGTTGGGATGAAGATTTAATAATATGGGTAACTATTGAACCTCTTTGTTGTATACTTGAAACTAATATAAGATTATATATCAACTGTACTTCAATTTTTTAAAAAAATTATTTAAGAAAAAGTTGAGATGCCTCAAGCCTCATTGTAGGAAGGACACAGACATTCTGTGTTTATTATACTCATAGTGTTTGCTATATCATCCAGTGTTATGGTTTTTGAACTCCATCTATATGCTAGCAACTCATAAAATTACAATTTGAGCCCACATCTGTGCCCCAAACTCCAGATTCAGAAATCCAAATATCTTTGCAACATCTCTGCTTAGAAGTCCAATACACAGTTAAAAGTCAGCATGTTATGGTTACCAGATTAAATACATACCTAAGTACAAATTTAATCAGGTGCCCTGTATTTTTATTTGCTAAATCTGCTATGTTCCCTATGCTGTACTTTTCATACCCATGACTTATTTTTTTTATGACTGAAAGCTTGTACCTCTAATCCCCTTTCTGGATTAACTCTTACTCTACCCCCAAGTTTTCCCAGTTGAGGTGATGTCAATTAACTTTTTCAGTCTCTTAGGTTAAAACTTTGAAGCCATCTTTGACTTTTTCTTTCACACTCACATTCTGTACCCAATCTAAATCTTCGTGGCTCTATTTTCAAAATATATCCAGAATCAGACTACTCCTCTGCTTTCATGTCCTGTGAGCCCCTCTCCTACAGCCAAATTACTATTCTTTCTCCAGAATCACTGCAACTGACTACTAACCAAACCTCCTTTAAAAGACCCTTCTCTTCCATAGCAGTCAGAGTGATCCTCTTAAAATGTGAGATCATGCTTAAAGTAAAAGCCATATTTCTTACAATAGACTGTAAGGCTCTCCTTGCCTTTTCCTTTCTGACCTCACTTCTTACAAATCTCCTCTTCCCTAGGCTGGTTACTCTGCTCCTTGGACACATAAAGCAAGTTCATGCCTTAGATCCTTAGTATTATCTGTTCAATCAGCCTGTGGTTTTCTTTCCTCCACTGTCCAAAAAACAAACTCCCTTACACTTTTAAATATTCATGCTGTATCAAATTCTAATTGCAGGTGACTGTATCACTTTGAGATTCTCTTCAGTTCTGTTCTCCTTATTCTGCTCTCTTTTTTTATAGTGCTTATCATTCTTCAGTACCCTTCTTGCTCAAGTTTGTCTGTTGTCTGTCTTTCTCCAGTGGAATGTAAGATTCATTAAGTACAGGGGTGTTTTTTCTCTGCTGGGTTCATTGTGTTTCCTTAGTGCTTAGAAGAGTACCTGGCATCAGTAAATATTTGTATAATGAGTCAAGAAAAATTCAGCCTCAGATAGGGCCACATTCCTAGAGTAATATTCAGAGAATTCTTGGAAATGTATGTTATTTCTTTCATTCCCTCCTGGAAGGCACAAGAGGAATACATAAATACGAAAATCCCTGTTTCTTTGCTGATACATTATCAGAAAAAAACAACTCTGAAAACATAGGCATTTAAATCAGAATAAAACAGACCAATGGAAAGAGCTTCTCAGCACATCTATAGGACACTGCGGTGGCTGCTTTCCTAGACAGACAAGTACCAGGAAACTAAGTGTAGCAGAAGTAATAAAAAAATCAACATGAAAATTTTGAGCATTTAAGTATATATATTTCCATCTGATTCTCCTTTACCTTATGAATATTAAATGGAGTACATTTGAAACTAACACGGCAATTTCACTGACATTTGGTTACAATATGCATTTTCTTTATGCACAATAATGATATTCGATTGTAAAAAATACAACACAATATGAAATTTTAGGCAAGTATATGTATGTATAGCTTAGATAAAGTCCACAAATCAGTTAAAATGTATCAACAGTTAGAAGTTCAGTAGATCATAGATTTGCTGATTCTTTTGTTCTGAGTCCAATAGAATTTTTATTCAACAGATGACTACTGGGATTGTAAGAAGACAGTAATGCCTCTAAACCATGTTTGCTTAGCCTAGCAAAATAATAAATTGTGCTGTGTTTATCCTTTTGTTTCTAAGGCCTACTGTTGGCTTTATTTAATACCCTCTTAACATGCTAATAGCTCCTAATGGTCACATCAGCCATCAGTTAAACAAACCATTAGGTTGAGAAAATAAATTTCAATAAAGACAACTCACTAATTTGTTGATTGTTAATAGACATTAGTCCATTCAGGACCTTAGCCTAGACATATAGTTTAACTCAGAATCTATTATAGCAGTTTCTCTACACATAGTAAAGAGCATTTTAAGTACTTCTATTTTCACAAGACATGCTACCTAGATTTTTAAATGCAAATTAGATATTTTTAATCTGCAGCATACACATAAAGAAAAGAACCTGCCAAAAATAAAATGACTTTCAAATTATATAATTTTCACATGGCTTATGATTAAGGATAAATTTATAAGGATCTTCTGAATCTCTTTCTTAATTATTAAAGCTGTTACTGCTATTTAAGTTTTAGAGTTAGTCATTTCTGTTTTAGAGCCAAACTGTCCTTTATCCAAATGAAAATCAAAGTCATTTCTATAAATAAGATTTTGCTGTTCACTTCATGCTTGTTTTCACTGACAAGAATTTAAATTGCTGAAAACATATTTTGCTTGTTTCACTTTTCAACTAAATTGTTTATTTAATTTTTAAATAGAAAAGACTTGATGACTAGTTTCAGAACCTTTCCTTAAAATCTTATATTTGAGGTAGCAAAGAAAAATAAATATATAGCTCTTCAATTTTAAAAGGGAAATTAAGATTCATCTATGTTTCCTTTTGTAGTTAAATTATTTTCTTGTGATCATTCCAGGGTTTGTATAAAGCTACCCAGAGCCCCTCTACTTAGGTGTAAACTCAATTAAGTACATTGACAGACACCAAACCACACACATGACTGTGGAAAACCATTTAATTGTAGTCATATTTTACACAGATGCCGTTCATATTAGCTAGTTAATAGGGTAACCAGTGCACAATTAGATTCAACTTGCAGAAGGAAAGCCAAAACAATGAATGCTCTCAAGATCCCACACAGTCCTTTCCTGTGTCTTCAAAGGAATCTTTTTGAATGACAACTGAGGTGAGCCTGAAGACTGCTGGAACTTTGAGGGTATTATCACTCTACCCTATCATAATTTACTAAACATTATTATTTATTAAACAGTTCATAATAATGTGAAGAGGTGAAGAGGCTTCAGGTGATTAAAACGACCAAAGATTTAGGGGTCAAGTTTCTCAGCTTTGAAATGTGAAGAAATGTCTTAAGGACAGTTAGCTTTCTCCCAACAAATTAACAGGAGCTCCAAAATGATTCTCCCGCATGCCATTTAATCATATAATTGCCTCAAAATATAGAAAGTAAATGTCACACAATCACCTAATTGATATGATTATACAATACAATAGTTATGTGTACACATTTTTAAAACCATAACACAATATACTGGAAAATTCTTTAATGCATTTCATATAAATCTCTAAACTTATTATATAAACTAAATGCAGTTTCTCTATTTTAATTTTCCTCTTTTAATCTCTAAAACAAAACAAAAAGTCACTAAAAGTAGATACCATTGGGTAACTGTTCCTATTAGGAATTAAACTTGCAAAGCTTTTCCTAAAATATTTTAGCAGGTTAATTATTTGTATGTTTTAATCTATACATCATATCTTACTTATTACTGTTATTTCATGTGCCTAGTCATACTTTTAACATATTTTGAACCTTTATATAACATGTAATATGTAAGTTTTTTATATAAATACATGAAAGTTCAACATATGATTTATTGAAAAAAATTACCAGTATTTCCCAGTCCCAAAATGTCATAAAAACTGCCATTTTCAATAACCTTAAATAACTCAAATAATAACTTTGTTTAATGAATAATTCAGTTCATAAATATTAATTAAAAATGCAGACCTTGCACGTTGCGATGATAGTTAAATATGATACATAATATGGTGATGTACTAATTTTAGATAACTATCTGGATAGAACCTAAATAGTAGAGACTTGGAGTGGGAGAGGATGATTAGACCATATTTTGGGGAAGGAATGAACAATTTCAAATAATTAATGAAACAGAAAAGTTAGTTCCCCTTATTTACTCTTACCTAATGCTGCCCTTCATTCTACCTAAGAATCATAGTCATGTTCAACTTGTTATTCTGCTCACAAGAAAACCAGCTGGGAACATAAGCTGCATTTTTCATTTCACCACTGATATTGAAATGATAAGTTGGCAATTGTAATTGTTTCTTCCCCATAGGTCATTAAAAAATCACCATGTTGCTCTATCACGTCAAGAGTAATGCAATTGATTGATTTGAAACTATTATAGGATTCAGTGCCTTAAATTTCCTCTCTTTCCACAAAGCAAATATTTTAGCTAAGAGATATTTTTACTTGACCAGTATATGAGCTTCATCTAATTAATTAATTAAGATGCTGAGTTCTGTGATACTGTGAGAACCACACCAACCATATTGTAAACTGCAAATACAACCACCAGGGGAAAATGGCAACGACCTGGAAAATCTTACATCCCAGAATCTGGTATTTACCCAATCCTAACATCTTATCAGTTGATTTTGTTTTTACCACAATTATAATTATGGCACCTTTGTCCCAGATATGAGAGACAATTATAATCCAATCCTCCTCTTAAAGGAAGAATCAAAAAACACTTCAAAAACATTTATCCTTTCCTCAAGTTTGTCTCATTGTTTCTAAGTTTGTACTTTGGAGCTCTCTTACATGACTGCCTTCCGTCAGGTTGAAACTGGCTATTGCTTGGTACATCTTTCCATATTTGTCCCTAGGTACACTAGCAGTTCTCTTCTACAGATGGCTTCTGACCATGATTTCTGTCTTCCTCAGTAGGGTTTTACTTTATGATGAATATCATGATTTGCTGGCTCTAAATTTTTCCATACTTCATTTCATTCATTTATTCACTGAGAAATGTAATCAAGCACCTTATTATATAGCAGCATTGTTCAAGGTCAAAGGAAATCAGTAATAATTCAAAGACTGGAGGTAGCAGAATAAAAAGAGATCACAGTTTCAAATAATTTTTGGTAGAGAGGAGAACTGGATCCAACCTTTCTGAGTTCTGTTACCTTTCATGCATTAAGTTCCCTCACTGATGATTTGATTACTATCTTCTAAGAAGTTTTCAGGGAACATTTCACCCAGAATATTTCCTAATTTGGTTAAAGAACTCTGATAAATTTGTTGAAATCTTGAAAGCTGATTCTCCTAGAAATTGTGTCATGATTGATGGAAAGAAAATGGCATAATAAAATTAGGTCTTCCTTTTGCGTTTATAAGAAATAGCTAGAAATTACTGAAGTATAATCAGTCTTTTATTTTTAGACTTGATTATAAAGCTGGTTTTACCTATAAATGTAAAATGAAAAAATATTTCATATTGTAGAATATAACCACAAATTGACATGCTTTAAAATAGCCAAAACCAGTAAAGTAGGAAGTGAATCATTTTATTCAGCTTTAGGACTATAGGAAAGGTCACAAAATGGAAATAGAAAAAAATGAAAATTTCCTCTGGTTAGGTGATTGCTTTTTAAAAAATTGATTATATTTTTTATTGAAAATTTTATGTAACATTCCAGAATCTGTTTTTGTTTACAAATTAGATGAACTGGTCTAACAATAAAAGACCAGATTTCCAATATGGGAGAGTTCAGTGGCAGCTGAGTGATGGACATCGTGTTAGGTATGCACTTTCCAGGCAATCACAACCTTACCACTCCTCATTGCCAGGCACACTTGCTTCATTCATGTTTATTATCTGTCTAATCCCATAGGCATTTGAGTTTGGACCACAACCCACATTAGATAGTGTGATACAGAAGAAACCACTGAGTATTGGAATTCCAAATAATTAACTGAGGTAAAGAATGGGAGGCTGTCCCAAGTAACATCCAGTCTGAAATTTATTCTATCTTACCTGAATCCAAAGAATGGTTTTCTTGTATCCCAGCATATCTAAACTGAGACAACATTTTATAATGTATGTTTCTGTAAAGGAAGAACTCATGGCAGAAGTGGGGAAGCTTTAGGAAAACATTCCATAAAGTCACTGAACTTTAAAAAATGGTCTATGAGCAATAGTAGAATTCATTCATTTTTCAGGATAAATTCTCTGACATTCTTGTCAGCTCAGATACAAATTAACTGGTTAAAGTGGTTTAGTATGGTTTAACATGCAACCAACAAAGAATAATACATAACCAGAAGAGATACAGAAATAACTCCAAGATGACCTGGATCAGCATTAAAAGACTATGGAATGTGGGACCAGCACCATGTCTTTCACATAGTAAGCCCCCAATAAATATCCTTTGAATAAGTGGATTAGTGGATAGAAAACCTAACTAAGCCAACAATGGTCCACAAATAGTGAATATTTGTTAGCAATTCCTTTCAAGGGTTACATTTATCCCCAAGTCCCTATAGCCATTCACCTTGTAATACCATGAGAAGAGGAAAATAAAACTAAATAGACTTTTTATAGATTGTGGAATACCAGAGTTAGAAGGATGTGGTATCAGACTGTGTCATTTGCAGTATTTCTCAGCTAGAGATACTGGAATTTCCCACAATGGACCCACCCACATTCAGTTTCTTGGCTGGCATGAGAATTAAAGGTGAAGATTAAGTATCTATTCAGAGGAGGTGAACTCTCTTACCCCATCACTGCCCCCACAGTGCCCTGCCCCTTTACCTTACTAATCTTACCTGACATTTCACTTTCCTGCAGTATTGGAAACACTCTCAAGTAAGTTTACAGACCGCTCAAGTGGACCTGGAGTTAAAGCACACTCCTAGAGTTACAGGCCACACCTGGAACTTACTTTCCTATCCCTGACCCACTGTCATTTGGAGTTTGAACTGATTGTCTGAACCACACGTGGCCTCCAGCCTGATGCTACATCCAGTTTGCAGCTAAGAGCCCTGCTACTGTGACCCAGCTGTGGACCCCGAGCTCCCTCTGGCATTGGTGTCACCTTGAATAACCCTGAGTTTGCACAGCCCTTTGGACTGTGCACTGTCTGCTACTGTTAGGGTCAGCAAGAGATATTAGGTCATTTCTCTTCACCCCTTTCCATCATGCCCCAAGTCTAGCTGATTTACAACACCTCACAATCTTATTCAAGAAATTTTAATCAAGAAAGATCTGTGTGTTCACACTTTGAAGCATTCCAGCTGCTCCAAACATAGCATTGAGAGACAAATAAAGAGAGGAGGAAAAACAAGCATCATCCAGAACCACACACAAAACAAAATGAATGGAACAAAACACACGTATGAAGTGGTGAGAGGGTCTTAAGCCATTGCTGCTGGGTTTTAAGTCATAAACAGAGCACGGCTAGCATTTAGCTTTTTCCAGGAAGCAGAGACTAAAACTGATCTCCATGAAATAGATTCCATTCCTTGAAATCAGACACTGGAGTGGATGGAATTCTCTATACAAGAAAGGAAGCAAAAAGACGCAGCTGCCTGCTACTTACTGCAGAGGCCATGACTAAGATAGAATTGCAACCTAGGGAGGCAGGAGGATGCCCACAAAGCTAGACAAGGAAGTGACTCAAGCCACCTGTGGGTCCCATCACTAGTTTGGAGATACATCCAACATTACGGAGGTACCATAGCCTTGAAATTCCATGACAGACCTGGTTCTCAATTAGAGGCTCACATTCTCCCTCTGTCTGTAATCTCCTTCCCACCATCTCCATGCACCTGAGCTCTTGCCATCTTTGAAGAACTGCTTAAATGTTATTCCCTCCATAAAACACTCTTGGAACTTTTTTAGCAGACAAAAGCAGGATGTCTTCCCAGCAGTTTTTGATATACACATTTTATGGAAGCAAAATTCTAAGTATATGCCATACTGGTAACTCTGGTCTGAGTATATGAAGATCTCAGGCTGAATCCCAGTTCAGCCACTCAGCTGGATAATATTGCATAATAAACTAAGCTCTCTAAACCTCATGTTTGCATGTGCAAATAGGATTGCAGTGAGGATTAGTACAATGTGAGTAAAGCCTTTAGCCTAGTGCCTGGCACAAAATAAGACTTGAGTGGATATGAGCTATCCTCAGAGTTTTGGTGTATGTCTTTCATACTGTGAGATTTTGTGGGCAGATTTTATGTCTCAAATGACTTCTGTGATGGAATCAGATATACTGAGCTTTATATTCTGGCTTTGTCCCTTAGTGCTTATATGACTATGAGCAAGTTGCCTAACCTGCCTAAGCCATATGAGCTATAGGTCTGCCGGGCACTAATTATGAAAAGAAATCTAGCTTGAAAAATAAAATATTTCATTAATTAAATAGAGATTTGTAAATATATTCAGCCTTTATCAGAAATTAGCAATTATCTGATTTTTTTAAAAGATACCACTTTACGCCTATTTTAAAAATGCTATTATATATAAAAAAAAACAGAAAGGAATAAATGTTGGCAAGGATGTGTAGAAATTAGGATCTTTATGCATTGCTGGAAGGAATGTAAAACTGATGCAACAGCAATGGAAAACAATAAGGTGTTTCTCAAAAAAAAATTTTTTTAATACCATATGATCCTGCAATCCCGATTTCTGGACATACATACCCCCAAAAAAGAAAGCAGGGACTCAAACAGATCATGTGCATGCTGATGTTCACAGCAGCATTATTCATAATAACTAAAAAGTAGAAGCAATCAACGTGTCCATCAGTGAGTGAATGAGTAATAAGAAGTGGTATATACATGCAATGGAGAAGTACTGAACCTTAAAAAGGAAGGAAGTTCTGACCCATACTGCAGTGTGAATAAACCCTGACAACATCCTGCTAATCGGAATAAGCCAGCCACAAAAGGAGAATACTTACACAAGCTGCCTAGGAGGTCAAATTCACAGAAACTGAGAGTGATATGGTTTCTGACAGGGCCTGGAGGAGGGGAGAAGGGGCTTGGAGTCTGGGAGGATGAAAGACATCCTGGAGTAAGCTGGTGAGGGCTGCACAGCGCTGTGAATGTACTCTTTGCTACTAAATTGTACATTTTATAGTTAAATGGTAAATTTTATGGTTTGTGTGTCTCATCACAATAAATGTTAAAGTAGTGAATTCAGAACTGCTTAACAGAACCACACAATTCCTCCATTCTTTTATTTCCCAGGAATTTTATTTTTTGTTGCTGCTTAGCTTGTGTTTCAATGAGCTTTCTTTTTCAAAGAAAAAGCAATCTATTTCTTTCTTACTCACATTGGAAATTGCATTTTAGATAGAGTTAAGATTATTAACTAAAGACATGCCAAGTGTATTTTTCTAAGTACCCTGACTTTTTAGGTTAGTTTTTTAATAACAATATCCAAGACTGCCCAATGATGTGCGAATTTTAGGGAAGAGTAAAAATGAAAGTTCACATTAACATCTGGTCTCTGTAATGAAAATCAACCATGGATTAAAGGAGTACTCTTCTAAGTATTTCCCTGCAAAGAAGACATACACACAGGGTTAGCTGCAAATGATAGTGTAAGTAGTTCCTTTCTCAGTATAAAGCTTAACAGAATAACTGTTCCAAAGGCAACACACATATGCAGAGTAGTAAAAGTGTTTTTGTTTTTAATCCTGTCTTCAGTGAGTTACTAGATGCAATGAACAATTTAGATGGTGCCAGTGGGAAACAAACAGCTATTTAAGGCTTCTCTGCTAGGGAGATATTATCTGGTGTTTGTGCTGTATCTATTTATCTTGTCTGAGAGCTTGTCCCTCACACCTTTTTCTTTTCTGAAGTCTTAATAGCCCTTTTTCCTAAGACAGAAAGATAGAAGGTTTGTGTTTTCCCCAAGGCATATATGCTCCAAAGACTATTCAAGTAGTTGAAATATACAGAACTCTTCATTGCTTTCTTACCCTCCTTGCTAAGCTGCTACTTCAGAGACTCGTTTCCTGGATTTTTATTGATTCCGTACATTCCCTTTTATTACCTCCAATAATTTGCTTGACCCTCAAAATTTTTTCTAGCATTTCTCCATGACATCTCAGTTTTGGGGATCCACGTCATCCCATGCCCCTGTGGAGACCAAAGGCACTTTACCCATCCAGCTGAATGAGGCAGTGGCTCACCCCACTCTAGTCATCATAACTGATGCAGGGACTGTCACTGGGGTTCTGGGTGGTGAATGGTGTCAACAACAAAGAATTTCCATAATAAATCATGTTCACTCATCTTCATACGGTAGCTAAAAAGTGGTCTGCTTTATTTTATTAATTATCAGGTACTCTTTCACATCCCCAGTATTACTAAAAGACCTCTTGGCATCATTCCCATTCACAGAATGTGTTACTAATACACAAGAAATATGGGCAAAGGGTCCTGGTGAAAGGCAGAAAGTGAATGAAAAGCATTAGATGGTAAGTAGGGGAGAAAAGGGAGAAAAAAAATAAGACATAAATGTGATACCCATCCTTGCAAGATGACAGCAAGGGCCACATGTTGGCTTCTAGGTCCCAGCTACTAAGGCAGCATCTGCCCTCATGACGGTCATGGGACATTCATAGAGGGAAGGTAAACTACCTCAATTCCATGCTAACTTATAGTCCTCCACTTCCGTGTCTTGGCAAACAGAAATATTACACATTGTTGGCCATTAAATATAGCTGATAGTTGTTGCAGTTTGTGAAGTATACTCTTTATAAATTAAAGCTGCTTCTAGCAATCACTGCAGTAATGTCCCTTTCACTGACTTTCTAGTGTGTCCTGTGGAAGCTAAAGGGATGGATCAGTTTGCAGTCAGTTGTGTTTATCCTAAATACATTTCCACAAGTACCAGGACCTTTAAATGATTACTTCATGACATATGTGCTTAAAACGTGTTTTTAAAAGCACCAAGCCCTTCCTCTTGACACACATTCAAAAGTCCACTGCTCTATATTTCTTATTTTCTGAAATTCATATCTTAGGAAATAAGTGGAAGTTTGTGGCACACCTGTGAGTATCATATTCTAGGTCCACAGAGAAGAGTTTGGGACAAGATGCTTCCTTCCTCCCCCCACTTTCCTTTGACTATATTTCTTGGTGATCACTTGTGCAATGCTTTATAAAGTACCAGTATGCACTTTGATTCTCATAACTCTGAGGTGGATAGCTGTTACCTCATTTTACAGATAGAGAAAGAAGTACTCTTACACAGTATCCTAAATGAGATTACATTTATGAACCCCCTTTCACCTGGAAGACGGCTTCCAAAAGCACAGTGTTCCTCATGCTAAAAAATATGTATTCCTCCCCTATTTCTTGCTATATTAAATCCAAGCACCTGGGTATTTTTTAATTCCCCCAGAAGTATGGTTACAACCTGCTTATCCAACTTTATATTCCACTAGTTTTTCTTAATGAAAGTCAAGTATGTGCTGGAAGAGAAAGATCTTGCTGTAAAATTAAACATACCTTAACATGCCTCCATGAGGCAGGCACTGTGATACCTGCAGTTTACTTACAAGACCACACATCTGTGGTGTGTTCCCCAAAAGTGATTATCTAGTATTCCCTTGAATTTACCACTCCATAGCTAATACATCCCCTGAGAAGAACAGAGAAAGCTACATGTTTAGAGTTATGACCACAAAGATGGGTTCAGATGTGCCTTGTGGCAGCCAAGTGTCAGCAATCTCTGTCCAGGAAAAATATTTTAAATATTTTTTTAAAGAAATAAAATTAAGGTCATCGAGGTGTCCTCACTCTTCTAAGACTAAATTCAGCTTTCAATTAGGCTTATAAAATTGAGAGTATTTTCTATGCTGCTTTAAGAAAAAAGAGATGGAGATTTATTACACTGCTAATACTCTGCAGCTTTTTATTATTACATTTCCTCTTAATTCTATTGAAAAATCCATACTGTTTAAGAATAGATTTTTTATTAGATTTTCAACTTATATGATTGCTCTCTACCATGTTTAAAATGTCACAGCATTATTTTTTACTCTTGGTTGAAGATAAGGGAGAAGAATATATTTTTTGTAGCCTTAAGCATGTATTTCATGGAAATTGGCAAACATAAGAAGTATGCAAATGTTCAGTGTATGTAGTGTTCCCACTTTTCAGAAATCTAGCTTTTTTAAGACTAAAGTGTTATATAAATAAATTTAAATTGGTTGGAATGAGTTTTAATAATTTATCCCCCCCATTCTCTCTGAACACCAATATTTGTAAATAGAGCCCCATTCTGTAATTGATTAGTACCAGAAAGATGGCCAAGGATGTAAAGATGGTCAAATAAAGCAGAATGGAGATCTTCTGATATGGTTTAAAGAGGTTAAGTAGAAATACAAGAAACAGAAAATTTTGATTCTGAACTAAAGAGGCAGAACATTAAATCAATATGGATATGGGAAAAAGAATGAAAAACAAAACATTAGAAACAAGATCACTCAACATCCATCCACAGAATGAATCTTGGCATTAGTATAGTAATAGGCAAAAAAGGAGACAATTTCAGGTCAGTTTAACCAAAACTTATATAGCAAATAATGTGGTATGTAGCATCTGAATTTAAATTCAGATGTCCTTCTCCTTAAGGGAATCTATAACACAAGGAATATCAAACAGGTGTGTATCCATTGTTCCTAGGAATAGAATTAATTAATGTGATGTGAAGAGAGTATTTCCCTATTAAAGTTCATTGTAAGAATAGGCCATATCATAAAGCTTCAGCGCAAAATGGAAAATGAGAATTTGCCAACTCCAAGTCCTTCATTCTATAAAGGGAAACTGAGGACCAGAAACATTAGGGACCAAATTCACTGGAGGACACACAATATATGGTAGCGATATTGGTTTTCCTGGGAGCACAAGTCTCAGAGCTCCAAGCACATCATGTTGTCACTAAATTTAATGTTAAAATGATAAACAATAAAATATGTTCAACTACTTTCTGGTGAATATGCACCCTGTTATTTTGTAATGTTAGTATTTGAACGAAGTTCAGGTTTTCCTCCTCAGAACTGCAAAAAATATTTATCAACTGTGTTGACATTTATAAATCTACCATAAATTCATACATAGTGACAAATCAGTCAGGAATTTGCCAAGAGCTTTTCCCCCTCACTCAAAACCTTTGCACTAAGTTGGTAGCTAAAATCCAAATTACTGTTAAGTGACAAAAGTATTGGACATGGGGAAACAAGCTTAAAGGAAATGAGGATTTTGATGATGAAGAGCTTAACATGATTTAAAAAGTAGGGAAAATAAACTAGGAGAAGACGATTCATCCCTGAAAATAAATGAGATAAAAATGGACTTTTTCTCTCATTGAATTATGTTTGCCTAGTCATTATCTCACCCCCTTCCTTGGAGATGATTCTCCTGGGGCGGCATTGAGGTAAAACCTGGAGTACCCAGGGACTGGCTCTCCACCTGAGGTAAACTCCCCTTGCCTGCCTTTGGAAACCGCAGATATATTCCCACACCCAGGGAGGAACCTCCGAGGAGCCCAGGCTGCACGCAGGGGAATCACGGGGCAGGCGTGTTTGCCGCTAACGCTCGCGCCTCCCTGCCCCTCCTCCCTTGATCCAGCTGCCTTTGTCTCGGCACCCAAGGCCATCCCAAAGCCCACCGGGGCCACGTTGAAGAGTTAGTGAACTTTAATATGAATTGGCTCAGTTTGGGGGAAGAGAAGTATTTTAAACGGATACCGGGAACAGAAACCCAAAAACACCTAATCTTTCATAATAGATGATTCTGGGATGGGAGAGAAAATTCTGACCTCGGTGTACATCAGAGGATTGATCTTCAAACTTTTATGCTCATGTATCCCTTCAAAGAATTTTGGAAGTCTATGTGACTCTCATGTATTTTTAAACTGACAGTAAAACATTTGCTTAAGTCTAAATACTTGTGAAGGATGTAGTCTCTATCATGTCAAAAATTTTACAAAAATTTTAAAATATACTTTCAAATGTTTATAATAGCAATTTGATATCATCATCCACCGGAAAATACACTAAAAAAAGCTCTTCTTAATGGTTAGAAATTTAACATTGCTTTCTCTCCTTAAAATTGCATTATCTTTCCACCTCTCACAGAATTTTTTCCTAGTGCAAAATACTGCTTGAATGTTTACTGTTATTCAAGTTATTGTGCTCTCCAGCAAATATATATATATTCCACAAATACACTTATTATATAAAAATATCCTGTATTATGTAATATATATGCATGAACATAAATATTTACAAACATAATCAATATATATTTTTATGAGTTTATTTTCAGGGACTCAAAAGCTCTAAATGTTAAAAAGAAAACTTTTTTCAGAATTGTAGTTATTGTTAATAAACTATTGGTCAAAAAATATAAATAAACGAGAGAGAATAACATAAAAAGTCAACTTTTATTGGAAATGTGTTTCTTAATGAATGTATAGAGCTTTCAATCAGTATATATTACCATGAGTGAATATTACTATTGATAAAAATAAGAGGATTTAATATCAATTCAATTTTTATTTTTCATTCTTTATACATTAAGCATTTGGTTACATAAACAGATGGGAAGGGAAGGTGTTTGCTACAATAGCATCTTTTAATTTATTACACTACTAAGTTATCTAACAAAATCATCACAGCCAATAATTCAGTTGAGTCTTCCTTCACCTGTGTTGAAAGCAAAGAAATCAAATCAAGCTCACTTGCAAATGGGTTTGTTATTAAACAGTTATAATTATTCACTTCCCTACATGTACATCAATATTTCCCACGATGCCTTTACACTTTGCCACAAAGGTTTTTACACGGCAGAGCAATGCACTGTAGTATGATTCCGGACAGGTAAGAGACTTCCCTTTCTTTTGTAGAGTGGGAGGAAGGTGACTGAATGATGGCAAAGGACACAGTGTGATTTCAGACTTACTAGGCAGGCAGTTTTTGGAAAGAGTATATATAGAGAATTTGAATTCTAGAAATTAATTCCCTTGAATCTTCTGGTACCTGTACCTCTTTGAAAATGTGTCTCCCCTAGGGGTACTTACATCCAGTGAGATGACTACTGCCTTATAGTATCACTTAACAAAATAGAGACTAAGGTAAAGTCTGATTTTGAATTCTCTAACTTCCCTATTTTTTTCTTGTGGTAGTCCTTTTCCTGTCTATAAATTCTCAAAGATCATGAAGTCCCTCCTTCTGTCCCATCTTTCTGTTAGGAAAAGACCTAAAATTCATTATTTTAAAGTATGCTGACTGACAATAACCTGAAGTGATACTTTACACACTAAAGTTTATGGATTTGTGTAATAAAAAGGACCAACAGCTTAAAATTAGAGAAATGAACTCTGATCATGTATTTCCCAGCATTAGTCAAACAGGACAGAGCTTGAGCAATTGATTTTCCTCTGAAGGCACTTCATACAGGAATTTATCTGCTAAGAATCCCACTTTGACTTATTGGTTGCCTGCTGAAAGCAATAGTGATAAAACATCTGCTTCAAAATATTAAAGACAACATGACCCATTATTTGATATTCAATGCCCAACGGTGTCACTGAAAAGTGAACACTTCGCAAAGGAGAAGTTACTTAAGCTGAGTCTAAAACAATGGTTTTAGACTTAACATTTTAAGAGTTACAGTACTTTCAGAAAAACCCATATATCTATAATTAGACCCTTCAAGGCTAGGAGCTCTACGTTCTTCAAAGAGCAAATATAGACTTGCAAAGTAGACAAGATGACAAGAGTAGTTCATGATAGAGAAAACACCGCCACACAAAGACCCAAACATGGCATATTTGGATCAATTGACAGTAGGCTTGTGTAGAAGGAGAATATGATACATTATTGGGAGAGGTGGGTTGAAGCGGATGTAAAGATAATAAACTAGACTATGAAGGATCTTACTGGTTGTGAATACCTTTGGCTTCATTCAATGGTAGAATTATTGTAATGTTTGAGAAAGACTATGTTCAGGTAGTTCTTTGAAAGATAACTTTGGTTACAGTGTGGAAGCTGGATTAAAGTGAAAAATATTGGAAGCAGAAGGTAGTTTAATACTACTGAAATATATCTTAAGAATTATGGTAATGGCACAGATTATACAGTAGTTATGGACATGGTAATGGAGGAATGCATTCCAGAAATATTAAGAAGTTAGAATTGGCATGACTATGTAATCATTTATATGGGAGATATGAGACAGAAGGAAGAAAAGTAAAAATTAATGTGGTTCTTTTTTGTTTCATTGTCTGCTTGATAACACTGATTATCTCCGATCATCATCATTACCCAATAAGGCCAATTATATTGACCGATTTTGCAAAGAAAAAATTGTGGCTCAAAGATGTTAAAAGATTCACTTAAAGCCACACAATTACTGTCAAAGCTTTAATGTAAGCCAGATTCTCTTAATTCCATAATCTCCTACTTAAGAAAGAATTAAATGTTTGGGAAATAAGAAATTACCATAATTTATATATTGCTTACAATTTTCACACCTATTTTTCTCTTTGAATCCTCAAAAATTCCTTCTTCATGGGACAGTAGAAATGATATATTACTATTAATCTCCATTTCATAGTGGAAACTGACTTGCTCAAAGTCATACAGTTCCTAAGTGCCAAAAATAATTGTGGGTCTTCTTTCTAATACCCATAGTGTTTCTCTGCTCATACCACAAAATTATACATCAAATCCTAAACAGCTGGCTTATTTGTTAGCCTATATTAGTATTAAGGAAGGCCAGGTGAGAATGTATAATTAGCTCAGCCCAGCCCCTCACAAATTAGTTTAATCTGTGAATGAATGTTGTATGCATGATGGACATCTGAAAGAAATCTATAGACTCTCAGTTTCTCTGTCTCTGTCTCTTTCTCACATACACGCACAAACATTCATGCTATTATGCCAACTTTGGTCCTAGAGGATATAAAACAGAAGGACAGTAGAGCCTAATTTTCCTAAGTCCTTTCAAAAGCCTAGTTTTATATTCAGATCTCATCAGGGACTGAATTCAAAGGCTTAAATTTTTGCATTAGAAATTTGTTAAATGTAAGGAAGAATTTTCTGACATGGAGAATTATAAAACATAAAAAATGGCTTGCCACTAGAAATTGTAATGTTTCACTCTTTGAAGGCTATAAAATAGTACAGGCTGCCCTTTGCCTGCAATGGTTTAGAAATGGTTCTAAATGGAAGTGGCCTCTTTGGGAAAGTGGTGGACCAGGTGACCTTTCACAGTCTCTTTTAGTCTCTAAATTTCATTACTCTATAATCCTATTAAAGAGATCAAATACATTCAATAATGCTCACTCATTCAGAGGTCAAGCTTTTGGAAACCTCAGGAACTGATATATAGCCTTAAACTTAAAAGGAAAAAAGGAAGAAAAAGGAAGCTCTCAAGCATGAAGAAATATGAACTACTAGACCATTATACTTACTCTGCTGAAAAGGTAAAGCCATCCTTAGACCTCATTTAGACAACTATGTGTAAAATAAGAAATTGCATGAGGATAACTGTGCAAAAAAGAAACCAATTTAAAAGGACAAATTGAAGGATTAAGTTCATTTTAAAGAATTGGAGTCTTCTGTATCCCAATAGTTCCTGAAAGCATCACTATCATGCACTGTGATTAAATTATTGTGTCATAATAATTACCCCAATTTTGTGCAAAAAAGCAAGAATATTTTCCCTAATGACTGCTTAAGAAGGCAGGTTTTTGAATTTGAATATAAAATTTTTGAGTTTATTTATAATAATTTAAAAAGATTATTAAAAGAGTAAGACTTTTAGAGGTGTAAATTTAAGATACACAGAAATTTTCTTGTATGAAAGATTTCATTCTTCAATTTGGATGAGAAAAATAGAAATGGTAAAGCAAGTTGAATCCACATATAAAATTAGAATACTAATTATACACTATTAGATCCTAACCTGTTGTAAGAAGTGGGCAAAAGTTGTTATATCCTGTTTTTTTCTTAATTATCTATTATTAATTCAGACTTACCAGTAGCTTTTCTAAGCTCTTCTAGGTATTGCACAAGGGAAGTTGAAAATACACTTCTCAAATCTCATTCCCATGTTGTTCAGGCTAGAGTCTGTCAAGCAGATGCGCTCATGTAGGTTTGGAAGGCAAAGGCAAAGAGGCCATGGTCTATGCAAGCAAGACAGACATGATGGTATTAATAGCTTCCTATAAAGAATCACTCACTTTGCTGCTTCAAATTAAAATCTTCACTAGTGACAATTTTCACAACTTACTGATTTTCTAGCACTTGTGTAAACCTCTGACTCTCCAAATTATAATCCTTCGTACTTGGGAAACATATAGTGGTTTGTTATTCTGTCCAAATTCTTCACGGCCAAAACAGAGAGGAAGCCAGAACACTCATTCAGTTCACTGTATTTTTAACACAAATACAAACCGTTTGCTCAAAAGAAACTTAGTTTTTTTGTCCTGTTATAGAACATTGGAAGAAAACTTTCCTGAAGTTCTCATAAGACTGTATTGAACAAGTTCTCATAAGACTGTGCTTGACAAGATTTTTACAGTATATGTATGATGCTGTCTCTCCTATGGCTGTTTTTTATAATGTCCCTCAGCACAAACTGATGACATAAATCCAAAATGCAATTCCGTACAAGCAACTCTACAAGGGACTGAAACAATGCAAAACAAGTGTGCAATTCTCTATTGGCCTGGTTGAATCCAAATATAAATTTTAGAGCAACTGAAAGGATAGATTTATAGCATAACCTCAGGGACATTTTTTTAAATACTATTTCATACTATAAGAAAATACTACCAGCACTAGACAAAAGGAAAAAAAAAAGGATAGAATTTATGAAACCTCAAATACCAGGTCATTGTGTACAGCTGTAAGGTCTTGGTTTCCATGCCTCACTCATGAAATCCATCCTCCAGGAGTTTGTGAATATCTTAGAGTTTTTCCTTTTTATTAGTTTGAACAACTCAGTAATGAGAAATTTATAATTAAGTTCAACTTGAAAATTGCCCAAATGATCTCTTTACTTCTTTTTCTACCTAGCAATACTTGTCAAATAAGGTACTAAAAGAATAAGCTAAGTATTGAGCTAATAAAACTTCTACCCATTTATCAGCAATTTTTGACAAGAGTGAAAAATATTTTAGATTATTAAATCTCAGATAGCTGAAGATAAACACCAGATTGAAATTCCCTCAGCTCACTTTTATTTTCTCGTCCTCTTTCTCTGCCCCCACTTTAATCATGGCGGCAAACCAGTCCTAGAATACCTCTGCTGAGTATTCCAAATCTGAAGTAGGATATGGTTACTTTCTACACAGTCTGAAATGTTCAAATTAGGACAATCATGTACAAAGAGAGACTACCTGTAATAAAGTCTATGGATTTGACACTGAGACAGGAAAAGGAATAAACTATCTTAAATAATTTCATGTGTGTCTATCAAATGTTTTTTGAATGAAAAAGTTTAGTAAGAATACTTACATGTTTTGATGGACCAAAAGAAATGACCAAAAGACTTCAGCCTCCCTTTCTCAGGCGGTTTCACCATCCAGCTCAGTAAGTACCACTCTTGGCATTCAAGTAATCCAACATAATTATTAATTCCTTAAGTAACCATTTGATGAGTATCCAGTCTGTACTCAACATAATTTAAGACTCTGAAGATACAGTAATTTAAAAAGTTAACAAAAATCCTTTATTCCTGAAACTTGGATTAAGAGAAGAGAGAAAAATGATAAGTAAAATTTGTGTGAGTAAAATGATGATAGGTGCTCTGAATTCAAACTGAGCAACAAAGCGAGATAGTTTAGAAACTGGAGAAGGGAGAGGCATACTTTCGATTTCAAATAGTGTAGTCAGGAAAACTCTTACCAAACAAATAACAGAAGGCATGAGGGAGGTGAGAGAGCAAGCCCTGTGAACTTCAAGTTCTTGAGTTCTGGAGCCTCAGGTGAAGAAACCATTGTTGAAGTCTTTTGGGCCAATATGAGGGTAAAATTGTTATCTGCACACTTTAGTAATTGTAACATTGATGCTTCTAAAGAAGGAAAGTGATCACATGTACAATGAAACTACACAGCCAGTGATGGAAGGAATGGAAGTCTGCGGATAGAGCTGCTTGAACCATGGCTAGCAGCCATATTACAAGGTAGAAGCAAGCTGCAGTATGGATTCACAGAGAAGCAGAAGCACACAGCCCCAAAAATATTTGAGAAAGCTCCTTTATTCCTGAAATGAGGCCTAACACTAAGCTTTGCTATTATGTGAACAGAAATCAGCTAGATGCAGACAGTTCAGGTTACAGTGTTGTTGACTGAACTTCCTCTCCCATTATCCCATCATGCTATCAATTACTGTGTTTCAAGCAGAGCATAGGCTACGGTAGGAGATGAGACACCTCATGATATACCAGCATTTAGGACTGTACCCTCTAAATTCTAAGTTCTAGGCATGGATAGCTATGAAAGCATAAATTGGAAAAATAATTTTTCTGTCTCAATTTCCTCACCTGTTAAGGACTTAGTATCAAAATTGAAGAGATCTGTGAACATTATAAATGATGTAGGTAAACTGGCACATGAAAAAACACAAACTAAATGGTTTGTATTATAATAAGGTGGCTCTAAGAAAAATTTTGAAATCATCAAAGTTTGGCACCTTAAAGAGCATAACTGACCATTCTGTATTAGCATCATCATGTTAAAAGGGAGTACTTCCATGTAAAATAGTGAATAAGACTTTAATTAAAAACTTCATTCAAAATAAGGACTGAAAGTGGAGACTTTTGACAATGTAGCAGGAGGTAGACATTTCTAAAATTAGTATTTTAATATATTTCAGGTCATGTCACAGAGGGAACCACCTAATTTGTCTTCTCAGTCTCCACCTCAGGAACAATTTCTTGTTATTATTTCTCTTCCATTCTGCCATGGCCAGTGGCTCCCCTCTCTACTCCAGCCCTAACTGGCAATCTTACAGGACTGTAAATCACCTTCAAAAGTTAAGTGAGGCAAGGAGGAAGAAAGGTGGCTCAACAGGGATTTAGCCAATCGGTGGTTACTTAATAAACACTGACTATTCTGTTCCATTCAACAAACACGAGTTATGTCAAGTATTATGGATGAGTATAATTATAAGAATATTCTTTATGCTCTAGGGTCATAACATCCAGCTGCAGAGAACAGAGTTATCCACATAAATCAGTTAGGAAATACTAATAATAACAATAATAGTATATGTTTTGAGCACTTGCTATACTAGATGTTCTAAATGTGCTGTGTCCAATCCCTACAATAAAGTTATTTAGTAGACATTTTTATCCTATTTTTATAGAGGAAGAAATGAACTTAGACAAATTAACTAGCTTTCCAGTATATGATGATGTATAATATTGAAAAAGAGTATATTAACTGTGAACATGATTTTATATGTCAGTGCCTGTACCATTGATATTCTAAAGGGCTACCATGTACAGAAGAAATGGCCAAATTAGGAGGCAACATATGAAAGAGAGAAATGCTAAGGGGCAGAAAAAGGAAAAAGACCAATTATATTAACTGATAGATTGATCGATGGATACACCTATTTCAATTACATCAAATATACACGCTTTTACGGCATGTCAGCAATCTCCAGAGAAAGAGAGCAAGATACATAGAGATACATATAACAGGAGACTTACTATGGGCACAGGCTCATGGATTTGGAGGTCAAGAAGTGCCCTGATCTGTTGTCTTAAGCTGGAGGATGAGTAAAGTCAGTGGTGTAATTCTGTTGAGCCCAAAGGGCAGAGAACCTGAAGGTTGTTGGCATAAGGCCTAAAGTCCAATGGCTTGAGAAGCAGGAGCTTGAATATTCAAGGACAAGAGAAAATGGACATCTTAGTACAAAGTAGAGAGAATTCAACTTTCTTCTGCTTTTTGCTTTATTTAGGCCCTCAACAGATTGGGTTGTGCCTCCCACACTGGTGAGGGAAGATCTTTATGCAGTCCACTGATTCAAGTGCTAAACTCTTCCAGGGACATCATCAGACATACCCCAAAATAATGTTTTACCAGCTGTCTGGCCATCTCTTATCTCAGGCAAGTTGAGACATAAAAATTAGCCATCACATCCGGAATACCTGTTGCTGTCAAGGAACTACGTTAAATACCATGAAGACTCTAAAAAACATTTCAACCTAGGTGGATGGGAAGGAGAACAGAGGAAAGTTAAATAGTAAAATATTAAAGTACCATTTAACATTAGGAACATATACAAGACTGTCCACAGTTGTGTTGCTAATATAGTAAAGAACTGGAGGGACTTATGGAAAAAGATGATGGAGTGGGAAGGTAAGATAGAAACCTCCTCCTAAAAGATACATAAAAGAAGAAAACACAACTAATCTGAAAATGACCTGAAGACTGCAAGACAGATCCCCTGCATCTGGGGGAGAAGAGAAGACCACACAGAGAAAGGTGAGGCAGCAGAGCCTAGATCAAGTGGGACCCAAGCCCTCCCCACACCCCAGCCTACAAGCAGGAGAGAGAGGAATGGAGCAGGAGGAACTAGGAGTCCAGATCACTACACACCTGGCCCAGGAAATCTGCTTCAGAAGCACAAGTCCACATTATATTGAGTTCTGGTAATTAGCAGGGCTGGACACCAGGGGCAGGTGGACCCGCTGGCAGGTTGAGACTCCAGCCAGTGTGGAGGACAGACACACTCCACAAGTCCTGAGACCCAAAGCAGAGGGGGCAGTTTGAAAGATTTGCCAACAGTGGGAGGGGTATCAGAGGGGGTGGGGGTTAGATAGAACTCTCTCCCCAGGAGAAAATACAGGTGCATGATACCTCCCCAGCCCTTCCTTGGCCCAACACATCAGCAACTCAGAGACCCCAGATGCCCCATTCCCCTTGCTGGCAATACAGCCCTGAGGCTCCTCCCTATGCATGCTGCCAAGAGCCAACCCACTTGGCCAAGCAGCAGCATCAGACTTTGCTGTGTGGCGGGTAGAGGGAGACTTTTCCAGCTTCACTGACACTATTTCATTCCAACTGGGAAGGTACCTGCAGAAGCCAGCCTCAAGAGCTCCGTCCTCCCTACAAGTGTCCAAACCCAGTGCTGCACATTCATCCTGGGCAGAGCTGCACATCAGCCTGCCCACCCCATTATCCCTGCAGCCCTGTCATTGCTGCAGGCCAGGCAGAGGGTGGCCTGCTCACAGCAAGTTCAACATAGACTCCTAAATTGACCATGAAAGCAGTGGCTGAAGGAAACTGCCAATACAGACAGAAAGATATTCTGCCCACTGCATGCCAACAGCTGAGGCCCCCACAAAATAGACCAGACACTAAGGGGTAAGGAATTTTGAGCTTCTAGGCACCATATGGCACCTTCCGCATAAAGCTATTACTCTATAGGCCAGGAAGCATAGTAGAAACATCTTATACAAAGGTAAAAACACAGAAACCCTGACAAAATGAGTAAACAGAGGAATATGATCCAAACAAAACTACAAGACAGAAGCCCAGAAAGATGGCTAAATGAACCAGAGACCACCAATATTCTTGATAAAAATTTCAAAATAAAAGTCATAAATATGCTCATGCATTTACAGAAAAGTATTCAAGATCTCAAGGAGAACTTCAATGAACAGATAGAAGATCTGAAAAGCCTCTCAGAGCTGAAGAATATAGAATCTGAAATGAAACACACAAGGGAGGAATTTAAGAGTAGACTAGTGCAGGTAGAAGAGATAGTGAATGAGATGGAAGTTAAAGAACATGAAAACAATGAAGCTGAGGAAAAAAGAGAAAAAAAAACATCAAAGAATGAAAAAATGAAAAGAGCAATATGATTGATCTAAACAAAACAATATTTGCATAATAGGAGTATCAGAAGGAGAAAAGAAAGACAAAGAAATGGTAAGTCTCTTTAAGGAAATAATTGTTGAAAATATCCACAATCTGGGGAAGGAAATAGATGCTCAGGATCTCTGTAGAAACACAGAGATCCCCTAACAAAAGGAATCCCAGGAAGACAACACAAAGACATACAATAATTAAAATGGCAAAGATCAAGGATAAGAAGAGAACATTGAAAGCAACTAGAGAGAAAAGATTACTTCTAAAGGAGATCCCATCAGTATATCAGTAGACTTCTCAGCAGAAACTCTGCAGGCCAGAAGGGATTGGCATGACATACTTAATGTACTAAAATTGAAGGATCTCCAACCAAGAATCCTCTACCAGGCAAGATTATCATTTAAACTTGAATCAGGTATTCAATAATTTCCAGAAAACAAAAGTTGAAGGAATTCGCCACCATTAAGCCAGCCTTACATGATATGTTAAAGCAGCTGCTAAGATTGAATGGTTCCTAAGGCTAAATAGCTGTCACCAGTGAAAATAAACCCACAGTTAAAGTAGTAAACCAACTAAATACTAAGAAAGTACAAAATTAAAACAAAAGAAGCTAAATCAACTATACACAGAATCAGTCAAGGCATACACAAAAAGTGCAGATTATGACATTTAATATGAAAAATGTGGGGGAAGAAGAAGAAGAAAAGTACCTTTAGATTGTTTGAAATAGAGTAATCAGCAATTTAAGATAGACTACTATATAGTAAGGAAGCCATCCTTGAACCTTTGGTAACCACAATACCTACAAAAAATACAGTCACAGCAAATAAATAAATAAACAAACAAACAAATGAATGAATGAATAAATAAATAAAACAAACCCAACTACAACACTAAAGAAAACCATCAATAATAAGAGAGGAAGAAAGGGAGAGGAGCTATAAAAAAGAATCATAAAACAATTAATAAAATGGCAATAAGTACATATCTATCAATAATCACCTTAAATGTAAATGGACTGAATGCACCAATCAAAAGACATAGAATGGCAGAACGGATAAAGAAACAAGAGCCATCTCTTTACTGCCTACAAAAGACTCATTTCAGAGCTGAAGACATACATAGAATAAAGCTGAAGGGATGAAAAAGATATTCCATGCAAATGATAGGAGAAAAAAACAGAATTAGAAGTACTTATATCAGACAAAATTAATTTCAAAACAGAGAAAGTAACAAGAGACAAAGAAGGACATTAAAATAATGATAAAAGGATCAGTCCAACAAGAGAATATAACCATTATAAATATCTATGCACCCAATATAGGAGCACCTAAATATGTAAAACAAATACTAACAGAATTAAAGGTGAGATAGATTTCAACACATTCATTTTAGGACACTAACACACCACACACATCAGTAGACAAAACGACCAGACAGAAAGTAAATAAGGAAATAGAGGCACTGAACAATGCATTAGATCAAATTGACTTAACAGATATCTACAGGAGCTTCTACCCAAAAGCACCAGGATACACATTTTTTTCAAGCACACATGGAACATTCTCCAGAACAGATCCCATACTAGACTGCAAAGAGAACCTCAGTAAATTCAAAAAGATTGAAATTCTATCCACAATGGTATGAAACTAGAAGAATATTAAACAAAGAAAACAAAAAGCTTACAAATAAACACTAAACAAAGTGCTTCTAAGCAATCAATGGATCAATAAACAAATTAAAACAGAAATCAAGAAATACACAGAGACAAATGAAAACAGAAACACAACAGCCCAAATCTGTGGGAGGTGGCAAAGGCAATTCTAAGAGTTAAGTACATGGCAATATAGGCTTACTTCCAGAAACAAGAACAATCCCAAATAAACAGTATAAAATCACAATTAAAGAAACTAGAAAAGAACAAATGAAGCCCAGAGTTAGTAGAAGATAGGACATAATAAAGAAAAGGGCAGAAATAAATAAGATAGAGAAGAATAGAACAGTAGAAAAAAGGAATGAAACCAGGAATTGGTTCTTTGAGAAAATAAACAAAATAGATAAACCTCTAGTGAGACTTATCAATAAAAAAAGAGAGTGTATACACATAAACAGAATTAGAAACAAAGAAGGAATAACCACAATGGATACCAAAGAAATACAAAGAATTATCAGAGAATAATGTGAAAAATTATATTCTAATAAATGGTACAACCTAGGAGAAATGGACTACTTTCTAGAAAAATACAACCCAGGATTGACCCAGGAAGAAACAGAAAATCAGAGCAGACCGATAACCAGCAATGAAATTGAATTGGTAATCAAAAACTACCTAAAAACAAAATACCAGGTCCAGATGACTTCACAGCTGAATTATCAAACATTTATAGAAGAGTTAGTTCCCACCCTTTTACAGTATTCCAAAAAGTAGAAGAGGAGGGAATACTTCAAACTCATTCTAAGAGGCCATCATCACTCTAACACCAAAACCAGAAAGATACCGCAAAAAAATACAATTACAGACCAATATCATGATAAACATAGATGCTAAAATCTTCAACAAAATATCAGTAATTCAAATTCAAAAATACGTCAAAAAGATTATCCAACATGACCAAGTGGGATTTATTCCAGGAATGCAAGGATGGTACAGTATTTGTAAAGCAATCAACATCATATACCACAATAACAAAGAGAGGGACAAAAATCACATGATCTTCTCCATAGATGTTGAAAAAGCATTTAACAAAATTCAACATTCATTCATGTTAAAATCTCTCAACAAAATAGGTATAGAGGATAATACTTCAACATAATAAAGGTCATATACAACAAACCCATAGCTAACATCATACTTAATAGCGAAAGTTGGAAGCTTTTCCTCTAAGATCGGTAACAAGACAAGGATATCCACTCTCACCAATTTTATTCAACATAGTACTAGCCACAGCAATCAGACAACAAAAAATAAACAAAATAGATAAACCCCTAGTGGACTTGTCAAGAAAAAAGGAGAATGTACACACAAACAGAATCAGAAACAAAGAAAGAATTCACAATGGATACCACAGAAATACAAAAAAGACATCTCAATTGTTAAGGAAGAAATTAAACTGTCACTATTTGCAGAGGACATAATATTGTACACAGAAAACCCTAAACACTAGACCAAAAAAATAGCAGAACTAATAATTGAATTCAGCAAAGGTGCAGGTTACAGAATTAATACATAGAAATCTGCTGCATTCCTATATACTATCAATGACCTAGCAGAAAGAGAAATTAGGAAAACAACTCTATTTACAATTGCATCAAAAAGAATAAAAAACCTAGGAATAAGCTTTACCAAGGAGGTGAAAGACCTGTACTCTGAAAACTACAAGACCCTCATGAGAGAAATTAAGTAAGACACCAATAAATGGAAAGCTATCCCATGCTCATGGGTAGGAACAATTAATATTGTCAAAATGGCCATCCTGCCTAAAGCAATCTACAAATTCAATGCAATCCCTATCAAAATACCAACAGCATTCTTCAATGAACTAAAACAAATAGTTCTGAAATTCATATGGAACCACCAAGACCCCAAATAGCCAAAGCAATCCTGAGAAGGAAGAACAAAGCTGGGGGATTACACTCCCTGACTTTAAACTCTTCTACAAAGCTACAGTAATCAAAACAATTTGCTACTGGCATAAGAACAGACCCCTAGATAAATGGAACAGAATAGAGAATCCAGATGAAACTCACACATCTATCATCAATTGATATAAGCTGATCATGAGGACTGTTGAACCAATGTGATGTACATTTGAAACCAACATAAGAGTGTGTATTTATGATACTTTAATAAAGGAAAAAACTAGAAGAAACCAAAACTTCTCTCAATTGGGAATCAGATAAATAATATTCATAAATGAGACAGTCTACAGCAGCAAAAATAAATTACCTACTGCTATATGAAATAATCTATATGACATTCACAAAGAAAATATTAAGTAATAAAAGTCAATTGCTTTTGAAAAGTAAAGGAATACATACATTCCTTTATGGCACCATTTTTATAAACTTTAAAAATGCTAAATTTACAAAACGTATTATTCTTAGAGATACAACTATGATAAAATTTCTGGCATAAAGTAAGAGGTATGCACTGGGAAAATGTACATGGTGGTTTCAATTATGTTGAGGAAGTTCTATTTCTCAAATATATACTTATTTATATGTACTATATATATATATATACATACATGTCAACTATTTGAAGGTATGTAATATTACATGATGAAATGAAAAAGCAATTTAAGGTAACAGCATAAGAGTTACATAAGGTACAATAAAATTAAGTAGCTAATAATAATAATAGATAACAGTATGATTTGTATATTCAGTTCTAGTAATTTAATTTATTCAATTCTTTCCACAGATCCTTGAGGTAGATGCTATTATAATCCTCATATTACAGGATATTGACAGAAGAAAACAAGGCATAAAGGAATTTAGAGTGTCTTACTCCAGAGCTGAGATGGTGATTGCTAGAGTTCAAAGGAAGCCACATCGTGGGAGGGAGGTCAGGATGAACTTCATGGAATGGAATGCTTTATGGAAAGTTGAGTTTGGATGAACAAAGTTAGTGATTCATTTCAATGTCTAGAGAAAGTTGTTTTTCTTTAACCCATGATAATCTTTATTTCAATGAAATAATCTATGGAAAAAAATTATGATACCCCCCATGAAAGAAGAGCATCTCTGAAGGCAAGGTGGACACCTCTCTTCCCCTCCTCAACCCCTCTCAATCCTCAAGCACTCCCATACTCAAAATGTTCTTCATAATTTGAAATTAAGTGCTCAAAGAGAAGCTCAAACTCATTTTCTGCTTCATGACTACTTTGAGGAATATGAAGCTTCATTACTAGGCATTATTGAGCCAAGATGCTTGGGGTGACATTTCTGAGAGAAGATACCTGAATGTGTGTATTTTCCTAAAAATTGTAAGTTCTTGAGCACCAAGTTATTAATTGTGAATCAAGGGTCAAGGACCAAAACCAAAAAAGCAAGAAACATATCAATAGGTCCTTTATGGTCTGATTTAAATAGTTGACCAAGAGTATGGCTTATTCACAAGAGCTTGGAGACATAGCCTCATAAAAACCAGAAGTGGTTTCTGTCAAGATTCCAGTCTGCATATTTCTCTAAATTATGTGGCAAAGAGAAAAAACCAGTCCTGGATGGGCATCATGAGGAAGAGGTATCTTTAGGTAAGTATCTTTTCATCAGGACCCACAAACAAAAAGAAGGGGGAAGGTGTTTCTTTCAGATGAAATATCATAAAGAGACAAGATAATACAAACATAAAACAAAGGCAGTACAACATGTACCTAAGAGATACTTGGTGAGCCATTTTATCTACAGTGAACAATTCAGCAATGCTGGAAGGGCTGGCTGATGGAAAAGAACACCAGTGAATTGAAGTCTTTATCCACAAAGCAGTGGGAAAACTACTGAGATATTTTGAGTAGGGGAGCTTCATGTGGTCATAATAAGGTATCCTTGATTTTATCTCTATGTCTGATTTTCCATTCTTTCCAAAGGTGAAAACTTTTAGCTATAACCTGAACCATATTTGGAGGAAAAGGTAGAAAATATACAAAAGAAACAATAATCAAGAAATGCTGCGAAAAACATGTCTTGAAAAACATCTCACTTGGACCACAAAGTTCAAAGCCAAGCTGAAATTGTAAGGAATGTATCTACTGACAAATATCCTTTTTTGTCAAATATTTCAGGTGGGAAGGAATTACTGCAAAGGAGATTAAAGGTCATCTAGACACAATCTAAGAAAACTGCTGTCCATTGGTATCTATAAATGCCTTCTCAACATTTAATTAAATAGCAAGTGTTATTTTCAGTGTCAAATTCTTCATATTATAAGAATACTTTTACAGCCATTCACTTTTCTAACATGTTTATAAACAATTCAGCATTTGATCTATTTGATGCCAAGCAACTTTGACCTTCACAATGCTGACATCTTCTTTTGTTAAGTCATAGGCACGGCTTATATTGCAAGAAAGATTTAATTGCAGGTCCTATTAATTCACAATTTCTGCTGTGCTTGAACATTTTTCTATTTTTTTTGAATTGAAATTAAGAAGAGAGAAGTCTGCACACAGCATGTTATTGTAAAGTGACTTGTTCCCATCTCTAAGCTGCAACATTTAAAGAAGAGAGTTTTGGAAAGTATCAGACTACTTAAAGAACAGTATTTTTCAATTTTCATTATACAGGGTCATGATGGTACATTAAAATCATCTTCAATGTGATTTTATGATTCACCCTGTTATTTTAGAAAACAACTGTAGTTTGGTTTATCAGAACAAAAAGATAGCACCTGAGAAGAATCAAAACTTAGATCTAGAAATGAAAACATCTCCTGTGCATTCTCTCTTTCTCTTAAAAAAAGCACTATTAGCAACATATTAGTGCAAGACATTCCTTGTCACAGGTTATGTTAGGATCTTGAATTCCATGGAGAAACATTAATTCCTGCCACTATTAAAATTGAATAAATTGTTGGATAAAGTATGTGGAATCCACAAATAACTCATTGGTATCTAATACTCTAAATCAGCAACAAACAATAAGTAGCAACAAAACAATTTATGAAGCAACAACTTATTAATACTTTAAGAAGAAAAATTTCAAAAACTATGTGAGTAGATTTTCCCTAATTCTTATCATTTATTCTCTATTCTCTGCAATGAAATAAACTGTTTAGAGTTCACTGTGTATTTTATTTACCAATGCATGTATTTGCCAGTGAGTATGTTTAGTACCAGTATTGAATTGTGTAAGATACAATTTTCAGCGCATCTTGTTTCTTCTTGTTACATCATTTCTTAATAGGATTTTAAGGTGGTTTTAAAATTGAAATATTCTATTTTTCCAAACTTAGTGCTATAGATTGTAACATCCCCATTTTTTTGTTGTTGTTGTTTAGTGACCACTTCTGCAAATATGTATATCATCAGTCAGAATGTATTTATCAGTGAGCTGGTTGGCTTGAGGAAATAAATAATAGAATTGTTGAGTTGGTCTTTCTCTAATATGTTCTCCACATTGTAGCTCTAGATCTTTTATTTTAGAAGCCTGGTCAAGTTTCTTCACTAGATAATACATCCTAGTGATTCCCCAGTACCCTCAGGATAAAGTGTCTTTGGTGATCTGGCCCCTGATTACCTATTTCAACAATTTGTAATTCTGTTTGAGCTGCAATAACAAAATACTACAGACACGGTAGCTTATAAACAACAGAAATTTATTTTTCACAGATTTGCAAGCTGGAAGTCCAAGATCAGAGTGCCAACATGATCAGGTGAGGGCCCTCTTTCTGGTTCATAGTAGGCACCTTCTTGTTTCCTCTCTGGACCGGGCTAGGAAGCTCTGCGGGGGTCTGTTTTACAAGAGCGCTCCACCCTCACAACCTAATCACCTCCTAAAGGCCCCTCCTCCTAATACCATGACTTTTGGGCATTAGGATTTCAACAAATGAACTCCGTGGAGATACATTCTGACTATAGCACAATCCCACTGGTCTCTTTCCTTTCCTGAACTAATGTTATATTAAACCATTGACATTTCTGCCAATATGCCATGCTCTACTTCATCTCTGAGTATTTGATCATGCTATCCCTTCTGTCTGAAATGTCCTCTTCCTCTCTCTCACCCCTTTCACCCAGACAGCTACTGCTCATTATTCTGAGTGCAGCTTAGAATTTCACTAACTTGTTCTTCTCAGAAAACTTCCAAGTCTTACTTTGCATCCTTGTGGTTATCTTTGTCACAGACCTTATCACATTGCATTGTTATTAGCTGTTTACTTCTCTCTCTCTGCCTATCCTGATAGTCTGGAAACCTCTTAAACTAAGTAGAGCATATGACTCACCACTGAATCCCTAGGGCCAAGTGATCTGCATATAGTGGGCAGTCGGCAAATATAGACAAGTGCCTTAAATGCCAATGTGACATCAGAAAGAAAACTCTTTAAAAGGAGTTTGAAAATAAAGGAATGAATGTAGAGAAATCAGTCATTGTTCAATATTAAGGCATATACAACTAAATATTTTTATGTTTATATATTATGTATGCCTTGCAGTCTTTTAAAAAGATGTTGAGGTGGTTTATAATGAACATATTTATATGCTCTATTTCAGACTGATATTTTGTAGAGCCAGTCATTCTTTTACATAGCTTAACTGTGTTACTATGTGTAACTAGCTAAAGCTAATATTAGGATGTGCAGGTTAACTGGTTTGTCTACCCTTTCTTGAAGATATTACAGTCTAGTGAAACTGAAAAATAAGGCAGATTATCAAAGAAGATAGGAACATTCGTATCAGCCCTAGTACTTAGACTACTTTTAGAAACTGTTCTAGAAATCTTACTTAAGCATAAAATGATGATGTTTCACATCAGTTTTCAAGTTAGTAAATACTTTGATTTTCTGGTTTTTCAGATCATTTTGTTATCCACATTCCCTTCACTCTGCTGCACTGTAGTAAAGAATCCAGTTCAAATCCTATAGAAATATGTGCCAGTTAATGTGGCATTTGCATCTGAAATAAGGAAGTTTTTTAATCTTAATTTTGTCTGAGGCTTATTTTGTTAATTATTAAATAATGGTATTTTTGATGTAACCATAGAATTCATGAAACTGCATCTCCATTACTCATTCAAACTAAGAAGAAGAAAAGTAAGCATCAAAATGTGTGACTTCAAAAGACAGTGTTAAAAGATTATTTTCACAACAAAATCCAGTTCTAATGTTCTCAGCTGACCCAGAATACCTGTAGACCTTTGTTTTTCACAGAACCTTTTCGTTGGATTGGTGTGGCTGGCTAGGAATTGACTGAACCACTTCAACGCAAATTGCAGCATAGTTAGGTCAGAAGTTCCATGTTTTAGATGGAAGAACTCCCTGCAGGGTACCACATGGCCAGAAACCTTTTAAAAGTAAAGATTTCAATGCTCTGTCTTGGCGCTGCTTTTTCTTCTTTTTCTGTTTGGCTGTAAGGACCAAACAAAATCAACCGCCCCAGCAGAAATAGCTCCGGTTCTGGCAGAGATGAAGTGGACCGAATCTTGCAAAGTTTCTCAGCCTTGGTCTATCCACCCTTTGGGCGGGGCAGTTCTCCGCGGTCAGGGGCTCTCTTTTGCACTGTAGTCTATTTAGCAGAAACCCTCCTGTACCCACTAACTACCAGTAGCATTTCCAGTCTCTATTTTCTGCATCTACAAGAGCTCTGACCCAGGAAGCAGGCAATACACAGTGAGGGAGTAAAGCATAGACTATGTTTAGGTCACAATTTGTTCTTTTCCTCTCCCAGTCCTTCATAAATTCCTCAGCTCTGGACAGGAAGTACTTTTAGATCTTCCTTGCTACCTAAAAACCTTTCTTTATTTCACATCCTGCAATCTCCCACTGTGGGGTTCCACACGGCTCTGGATTTACCAAGATAAGTAAATTCCAAAACCATTTTTCCTTCAAGTTCCTGCTTCCTGTAGTTAAACTAACTGCATCTTGTTTTCAGACCATTGTGTATGCTGGAAATTTGAGTAAAATCCTCTGTTGATTCAGTCAAAATGTTTGTTTTCAGCTATATCCAGCCTCCCCTTCTTATTTTCCATGGCCGTAAGTCTCCACTTCATAGCCTGATGTGAGTGGTGGAAGGTTTCAAGGAAGAATATATACAACAAATTACCCAGAAAAAAAGATTTAGATGACATTTCAAAATACCATTATCCTGCTGTACATTACACCCTCTGATCCTATTTATCACTCTGTAGCTCAAGGGGGAAAAAAATAAGGCACCAACACACAAAATGCGGTGAGTGGAAATGTTCCTTGGTTCTTCAGTGCTGTAGAAAGTACAGAACTTTTCAGAATTTCTGTTCCCCAAGTTCATTTTCCTTATAGCTCAAGTTGGTAACTGGAACTGGAACTTATAACTGTGCTAAAGCCAGTGCCCAAAGTGGCCTTTTTTAACCACTATGGTACATATGGAGTCAAGCTCTGTGATGCCTTTTTTCTGAGAAATCCTCTCCTGTCCCATAAGCTTAAAAAAAAAAAAAAAAGGTGAAGCAGTCACTCTCCTTCTATTCCTATCACAAACAGAAGTACTGGGATTTTCTTTTTCAAATTATATATAGCAGAAATGCCAAATTCTGACTATAGTAAAATTCTACTATAAAACGTGCTTGCCTAAAACTCTGCTATAAAACAGCAGCACGTTTTGACTCGGACTTTGCATGTTGTTAATACAGAGATAGCCATCATTATGAGTGCCCTGCTGTCTCAGTATTTGGTCCAGTTCCTGAAAAACTTAGCATCTGGAAATGATGCCTAAACACATTAGCACGCTTGAGATTTTCATCCCCCAAAACAGGTGTACATTCCATGGAGACAGGCACTGTGTGCTTTTGTGACAGTCCATCAGCACATCAAGAGATGAAACACTGAGCTAAATTTGATTTTATTTCACTTTTAATTCTCATCTAAGAGAAATGTGCCATTTTCATCATATTAAAATAAATCACAGATTTACTATTTTGTTTGTTGCTGTGACTTGTTAATTAAATCACAATGTGGTTGTGTTTATTAAGTTACAAATTATACCTTTTGGGGAAGAACAAGTTCTGAAGTGGAACATGTTTACTTGATGTTTTCCCTCTCATCTGCCTTAAGGGGTGATATAATTAAATGTAACAAAGCAAAAGGCAAGTGAATATAAGGAGAAAACATTGTGAGAAGATTTCTTCCAGCTGAATAAAGCTGTAACATTCTAAAGGCAGACAAATTGCTGTAGAAGAAAAGCTAACTTGAATCTAAAATAAGATTTAAAACTAGGAAATTTTACTTTTCAACCTCTTTTCTTGGATTTTCAAAATTACCTTAAACATAATGAAAAGTTAAGAGCATTATATTGTCCCTTCCAAGCCTACCCAATCATCTTCCTACCACAGCCTTAAATGCTCCCAAATTTTATGTATTAGCCAGTGACAGAATAGTAGCCAACATGGACTCCAGGAATTGAAATTGTGTGGTATCCTAGACACTGTCCAATATGGTAACCACTAGTCATTAAAATTTTTAATTTTTAGCTAATTAATTTGTGATTAAAATAATTTAGTTCCTTACTAACCATATTTCAGTAGCTCAATAGCCACATGTAGCTGATGACTACCATATTGGGCAGCATTTTGGACAGCAAAGATAGAAAACATTTTCACCACCTGAGAATATTCCATTAGACAGCACTATTGTAGCTGCCCTCTAGATTGAAGTTTATCATTTTGGTGGGTTTCTCCAAAGCACTCTTCAATAAGACTTTCCATGATAATGGAAATTTCTATTATTCCAGTTAGCCACCACAAAAAGGAAAGACAACAGCAGGAAACTGTCCCTGCAGCTGAGAACATGAATAGACCAAAATACACCACCTTTAGAGCATGACTTAACACATACTAAAATATTCTCATAAGCACCCCTTCTTGCACACCTCCACAATGTCTAAAATTTCTATTTTTAATCATTCTTCTGAGTTAAGACCATAAAAGTTTTAGTGTTTATATTATATAGATGTAATAACCCATACCAACTATTAACACACTGACCCCAAATAGAATTTTCTGTGATGGTAGAAGTAGTCTATCACTGCACTGTCTGCTGCTTTGTGGCAGTCACTGGTTACATGTGACTATTGGAAATGTAGGATATGGCTAGTACAACAACAAAAAAACTGATTTCTTAATTTTATGTAATTTTAATTCATTTTATTTGATTAGCTGTGTGGCTCCTCACTACCATGTTACACAGCAGAGCCTATCAGAAAGGGCTGAAGAATCCAATTGGCAGGTTGGAGAGTATGCTAGATGGAATTTTAAAATGGCACCAATATTCCATCCCCTGGTACACACTTTGTATGATCCTTCACCAGGAGAG
This sequence comes from Manis javanica, assembly GCF_040802235.1. Taxonomy (NCBI): domain Eukaryota; kingdom Metazoa; phylum Chordata; class Mammalia; order Pholidota; family Manidae; genus Manis; species Manis javanica. Next base: position 33,716,537 of record NC_133168.1, on the reverse strand, counting down.
AGAGCAGGACTTGGGAATGTGTAAGCTACTATTCTCATAAGTAAGCTACTATTCAGTCAACTTTTGTTCATCAAAAATGAATTTTCCTACATGGGCCTGACCTACTCAGGTAAGTTCTTCAAAGGACTGTGCTCTTCTAGAAGAGAGAGATTTGATCTTGAGAAAGGCTAAAGATGCAAACTGCTGTGTCAAAGAGGGCCAAGTGGCAAGGAACAGTGGGTGATCTCTAAAAACAGAAAGTCATCCCCCGCTAACAGCCAGCACGAAAATAGGGGGTCAGCTCTACAGCTGCAAGGAACGAAATCCTGCCAATGACCCAAATAAGGCTGGAATAGGACCCTGAGCCTCATACGACACCACACCCCTGTCAACCCCTTGGATGCAGCCTTGTGAGACCCTGAGAAGAGGAAGTCAACCCATGGGTTGACTGTGAGATGATTAATTTGTGTTGGTTTAAGCCATGAAGTTTATGGCACTTACTATGCAAGAGCAAAAAATTAATACAGGGAATTCATACTCAGTGTGCTTATAGGAACAGACCTTTAACATCTTTCAGCAGAATGCATCAACTTATAAAATGTTTTTATGACTTATTAATGAGTTTTATTAATATAAACTAATGTAAAAAGTTTTGTATTATAACCACTTATTAAAGTAGGTATTAAGGTATTCCTTTGGCAAATTCTGTCACCCTGACTTTTGTGAATTGTGAGGGGAGGATGAGAAAGAAGAAATGAAAAACTCTTAACAATCATGGTGATGGCAGTCATGATAACAATACTAGTGTTCAAAGTGATGATACTGATGACAAAATACACATTTACTAATTTATGCCACATTTAAATAATTAGCATGGCCAATGAGATTGTACCCTCTATTTATTTCAATGGGCAACATGAGACTACTAAGAAACTTTTCTTGTCATCAATAAAGAAAATATCTTTGAATCAGACACTGTTGACTTTAGTCACTAGGCAGTGATCAATATGTAAAACACATAATCTGAATTCAAAATATTATATGGCTAGGATTTGAGCCACAACAAAGCAGAAGCATTTTAAAAGGAATTCATATTTGAAAATAACTTCCTTTGAAAGAATTATTTCTAGCTTCTTGGATTGGAGAACTACAAGCCTTAGAGCCTTACCTCTAATCTCAAATAGAAAGAATTATAATGTTACAAAAAAAGAGACCTATTGATCTAGTGTATTCATTTTATAAAATCAAATGCTGTGCCTGAACCAATTTATAAAAAGATTTTCACCAAGGAGTATATATTTCTTTATTTGTAGGATACCTTGACCCAATAAAAACTAAAGATCATATATACCTATACACAGACATATGATTTCTCTTTATAATAAACCATAAGTAGAATACAATGTTCTTTTACTTGATAAAATAAAAAGTAAAATGCAGGTCAGACATTTAGAGAAATAAAAAAATGAAAATATGTCCTTATTATTTTATTCAAAGAATTAAGTGTGCCAAGTCAGTCCTAGTTTCTCTGAAACAGAAAGATGATGTGCTGATGATAAACAGCAAGGAGGCCCAGGCTAACAGCACCCAGGTTATCATGATACTAACCAGATTAGCCCATCTGTAAATGCTAATAAAACTACTTGGCTCAAGATAGATATGCACAGACTAGACAGTTTCATGAGGTCTTGAGTTATTTTTATATCCTTGTCAATCAAAACCCTCAACTTACATGGGCATTGGTACTAATAGGATCCTTCGTATCAAAGACCAGTTGAAGTGTGGATAACATTTAGGACTGATTTTCTCTAAGCCAATGTATACTTTGAGCAGAGATGCTCTGCCATTCTAATCCCAAACTTTGAAAAAGAATTGTCCTGTACTTTCATCCTTGTTATTCCAGACAGAAACAGCCGCCTCTCTTAGATGTAGTTGTAACACAAACCAGCAGAAAAAAGCATCTAGTCTAAATGTCCCAACCCACAACATTGAACAAATGTTCTCTCCTTTTGGACAATGTCTATTTATGCCACAGAGAAAGGATGGAGACCTGTTAAAGACCTCTGCTCTTTGTGCCCAATAGAGAAATTCCTGTCCTGGAGCACCGTATTGTGATTATACCTGGGGGCCTGAGAGAAAAGGGCAGAGGTATCATCTTCCTCTATGACTCAAAACCAGATTCTTTTATTTATCCAACAAATACGTATTAAGGATCTACTCTGGAAAGACATTAAGTTAGACACTGGAGATATGTGGTGTTAAAGCACTGTAAGAATAAATCTAGATATCAGCTGTACAACAGTGTGCTTATAGTTAACAATATTGTACAGTGCAATTAAAAACTTAAGAAAGTAGAACTCATGTTATTTGCTTTTACCATTATATATATAACACATTTACATTTGTCATCCCAGTAAATATGTACAGACAAATTAAGCAATCAATACTTTTTGGCAAGTTAAGAAAGAAAAAAAGAGAGCATCATCAATTTCTCTCTCTCATGGGTCATAAAGCCATAGGAGGAACCAAACACTGACACATAAACTCACAAAAACATGTGATTAGGAATGTGGTAAGTATTATAATAATACCAAGAGTTTACTTTGGATTAGGGAGAGCTTTAGTGTACCACAGAGATGCCAAGATTTAAGCTGAGACAGATAGGTGCACAAAGAGGGCTGTGGATGGGAAAGAATATTCTAAGAAGAAGGAAGAATGGAAGAATGTGGGTTGAGTCCCCATGCAGGAACAAGCTTCATGCATTTGAGCAGCTAAAGGCCTATGTGGTGGGAAAAGAGCAGACAAGGAGGCTGAGAGGAGGCTGGAGAATGAGCCAGGACCAGATCATACAGAGCCTGTGGGCCATTTACAGAGTACAATTTTCTTTTGAGAGTAATATATTAAAGTTTTGAAGCAGATAAGGTCCATAATTCAATTTGTATTTTAAAAGAAAGCTTTGGAGGAGATATTTATGAAGTTAGTAGGGCTCATTAAACCTAAATTAGCTTACTACTTTAAAAGGCCTCTTAGCAGTATATTCTCTAAGCTCATTGGGTTGTCATTACACAGGTTTCTGACTTCACAAAATGAGATTGCATGGAAATCAAAGAAAAGACTCATGTGTCATTACCTTTTGCTTCGCCTAGGTCTTCTCCATGCATTGGCTGGTCAAGGCTTTCTCAACTACAGCACTAGTGACATTTAGGGCTAGATGATTCTGTACTATGGAGGCTGTCCTGTGCATTTTAGGTTGCAAATACATTAGACCTGGCCTTTGCATACTAGATGCCAGTGGGACACAGTTCCCTGACCCCACTCCTGGTTGTGACAACCAAAATGTCTCCAGATATTGCCTAACATTCCCTGGTGGCCAATATTGGCCGTAGATGAGAAGCACTGAGCTAGTTGTAGTCAGAGGCAATATTACCATCTTAATGTACATGAGTTCTACAGGAGCTAGCAGCTAAAAAGGACCCCAAAAACCATTCTAGAATTTACGTTTCCTGTTCCTGCAAGCACAGAGAAGAGTTCATTTCCCACTACGGTCAAAATCACCTTCATATTTTCACATCTAAAATATACACCTTAGCCAAATCCTTTAAAATCAGGGGAAACTAGGATTTGGTGAAGTCATTTGGCTTTGTGAAGAGCACCATTCTCATCTGCCCTAAGACCCTGCAAAGGAAAATGGAGAGCAAAGAAGACCCTGCCACTAGCCACTGACTCATTTCTCTCTCCCTCTGCTCTAAAATTTCAGCAGCTCATTTTAAAGGAGAAATTGGATTGTAAGAGGTGAGAATTATCCAGGTTCACACCCAATGTATGTTCCCTTGTGGTAAACAAAGTAGGAAGATCCTTTCCAAATGTTCGTTTCAAAAATCTGCAATCAAACCTCTTACAAACAGATTATTTTGTGTGATTCTTTAGGGCTGAATATGGCATCAAATTACAGTATACATATATATATTTGGAGCCACTAATATGGGGTATCATATCAGCAGCCTCATTGACTAGGACAGTTTTGAAATCTCTTTTTGCATTTAGACTATCAGTGGCATTTATTTTTCAGATATATTTGAACTTACGATATGCTAAGGGTGTCCCGATACAAGTGAAGGTTCCTCTCCTGTATGATCTAAGGAGAATCTTGTTCAAAGCATTTCCCTTCCTTGCACTGCAATGCTTCAAGTTCCTACTGCTTGGATCCTGTCTCCTCAGGTCTCTGTAATGGTAATGGCTCAAACACATTGGACCAGAAGATTCCACTAAGTCTGTGAAACATCATAAGCCATTTGTGTATAGATAAGTGCATAGATTTGGAGCCTGATTTTCAGGGCTGGAATCCTAGTTATATCACTATTTGTTTGGGAAATCATTTATTCTTTCTATGCATCAGTTTCCCCATTTATAAAATGAAGTTACTGACTAAGCCCATGTTATTTGGCCATTATGAGGAACAAAGAGCTATTGTCTGAATATGAATTAATGTATGTCAGAACATCCTAAAATATTGTAAGTTCTATATTCTGCATTGTCATTATTTGTTCATATAGATTAAATGTTCTAACTATCTTATTACTTAGATACATATATTTAAATGAGATAAGTTAAAGAATAGATACATTTGGATGGATTAAAATAAATCAGCAAAAAGCCTAGAATATGGGAAATTTCCTAAAGGCCACAAACAAAACTGAAATAAAAATCAATCTGTCAACATTAATATTTAAGAATCTCCTATTATGTCACTGGTCTACATAATACATTAAAAGAGAGAATATAAAGAAACTAACACCTAATTCCATTCTCCTCCAGGCTTACATACTACATTGAAAAACTAAAGACATATTAAAATACATACCAACAGTGCTAGGTACAGCATGGAGCAGATTAAAGAGCCAGCTACATGGCACAGACAGGAAGTATCAGGGAGGCAAACAGGAGAGACAGTGGCAGTTACTTGGGTGTTATAACGGTGTGCCTTGGACAAAAATGGGTGATTCACAGTAAGTAAAAATGAAAAATTTGAAATATAGCCTCTGTGTTCATCAATAGGTTCCTAGTTATATATATATATATATATATATCATGGGGTACACAACCCTTAAAAATAATGATATAGGTTTCTTTTTTAACACAGAAAGATTCCCATAGAATACTATAATTAGCAAATGCAGGTTAAAGAACAAAATATATATCATGGTCCAACTTTATACATGTGTATCTATGACCACCTACCGTTAACGAAATGCATCAAAGATTCTGTAATCATTTCTTTGGATGGGACCTTTTCTTGGGGAACTACTATTCTTTTTTGTATTTACATTTACTGTTTACATTTTTTCACACTAAGCACTGAAACTTTTATTTAGGAGAGAAATTGGGGAGTGGGAATGGGAAAAAATTAAAAAGAAGTATGTTTCTCCTAACACTGACAAGTCATATTAAAGAGCTGACATGGTGTGCATTTTACCTTATAGCCCTTTCAGAATTTATTATTGAGCAACTCAATGCATTTTTTATAAAATGATTAGCTTATATTATGCAGTTCTTGAGTATAATTTGGGTCAGCTCTGCATGTTCATTATTTGTGCAAGTAGCCAGAACAGCCAGCTTTCACAGCTTGAAAAGTATTGATACCACTGATGGATGAAATGTTTTCTAAGCACTGAAATAGCATTCTAAAGGATAAGGGGAAAGCTGCAGGTTTCCTGGTCACTGGAATATATATAAGGGTCATTCAGAGAGTAAGAGTTCTAAATGCTAACTCTCTAATCAGAGAACACAGCTGGAGAAGAAAATACTTGGAAAACATTTGAATTTCATGGCTGGAGTCTTGTATTTAGCCCTGGAGCTCTGTAGCAGAGAAACGATGTTGCCTGAGGCAATCATGAAAAGGCAAGACAACATCCCAGACAAGTTAGCTTCCCCTTTTTGAAATCGATCGTAAACCATGTTAAAAAATTGTAAATACTTCCTATTTGGGAGGGAATGGTTCAAACCCTGAGTAGACTTTATACTGAACTACCCTTTTCCTCTGAATGTTCACAGACCAAAGGCAGTCTTAAACTGAGAAAGAGGTGAAATCCTTCCTACATTTTTGCCTTCCAGCTTCACCCACTCTGTCCCTATGTCCCCGCAAGAACTCCAGGACCGTCTGGCCCTTGGCCCTTCTTTCTCAGAAAAAAACAATCTACTGTCACTAAGTAAAAGCGACCAACCAGGATGCATATGAATGTAGCTAGTTCTGCATCTACAACTGCGATTGTGGACAAGTTATCTAAACTGTCTGGGCTGAGAGAGATGAATCTGGACCTGTAGGTTTATTTTTTGCACCACAATTACATGCCTCCACATGATAATCCACAGGAGATAACAAATAAAGGCATTACTACATCAAGCGATATTTGGATTTCAGGTCCATAAGGACCAGAAAATACTTAGCTCAAAAAAGGAAAAAGGAGATTCAAGATGGCGGCATGAGAGGTGAGACAGAGAACTCTTCCCAAACCACATATAGTATGAAAACATAGTTAAAACAATTAATCTTGGAACAGCAACAGAAGGGAAGGCTGCACCAGACTGCATACAGACCTCAGGAACAGAGCAGACCTCATGAAGCAGGGTAAAGTACCAAATATTGATCCAGTGGGACCCACGTCCTTCCTCCACCCCAGCTCACCAGCAAGAGGAAGAGAAGTGGAGCAGGGAGGGGGTGGAAGCCTAAGACTGCTGAACACCTAGCCCTGGAGGTCTGCTTTGGGGCACAGATATATACTGTGTGGTGCTCTGGAGGTTAGTGGGGTTGGGGAGCTGGGACAGGCAGAGTGCTTGAGAGACTGAGATACCAGCCATTTGTGGAGGATGGGATCCACATCTGGCCACTCTGGGATAAAGGAAAGGCAGGCAGTCTGAGAGGCTTCCTAGCAGTGAGAGGGATGCTGAAGGGGTGGGCTTTGCAAGAAGCTTGCAGCATGGGAGAACGGATAGGTGGACAAGGTCGTCTGGGTGTGCTCTGCCCAGCAGGTTGGGAACTCTGAGGAACTTTAGGTGCTCCATCCCTCTGGCTGGAAACTCAGCTCTGAGCTCCCCCACCCCCACCACTGTGACACACCATCTGCTGCATCTTCCTCCTGGCCTCCAGGCACTGGCTTTCAAACTGGCCTGCATTGGCATCAGACCAGACACAGGGAGGCCCTGCCTACAACAGCTAGACATGAAAAGCATAGAGGCTTACACCTGAGTGCTCAGCCCACTGGCTCTGATACTGGACACAGGCACTGAAGCTGGGAATCAGGAAACAGATTTTTCATCCAGCCAGGCACCAGAAGCGCTCACCTACGACCCCTAAACTCACTCTAGGGGCTGAGCAGCTCCAGAGACTAGAGCTTCTGGACACTAGAGGGTACCACATAGAAATATGAAATGTCAAAGGAGCCTGGTTCAGACCAAAATCTCACAAACCCCAGACAAATGGCCAGATGGAAGTGAACTCACCAATATCCCTGAAAGAGAGTTCAAAATAAAAATCATAAATATGCTCATGGAGGTACATAAAAATATTCAAGAAATAAGGAATAAATTTAAAACAGAGATTTAATCATTAAGAAATTCCATATCTGAAATGAAACATACCATGGAGGGATTTGAAAGCAGATTGGATGTAGTAGAAGAGATGGCAAATGGAATAGAATTATAGAAGAGGAATACAAAGAAGCTGAGTCACAGAGAGAACAAAAGAATCTCTAAGAATGAAAGACTATTGAGAGAACTGTGTGACCAATCCAAACAAAACAACGTTTGCATTATAGGGGTACCAGAAGAAGAAGAGAGAGGAAAAAGGATAGAAAGTGTCATTGAGGAGGTAATTGCTGAAAACTTCCCTAATCTGGGGAAGGAGATAGTCTCTCAGGCCATGGAGGTGAACAGATGTCCCAACACAAGGGACCCAAGGAAGCCAACATCAAGACATATAATAATTAAAATGGTAAAGATCAAGAATAAAGACAGACTTCTAAAAGCAGCTGAGAGAGAGAAAAAAGACCACATACAAAGGAAAACCCATCAGGCTTTCATCAGATTTCTCAACAGAAACCTTACAGTCCAGAAGGGAGTGGCATGATATATTTAATGAAATGAAGCAGAAGGGCTGTGAAACAAGAATACTCTACCCAGCAAGGTTATAATTTAAATTTGATGGAGGGAACAAACAATTTTCAGAGAAGCAAAGCTGAGAGAATTTACCTCCCACAAACCACCTCTACAGTGCATTTTGGAGGGACTCCTATAGATGGAAGTATTCTTAAGGCTAAATAGATATCATCCAAGGGATAGACAAAGAGTACAGAATATGATTCATAACATACAAAGACTGGAGGAGGAAGAAAAAGGAGGGGGATAAAAAAGAATCTTTAGGTTGTGTTTGTAAAAGCATATGAAGTGAGTAAAATTAGACTGTTAGATACTAAGGGAATTACACTTGAACCTTTGGTAACCATGCATCTAAAGCCTGCAATGGCAAAAAGTACATACCTGTCGATAATCACCCTAAATGTAAATGGTCTGAATGCACCAATCAAAAGATGTAGAGTCACTGAATGGATAAAAAAAACAAGACCCATCTATATGCTGCCTACAAGAGACTCATTTTAAACCCAAAGACATACACAGACTAAAAGTGAAGGGATGGAAAAAGATATCTCATGCAACTAATACAGAGAAAAAAAAGGAGGAGTTGCAGTACTTCTATCAGAAAAAATAGACATCAAAACAAAGAAAGTTACAAGAGACAAAGAAGGACATTACATAATGATAAAGGGGACAGTCCAACATGAGGAAATAACTATTACAAATATCTATTCACCCAACACAGGTTCACCTACATATCTGAAACAAATACTAACAGAATTAAAGGGGGAAATAGAATGCAACGCATTCATTTTAGGAGACGTCAACATACCACTCACTCCAAAGGACAGATCAACCAGACAGAAAATAAGTAAAGAGACAAAGACAGAAGACTGAACAACACAGAAGAACAGACTGACCTGACATCTACAGAACACTCCATCCAAAAGCAATAGGATACACATTCTTCTCAAGTGCACATGGAACATTTTCAAGAATAGATCATATACTAGGCCACAAAAAGAGCCTCAGTAAATTCAAAAAGTTGAAATTGTACCAACTAGCTTCTCAGATCACAAAGGCATGAAACTAGAAATAAATTACACAAAGAAAATGAAAAAGCCCACAAACACATGGAGGCTTAATAACATGCTCCAAAGTAATGAATGGATCAATGACCACATTAAAAAAGAGATCAAGCAATATATGGACACAAATGACAGCAATAACTCAACACCGCAAAGTCTGTGGGATGCAGTGAAGGCCATGCTAAGAGAGAAATATATTGTAATATAGGCCTACCTCCAGAAAGAAGAACAATCCCAAATGAACAATCTAAATGCACAATTAATGAAACTAGAAGAGAAAGAACAAATGAGGCCCAAAGTCAGTATGAGAGACAAAATAAATATTAAAGCATAAATAAATAAAATTGAAAAAAACGAAAGAATAGAATCAGTAAAAGCAGAGGTTGATTCTTCAAGAAAATAAACAAAATAGATAAACCCCTAGCCAGACTTATCAAGAAAAAAAAGAGAGTCTACACACATAAACAAAATCAGAAATGAGAAAAAAAAATCACTACAGACACCACAGAAATACAAAGAATTATTAGAGAATACTATGAAAAATGATATGCTAAAAAACTGGATAAGCTAAAAGAAATGGACAACTTTCTAGAAAAATACAACCTTCCAAGGTTGACCCAGGAAGAAACAGAAAATATGAATAGAGCAATTACCAGCAAAGAAATTGAATTGGTAATCAAAAAACTACCTAAGAACAAAACTCCTAGACCAGATGGTTTCACTGCTGAATTTTATCAAACATTTAGGGAAGATCTAATACCCATCCTCTGTAAAGGTTGCCAAAAATTAGAAGAGGAGGGAATACTCCCAAACTCATTCTACAAGGCCAACATCACTCTAATACCAAAACCAGGCAAAGACACACACACACACACAAAAAGAAAATTACAGACCAATATCTCTGATGAACATACATCCAAAAATACTCAATAAAATACTAGCAAACCGAATTAAAAAATACATCAAAAAATCATTCATCATGATCAAGTGGTATTCATCCCAGGGATGCAAGGATGGTACAACATTCGAAAATCCATCAACATCACCCGCTACATCAACAAAAAGGACAAAAACCACATGATCATTTCCATAGATGCTGAAAAAGCATTCAACAAAATTCAACATCCATTCATGATAAAATCTCTCAATTAATTGGGTATAGAAGGCAAATACCTCAACATAATAAAAGCCATATATAACAAACCCACATTCACCATTATACTTAATAGCAAGAAGCTGAAAGCTTTTCCTTTAAGATCAGGAACAAGACAAGGATGCCCACTCTCCCCACTTTTATTCAACATAGACCTAGAGGTCCTCGCCATGGCAATCAGACAACACAAAGAAATAAAAGGCATCCAGATTGGTAAGGAAGAAGTTAAACTGTCCCTGTTTGCAGATAACATGATATTGTACATAAAAAACCCTAAGGAATCCACTCCAAAACTACTAGATGTAATATCTGAATTCAGTATAGTTATAGGATACAAAATTAATACACAGAATTCTGTTGCATTCCTGTACACTAATGATGAACTAGCAGAAGGAGAATTCAGGAAAACAGTTTCATTCACAACTGCATCAAAAATAATAAAATACCTAAGAATAAACCTAACGAAGGAAGTGAAAGACTTATCCTCTGAAAGCTACAACACACACATGAGAGAAATTAAAGAAGAAATCACTAAATGGAAACACATTCCATGCTCATGGATAAGAAAAATTAATATTGTCAAAATGGCCATCCTGCCTAAAGCAATCTACAGATTCAATGGAATCCCCATTAAAATACCAATAGCATTCTTCAATGAACTAGAGTAAATAGTTCTGAAATTCATTTGGAACCAAAAAAGACACTGAATAGCCAAAGCAATCCAGAGAAGGAAGAATAAAGCGGGGGTGGATTACGCTCCCTGACTTCAAGCACTACTACAAAGCCCCAGTAATCAAAACAATTTGGTATTGGTACAAGAACAGACCCATAGAAAAATGGAACAGACTAGATTGCCCATATATAAACCCAAGTATATATGGTCAATTAATATATGATAAAGGAGCCATGGATATACAATGGGGAAATGACAGCCTCTTCAACAGCTGGTGTTGGCAAAACTGGACATCTACATGTAAGAGAATGAAACTGGAATACTGTCTAACCCTATACACAAAAGCAAACTCAAAATGAATCAAAGACCTCAATATAAGTCATGAAACTATTAAACACTTAGAAAAAAACATAGGCAAAAATCTCTGGGACATAAACATGAGCAACTTCTTCATGAACATATCTCCCCAGGCAAGGGAAACAATAGCAAAAATAAATAAGTGGTACTATATCAAACTAAAAGACTTATGTACAGCAAAGGACACTATAAGTGGAAAAAAAAGACATCCTACAATATTGGAGAATATATTCATAAATGACATATCCAATAATGGGTTGACATACAAATTATATAAAGAGCCCATGTACCTCAACAAACAAAAAGCAAATAAGCCAATTAAAAAATGGGCAGAGGAGCTGAACAGACACTTCACCAAAGAAGACATTCAGATGGCCAACAGGCACATGAAATGATGCTCCACATTGCTAATCATTGGAGAAATGCAAATTAAAACCACAATGAGATATCACCTCACACCAGTAAGGATAGCCAGCAGCCAAAAGACAAACAACAACAAATGTTGACGAGGCTCTGGAGAAAGGGGAACCCTCCTACACTGCTTATGGGAATGTAAATTAGTTCAACCATTGTGGAAAGCAATATGGAGGTTCCTCAAAAAGCTCAAAACAGAAGTACCATTTGCTCCAGGAATTCCACTTCTAGGAATTTACCCTAAGAATACAGCAGCCCAGTTTGAAAAAGACAGATGCACCCTATGTTTATTGCAGCAGTATTTATAATAGCCAATAAATGGAAGCAACCTAAGTATCTGTCCATCAGTAGATGAATGGATAAAGAAGAGGTGGTACATACACACAATGGAATATTATTCAGCCAGAAGAAGAAAATAAATCCTACCATTTGCAACAACATGGATGGAGCTAGACGGTAATATGCTCAGTGCAATAATCCAGGTGGAGAAAGACAAATACCACATGATTTCATTCATCCATGGAGTATAACAACAAAGCAAAAACTGAAGGAACCAGGCGGAGGAGCCAAGATGGCAGGATGAGTAGGGCAGCAGAAATACCCTTCCAAAACCATATATATTTTTGAAAATACAACAAATACAACTATTCCTGAAAGAAAGACAAGAAGATACAGTACAACAGCCAGGCTACATCAACACCTGTAAGAACCCAGCGCCTCACAAAGGGGGTAAGATACAAGTTGCAACCCGGTGGGACCCAAGCTTGCCTCCCACCCAAGCTCTCAGGTGGGAGGAGAAGAGTCGGAGCAGGGAGAGAGTGGGAGCCCAGGACTGTTCAATACCCAGCCCTAGTCATCCGCACTGGGAGTGCAGACAGTGCATGGTGTGCTGGATACTAGGGAAACAGAACAATAAAAACTGCGAGTCAGTTCCCACAGCTGGCACCCCTGGGACAAAAGAAAAGTGACTGCTTTTTGAAAGTCTTAAGGGGACAGGGGCCTCACAGCTGGACAGAAGTGTCCCAGCACACTCAACCCAGCAGCTGGAAATCCCAGGAACTCCGGGCACCCTAACCCCCTGGGCAGTAGCACAGCTCTGAGGCACAGCAATAAACAGCCTCCTGCCTGTTCACCCTCCAACTTGGCCCCACCATAGTGGAGCAGGAGCCTGAGACCAGCCATGTCCACAGCAGCCACACAGAGCTTCCTCCACAGTGGCCCAGGCAAGAATCAGAGACACCGTCTGTGCGCAGCTGCCCAGCACAAGCCACTAGGGGTCTCCATTCTTGCAGGATAGGAAGGTGGCCAACCAGCAAGAAGGGACTTTGTTCTCCCAGCTTACTCACATGCCAACTGCCCACGACTACCTCTATCACCATGAAAAGGGAGAACAATTTTATCCAGACCAGAATCACACAGACATAACCTGAGAAGGAACCTGGGGAGATAGATTTAACCATTTTTCCTGAAAAATAATGCAAAATAAAGGGCATAACCATGCTGAAGAAGCTGCAGAGAAAAATGCAAGAGCTAATGGATAAAGTTGGGAGAGAGAATACAGAAATAAAGCAATCTCTGGAAGGACTTAAAAGCAGAATGGACGAGGTACAAGAGGCCATTAATGAAATAGAAATCAGAGAACAGGAACGCAGAGAAGCTGACAAGAGAGAGATAAAAGGATCTACAGGAATGAAAGAATATTAAGAGAACTGTGTAACCAATCCAAACAGAACATTATCCACATTATAGGGGTACCAGAGGAAGAAGAAAGAGAAAAAAAAGGATAGAAAGTGTATTTGAAGAAATAATTGCTGAAAAATTCCCCAAACTGGGGGAGGAAATAGTCACTCAGACAACAGAAGCACACAGAACTCCCAACAAATGGGACCCAATGAGGACAACACCAAGACACATAATAATTAAAATGGCAAAGATCAAGAAAAATGAGAGAGTATTAAAGGTAGCCAGAGTGAGAAAAAAGCTCACCTACAAAGGAAAACCCATCAGGCTATCATCAGACTTCTCAACAGAAACCTTACAGGCCAGAAGAGAATGACATGATTTATTTAATGCAATGAAACAGAAGGGCCTTGAACCAAGAATACTGTATTCAGAAAAACTATCATTTAAATATGAAGGAGGGATTAAACAATTCCCAGACAAGCAAAAGTTGAAGGAATTTGCCTCCCACAAACCACCTATACAGAGTATTTTAGAGGGACTGCCCTAGATGTTAGCATTTCTAAGGCTAAATAGATGTCACCAGAGAAAATAAAATCACAGCAAAGAAAGCAGACCAACCAAATACTAACTAAAGGCAAAAAATAAAATCAACTACCCACAAAAACAGTCCAAAGAAACACAAAATAGCACAAAATAAAACACCTAACATATAAAGAATGGAGGAGAAGGAATAAGGAGAGAGAAATAAAGAATCATCAGGCTGTGTTTATAATAGTTCAATAAGTGAGTTAAGTTAGATGGTAAGAGAGTAAAGAAGCTAACCTTGAGTTTTTGGTAACCATGAATCTAAAGCCTGCAATGACAATAAGTACAAATCTTTCAATAATCACCCTAAATGCAAAAGGACTGAGACACAGAGTAATACAATGGATAAAAAAGCAAGACCCATCTATATGCTGCTTACAAGAGACTCACCTAAAACCCAAAGACATGCACAGACTAAAAGTCAAGGGATAGAAAAATATATTCCATGCAAACAACAAGGAGAGAAAAGCAGGTGTTGCAGTACTACTGTCAGACAAAATAGACTTCAAAACAAAGAAAGTAATAAGAGATAAAGAAGGATATTGCATAATGATAAAGGGGTCAGCCCAACAAGAGAATATAACCATTATAAATATATATCCACCCTATACAGGAGCACTAACATATGCAAAACAAATACTAACAGAATTAGAGGAGGAAATAGAATGCAATGCATTCATTTTAGGAGACTTCAACACACCACTCACTCCAAAGGACAGATCCACCAGACAGAAAATAAGTAAGGACACAGAGGCACTGAAAAACACACTACAACAGAAGGACCTAATAGACATCTATAGAACTCTACACCCAAAAGCATCAGGATACACATTCTTCTCAAGTGCACATGGAACATTCTTCAGAATAGAAAATATACTGGCCACAAAAAGAGCCTCAGTAAATTCAAAAAGATTGAAATTCTACCAACCAACTTCTCAGATCACAAAGGTATAAAACTAGAAATATATTGTACAAAGAAAACAATACACATGGAGGCTTAACAACATGATCCTGAACAATCAATGGATCAACAAACAAGCTAAAATAGAGATCAAGCAATATGTGGAAGCAAATGACAACAACAACACAAACTTCAGCTTCTGTGGGATGCAGTGAAAGCAGTTTTAAGAGGAAAGTATGTAGCAATCCAGGCCTATTTAAAGAAGAAGAACAAGCCCAAATGAATAGTCTAAACAGGAAAAAGAAGAACAAATGGGGCCTAACGTCAGCAGAAGGAGAGACATAATAAAGATCAGAGAAGAAATAAACAAAATTGAGAAAAATAAAACTATAGAAAAAATTAATGGAAACAAGAGCTGATACTTTGAGAAAATAAACAAAATATATAAGCCTCTAGCCAGACTTATTAAGAGAAAAAGAGAATCAACACACATCAACAGAACCAGAAACGAGAAAGAAAAAATTATAACGGTCCCCACAGAAATACAAAGAATTATTAGAGACTACTATGAAAACCTATATGCTAACAAGCTGGAAAACCTAGAATAAACGGACAACTTCCTAGAAAAATACAAACTTCCAAGACTGACCAAGGAAGAAACAGAAAATCTAAACAGACCAACTACCAGCAAAGAAATTGAAGCGGTAATCAAAAAACTACCCAAGTGCAAAACTCCAGGGCCAGATGGATTTACCGCAGAATATTATCAGACATACAGAGAAGACATAGTACCATTCTCCTAAAAGTCTTCCAAAAACTAGAAGAGGAGGAAATACTCCCAAACTCATTCTATGAAGCCAACTTCACCCTAATACCAAAACCAGGCAAAGACCTCAACAAAAAAGAAAATTACATGCCAATATCCCTGATGAACTTAGATGCAAAAAATACTCAACAAAATATTAGCAAACTGAATTCAAAAGTACATCTAGAATCATACACCATGATCAAGTGGGATTCAGCTCAGGGATGCAAGGATGGTACAACATTTGAAAATCCATCAAAGTCATCCACCACATAAACAAAAAGGACAAAAACCACATGATCATCTCCATAGATACTGAAAAAGCATTCGAAAAAATTCAACATCCATTCATGATAAAAACTCTCTATAAAATGGGTATAGAGGGCAAGTACCTCAACATAATAAAGGCCATATATGATTAACCCACAGTCAATATCATACTGAACAGCAAGAACCTGAAAGCTTTTCCTCTAAGATTGGGAACAAGACAGGAATGCCCACTCTCCCCACTGTTATTCAACATAGTATTGGAGGTCCCAGCTATCGCAATTAGACAAACAAAGAAATACAAGGAATCCAGATTGGTAAAGAAGAAGTCAAACTGTCACTATTTGCAGATGACATGATATTGTACATAAAAAACCCTAAAGACTCCACTCCAAAACTACTAGAACTAATATCGGAATTCTGCAAAGTTTCAGGATACAAAATTAACACACAGAAATCTGTGGCTTTCCTATACACTAACAACGAACTAACAGAAAGAGAAATCAGGAAAATAATTTCATTCACTATTGCATCAAAAAGAATAAAATACCTTGGATTAAACCTGACAAAGGAATTGAAAGACCTTTACCCTGAAAACTTTAAGACACTCTTAAGAGAAATTAAAGAGGACACTAACAAATGGAAACTCATCCCATGCTCTTGGCTAGGAAGAATTAAAATTATCAAAATGGCCATCCTGCCCAAAGCAATCTACAAATTCAATGTAATCCCTATCAAATTACCAGTAGCATTCTTCAGTGAACTGGAACAAATAGTTCTAAAATTCCTATGTAAACACCGAAGACCCAAATAGCCATAGCAATCCTGAGAAGGAAGAATAAAGTGGGGAGGGGATCTCACTCCCCAAGATTAAGCTCTGCTACAAAGACACAGTAATCAAGACAATTTGGTACTGGCACAAGAACAGAGCCAAAGACCAGTGGAAAGAGAATAGAGACTCCAGACATTAACCTGAACATATATGGTCAATTAATATACGAACATACAATGGGGAATTGATAGCCTCTTTAACAGTTGTTGTTGGCTAAACTGGACAGTTACATGTAAGAGAATGATACTGGATCATTGTCTATCCCCATACACAAAAGTAAATTCCAAATGGATCAAAGACCTGAATGTAAGTCATGAAACCATAAAACTCTTAGAAAAATACATAGGCAAAAATCTCTTGGACATAAACATGAGCGACTTCTTCATGAATGTATCTCCCCAGGCAAGGGAAACAAAAGCAAAAATTAACAAGTGGGACTATAACAACTTGAAAAGCTTCTGTACAGCAAAGGACACCATCAATAGAACAAAAAGGTGTCCTACAGTATGGGAGAATATATTCATAAATGACAGATCTAATAAAGGGTTCATATCCATAATATATAAAGAGCTCACACACCTCCACAAACAAAAAGCAAATAATCCAATTAAAAAATGGGCAGAGGAACTAAACAGGCAGTTCTCCATAGAAGAAATTCAGATGGCCATCAGGCACATGAAAAGATGCTCCACATCGCTAATCATCGGAGAAATGCAAATTAAAACCACAATGAGATATCACCTCACACCAGTAAGGATAGCCAGCATCCAAAAGACAAACAACAAATGTTGGCGATGTTGTGGAGAAAGGGGAACCCTCCTACACTGCTTGTGGGAATGTAAATTAGTTCAACCATTGTGGAAAGCAATATGGAGGTTCCTCAAAAAGCTCAAAATAGAAGTACCATTTGCTCCAAGAATTCCACTTCTAGGAATTTACCCTAAGAATACAGCAGCCCAGTTTGAAAAAGACAGATGCACCCTATGTTTATTGCAGCAGTATTTACAATAGCCAATAAATGGAAGCAACCTAAGTGTCTGTCCATCAGTAGATGAATGGATAAAGAAGAGGTGGTACATACACACAATGGAATATTATTCAGCCAGAAGAAGAAAACAAATCCTACCATTTGCAGCAACATGGATGGAGCTAGAGCGTATTATGCTCAGTGAAATAGGCCAGGTGGAGAAAGACAAGTACCAAATGATTTCACTCATATGTGGAGTATAAGAACAAAGAAAAAACTGAAGGAACAAAAAACAACAGAATCACAGAACCTGAGAATGGACTAACAGTTACCAAAGAGAAAGGGACTGGGGAGGATTGGTGGGAAGGGAGCGATAAGGGGGAAAATGGGGCATTATGATTAGCATACATAATAGTGGGGGAGGGGACACGGGGAAGACAGTATAACAGAGAAGACAAGTAATGATTCTATCGTATCTTGCTATGCTGATGGACAGTGACTGTCATGGGGTATGTGGTGGGGACTTGATAATAAGGGGAATCTTTTAAACATAATGTTGCTCATGTAATTGTACATTAATGATACCAAAATAAAAAGAAATAAAGAAATAAAGAAAAAAGAAAAAGTGTGTTCCTTGGGGTAAAATTTCAAACATTGACAACCTTGGCAAAGAGAGAATTTGGAGCCTTTCTGGAATCCTTCTGCTCCCACCCACTCATATCCACTGTGTTTACATGTCATATTGTTTATAATGCCTTTGTAAGGCCCAGAGAACTCTTAAGTGTATCAAATGAGAAAACACTGACAGTCTCATCAAAAATTGCTCTTTTATGTTTCCTGTGAAATGTCTAAACAAGTTAGTTTCAGATGAGCTTTAAACTTATGGCTGCTCATCAGAACCAAATCCTTTTAAGGTTCTACCCATTACTAAGTGTTTTACTGCAAAGTTCATCTGAATTCTTAACAAAAAGCTCAATATTTTGTAGTATGTTTAACAGTGATGAAAACATTTTTGTTCGTAAAAAAATTATGCAGACTGTAACATGTTTATTCTAAGTAGATTGCCTCACATATTGCAGAATGTATGAAAAGACAAATTTAATCTGAGATTGTATAAGACCTGGCAAAATGCTTTTGCACCCTTTCTTTGACTCAAGTAAGGGCTGATTCCATGTGTCAGGATCCTGCACCACAACCACCTTCCAGTAAAACATCTTTTTCTTCTTGCTTTAGGCCTTTGTTCTGTTTCCTGTGCTTCTCTTGTTCAAGCCTGTCATTTTCTCCAAAGCTCTCTATCATTTCCTCTCAAACCTATTTTTCTTGCAACACTGTGTTTCTCTCTTTAAGCACCAAAGAATGATATGTTGTCTTTTTCCCAGATGGGTTTGATCTCATCATTTGACTTTTTCCTCTTAGTTTCAATATGTACTACTTTCTGAGTTAGTCATGAAGGACAGAGACAGTGTGTACATTAGAATTTGGACTTACGTTTTTGCTCATTTGAATTGTCAACTCTTCCATATGCAGCAAGTAAACTAAGCAGTCACTATAAAATTAAGTTATATTTGTTAGAGTTTGATGTGTCAGTGTGAGCTTCCTAAATCTCAAAGTGGATCATATCACATCACTGTCCCAGTTAAGTTAAAATCTTCAGTGCATTCCTAAACTCTCCAGACTGGCACAGTAACTGCTTCCATACATATCTGACCTACAGTATCAGGCCCCTGCTGATTCCTCAGGCTCCTCCTCTCACAATTTTCCTGTTGTGCTTTCTGCTGGACCTGCTCAAATTCTGGCAGTTTCCCCAATACTATGTTCACACACTTCACTGTGTCTCTCTTGCTGCCCTTGCTATAATGGAATAGCCATCCTTCTTTGACTTATCTTAAGACCTTCTAGAAAGCCTTACCTTTTTCTTTCTCCACCCTTCAAAACTAGATTTACTGGTGTGACTAAATTCCCCAGTCTCTCTCATATGAATTACCTCTGGATTTTGTTAAAGGTGGTGGCTTATTTGACAGTCTTCCTCCAGTAGGACTCTAAGCTGTTCTGAGCAAATTGGGCCCCTCATTTCTTTCTTTCTTTATACCACAAAGATTTAGCTACCACAAAATAATGTTTGTGGGGAAACTTATTTGTACTATGAAATAAGAAATGAGGAAGGCAACTTGGAATCTTGAGTGCTACACAATAAGATCATCACAGTAAGGCAATCTCATATTAAAAAGTGGTAAAAGGACTGTCAAGGATGTAGGTATGCTTGCAACTTTTGAGAAGCTTGAAATAATGGTGGGACACTTCTATATTGACTTTGAATTTGTAGGAGAAGGAATCTACCAGGGCAAAAATCAACTTAGGTCAGATTTCCTACTGTTTTTCCTGCTCAGCCTGCTGCCCTGTAGTCAAATAAGGAATTCCTGAATCCAGGGAACTAAGCCGCTCTTCCAACAGGACGTTGCAAGGCATCTCAATCCCTGTTATTTCCCATACCTCCCTGTTCCCTAGATGTCTCTTCCAGTGCACTCTGACCATTCAGTCAACTTTCCTCCTTACTCGGCTGTGCTATGGAGACATTCTGTTAAGTGGCTTACAGTCATCATCTCATTTAAGTCTCACACAAATCCCATGATATAGGTTGTGTTATTATCCCCTACTTTACAGTTCAGGAAACCAGGGCTTGTATCAGTTAATCAACTTGCCTCAAAGTGAAACAGACAGAAAAAAGTAGAGCCAGAATTTGAACTAGGTTCTGACTGACAGAAGATGCTGAGTTTTTAATCCTTCTCAACACTACCTCTCTGTCATCTGACTACAGCTTCATCAGCATCTTCACTGGGGATAGATTCCCCCTGTTTGACACCCTTACGCAGATGATCTGGAAATAAACTTTTATTCATGAGTATGCCTTTATTTCTCCCTTGTGTTCACCTCTTTACTTACCATGTCACCAAATACACTATTTTTTATTGGCTCTAGATATAAAGAGCACTAACTGGGATGAGTGGGACTGAAGTTATTTATTTTGGTTCCCTAGTTCGGCATGTCAGAGATGATCCTGAGATTAGGATGGGACCAAACCTGCAGACAATAATGAAAATTACAATGATCAACAATTACTAGGTATTTGCTATGCTCTGGTCACTTTGCTTTGAACTTTGTATGATTGCCTTTTTTGATCCTCATGCCAACTCCAGAAAGTAGGTATTTTTCTTATCCTACTGATACAAATGAGGAATCTGAGGAAAAGAAACATCAATTCACATATTTATAATTTCTGGAAACAACTACCAAAATTGAGCAGCCTAACTTCAGACCAAGCTCCAAACTACTAAGCTATACTAACTCTCAGGAGGTCACCTTCTGCTGACTGAGTCAGTTTCTGTGGGAAGAAGAGGTAAAACAAAGGAACATATAGGAGCTATTAGTATGGGCTGCCTTGGGAGGTGGTGCACTACTCACCAGCAGAGGCCCATGCTGGATGACAGTTCTTTAGGAAAGTTACAGTAGGAACATTTAGTACTATAGTGGAAGTAGTCCATAATATTCCTCCAGAACAAGAAAGAAACTTGCAACCCTAGAAATCTGGAGAAGACTTTGACCACAAATTTCTTGATTCCTAGACAAATCACTAGGGAAGACCAGTTAGGTTCACAATGGGTTGCTATACAAGCTTGTATATCTGACATTGAGGTCAAGGAACCTAAAACCTAACTTACCTTACTGCTTGAGCTTTGCAGGGTATTGTCTATATGTAAATTTCCCTGTGCTAGATATGGACAACAAAATAATTTTTTGACCTATATTATAGCACTTAGCACATTTATTACCATGATTTGTTTACATAGCTATTTCCCCTTCTAGACTTTCAGGTATTTCTAAGTAGACCTGTTTTCATTCTTGTTAGTATCCCCAGCATCTAACACGGTGCAAGCCCTTAACGTGCATATACAATGTTTGTTCTACTGAGAGGGAGTTTCAATGAAAGATCTACAGATTGAGACTATTCAACATTAATGCTATAATCCCTGAACATCACACAGGATTTGTTGATTTTTTTATTTTTTGGACAGTCTATATTCACACATAGTTCAATATTCAAGGAGTACACAAGGGGCATGTAATGCAAAAATCTCTCCCTAAATCTTGTTCTTAGCCACCCAGTCATCCCCTGGGGGCAACCAAAGGTATCAATTATTAAGGTATGCCTCAAAAGGTATTTTATGCAGACTCAAATATAAATAAATTTTCTTCTTTCATCCCCCTTCCACAAAACGTAACACCTGAGTCCCATTGTTCTGGAACTTGAATTTATCCCTAAAAAAATATGAGTTAATTCATATGACTATATAATGAGTTTCCTCAGTTGTTAACTCTTTTGTTACTTTGCTTTTTGAAAAGTTTGTTTTTTTTTAAGGATTATATTACCTTCCATTGTAAGGATGCCCCATTGTCTATTTAGGTAACCCTTACCTAGACATATAAAGTGTTTCAAACAAAGCTGTCTATTCTTTCTAGTAAAACTTACTGTTTTAAAAGCAGATCTTGGAAGGCATTTAGGTCATATTTTTATTGATTATATATGTACATAATTAAAAAGCAACATTATTCTATAAGTTTATTAAATTTAAAATTATAAATGACAAAAATTCAACCTCAAAATTATAGGTGTTCTCACAAAAAAAAATGTATGTCCTTTGAAAAAGAAACAACCCAGTATATTTAAGGTTGGCATAAAGTTCCCAGACATGAATAAAGCCCAGAGACCAACAAAGAAAAAGGATAGATGTACCCCAAGGAAAACTACTCTGGATACATTCTGTCAAAATTTTTGAATTAAAATAATACATTTAAATCTAAGCAGGAAATATGTTCATAATAAGAGAAGAAAGTTAAACTAAGATTTATAATTCTCTGCAATATAAAATAGTAGAAGTCATGGCAGTAGCATTTGAGAGACTTTTAAATGCTCTTAAAAATAGATTTTGATGAAATATAAATTTTAAAAGGTACAAAACCAGTGATATAGCATATACATGTTACAGAAAACAGAAACCACTCTATATACTATAAGTAGAAGGAATTTTAATATAAGGAAACAGAGGCTTTAAAATCATTGCAAGAGATGCAGGAATGGGCTCCACTGTCTAGTATTCTGGGAATGATATCAGAAGATGCCACTGTGACAGATACAAGCTTCATGCCCCTGTTGTTTAATACAGAATTGTCACTGGGAAATGACTGCCCAGTGACCACATTTCCCAACTTCCTTGAATGTAGGAAAAGCCAGGTTACTTCCTAGTCCTCACCAGTGGGCTACGATCAGAAGTGATGTGTATCATTTCTGGGCCAGGATTTTAAGAGGTGTATGTACTTTTTCCAGAATCTCTTGCTCCTTATGCTAGCTGGATGCAGAAGATGATGGAGCCTAGAGGATTCCAGGGCCATAAAATGGAAATAAAATATCAGCCAGCCAGGAACACTGCCTTTGAGCTATGTATAAGAGAGAGAAATAAAGTGTTTTAAGGCAGTGAAATTTTAGGGAGTATTGTTACAGTGATTGGAATCACTCTAATTAACAAAAATAGCCAACCTTGCCCAACTATGGACTTGCAATCAGCTTTACTATCGGAAAGTCAAAGACCCAAGAGCTGCTCTGGAACTACATACACTCAGCCATCCGGAGGCCACGGCTCTTGCTAACCGGCCCCAGGAGCCCATGAAGCAGTGGTGGGACACGGGAACATGGTGCAGCAAAAACATCTCCACGGCTGTGCTTGCTCGTGGCAACCTTATCCAAACTCTACAGAACTCACAAGGTCCAACTGCCCAAACCAGTTTCCATCCAAACTTTAGAAAAGCACCTAGAAAATACAATTTTTTCTAGATTTTTAACCTCTGCAGTACAGTGAAACACCCTGGAATGCATTGTAACTGCTATATAAAACACACATGTATGTACATATAGACACTGGATTCTAGAAGAAAATGCACTAAAATATTAAGAATTGTTTCTCCTGAAATGGGAGAATATGGGCAATTTTACTGTCTTTTATGGTTTCCAAATCTTCTACATTAGCATATATTACTTTCATGATAAAAGCATAGGAACATTCTTTTAAAGTGTAATAATGTAGTAATTGCTAATAATTTATCTTATCTTATTCTATTTTTTGAAATTGACTATAATTCCATTCTGTCCTACTACCACCCACAACTACCCTCACATAAAAGACCCAGAAAAGTATAAGAAGAAAGGATTGTTGATAAATGTTGATCATTATACATGTTGTCTTCCTTTTGCTCCTGTGATAGACTGTCTGTGTGTGACTTGCCTTCATAGCTAAATTGGAAACTACCTTAAATACAGGAACCTTTTTTTGCATATATATAGTCATGTTAAGAAATGGTTTGTTGGTTCAGCTAAGAAGTTTTCTCTATGATAAACAAGATATGAAAAGAACTTGTCAACAAAGCTTATCAAGAAAAAAATGATGGACTTAAGAAAATATGATGTTATTCTAGTAACAGGTAGAGGAGCATAAAGAAACAAACCAAAAAAATTATATGTGCATGTGTATGTGTATATACCTTAGAAAAGGGAATACTTTAAACCAAGATTTCCAAAAGGGTAGCAATCTTAATTGTTTTCTTTTAAAAGGGTCAGATAGAAAAAGAAAAAAGATAAAAAATGAACAGATTTTGATTAAGTGTGGCCAGTCTGGAGTCTGAACTCAATGGAAGGAATTGTGGTTTTCATGCAACACTCAAAATCCATTTTTCTGCCATCATTTATCTCTATTGCATATCTAATGTTCTGTCTTTCTAGCCAGCCACCCTGATAAAGTGTAAGTAAGAAAGCCACCAGTGATGTTATAAATGAAGTACCTAAAAGCTTGCAGTAATAGGAGATATTAATAATAACTTTAATGAAAATTTGTAACAACCCAATTTATCATTTGAAAAAGTAGCAACAAATGGTATTTTGTGCTGTTGTCAAGAGCTCAGAAAGAAAACCTATTAATTAAAAGTGTGTAAGTACAAAGTTGCAATGTTATAATCTCTACCAGTGATGTGTGAGTATGTTGTAAATTCCTTTCAATCTTCCTAACTATTCGTATTTCCTTAAGGTTTTCTTCCTATAGAAATATACTTAGAACACTCCAAGATAATGTGTTTATTAAAAACCCTCCTTAATTTGCCATCAGCTACAATAATAACTATGAGTTTATATTTCTCCAAATTTCCCTTCTTCCATGTTCTTCTATACTATAACTTTACCATCGTCATAAAGCTGTGGAGCTAATTTCTCTCCCTGGGAATCTGGTAGGGCAGATTACAGAGGGCTGCTTCAATCAATAGACTTTGTAGACTACAGAAGTGACTCAGTGTAGCCTCCACAGCTAGGTCATAAAAGCCATGCAGCTTCTGCTTTGGTGTCTTGAAGGGCCTGCCTGGGGAATGCTCTATCTTGGGCTTTCATGCCGGAAATCCAGCTGCCATATGGAGAGGTCCAGCCCAAGGTGAGGCTGCTTGCTGAGCTCTGGGTGAAAGTCCCACCCAGCCCAGTTTTGATTATCTGAGTTAGAATGTTATCTTATACCATACACAAAAATCGACTTCAAATGAAATAGACTAAAACTAGGACCTGAAACCATAAAACTCCCAGAAGAAAGTATAGAGGACAAGCTCCTTGACATTGGCCTTGGCAATGAGTTTTAGGATCTGATACCAAAATCTCATGCAAAAAAAGTAAAATTAAACAAGTGGGACTCTATCAAACCAAAGGTCTTCTGCACAGCAAAGATAACAATAAACAAAATGAGAAGGCAACGTGTGGAATGAGAGATAAACCATTTATCTGATAAGGGGCTTATATTTAAATAAAATAAGGAATGTACACAACTCCAGAGCAAAAATCAAAGCAAAACAAAACTCAAACTTACTAAAAAATGGACAAAGGACCTGAATAGGATTTTTCCAAAGAAGGTATAAAATGATCAACAGACACAGAAACAAGAGCTCAATTTCACTAATCACAAGGAAAATACAAATCAAAACCACAAGGAGATATAATTTCATACATTTTAGTATGACTATTAGGAAAGAAAGAAAAGGTAAAAAGTATGGCTGAGGATGTGAAGAAAAAGGAACCCTTGTATAAAAAAGGAATGTAAATTGGTATAGCCATTATGACAAACAGTATGATAGTTCCTCAAAAAACTAAAAATATAGGCAAAGGCAAGATGGTGGCTTGACTAGAGCAGCAGAAATATCCTCCCAAAACCAGACTTATTTTTGAAAATATGACAAATACGACTATTCCTAAAAGAGAGACCAAAGACAAAGGACAACAGCCAGACTACATCCACACCCTTGAGAACCCAGCGCCTCGTGTAGGGGGTAAGATAAAAGCCCCCGTCTGGCGGGACCTGAGCACCCCTCATCCCAGCTTCCGGCAGGAGGAGAGGAGTCAGAGTGGGGAGGGAGAGGGAGCCCAGGACTGCTAATCACCCAGCCCTAGCCATCTGCACCAGAGTGCAGACACACAGTGGTGCGTGGCATACTGGAAACTAGGGAAAGAAGACAGTAAGATCTGTGAGCAGGACCCCACAGCCGGTGCCCCTGGGACAAAGAAAAGCGAGTGCTTTTTGAAAGTCTTAAAGGGACAGGGACCCCACATGGTCCCGGGACATAAGCATCCCAGGACACTTAGCCCAGGAGCTGGGAATCCTAAGGAACACCAGGTACCCTAATCCCCTGGGCAGTAGCACAGCTCAGAGACCCCTCATGGCAATAAACAGCCTCCCGCCTGTCTCCCATCTGGCATGGCTCTGCCATATTGGAGCAGCAGCCCGAGGCAGGCCACGCCCATGGCAATCACAGAGCTTAACTCCACAACAACAGGGCAAGAATCAGAGGCCCTGTCCGCGCACAGCTGCCCAGCACAAGCCGCTATAGGTCACTGTTCTCCCAGGAGAGGAAGGCCACAAACCAGCAAGAAGGGAGAATTCCCAGCCGACACACAGTGCCAGCCCCGCACAACTACCTCTATCGCCATGAAAAGGCAAAAGAATTTGATACACACCAACTTCACAGAGTCAACCTCTGAGAAGGAGATAGACCTAACCAATCTTCCTGATAAAGAATTCAAAATAAAGGTAATAACCATGTTGACAGAGCTGCAGAGAAATATACAAGAGCTAAGAGATGATGTCTGGAGGGAGATTACAGAAATGAAACAATCTCTGGAAGGATTTATAAGCAGAATGAATAAGATGCAAGAGCCCATTGATGGAATAGAAACCAGAGAACAGGAACACATAGAAGCTGACTCAGAGAGAGATAAAAGGATCTCAAGGAATGAAACAATATTAAAAGAACTGTGCAACTTATCTAAAAGGAACAATATCCGCATTATAGGGGTACCAGAAGAAGAAGAGAGAGAAAAAGGGATAGAAAGTGTCTTTGAAGAAATAATTGCTGAAAACATCCCCAAATTGGGGGAGGAAATAATCAATCAGACCACAGAAGTACACAGAACTCCCAACAGAAGGGACCCAAGGAGGACAACACCAAGACACATAAAAATTAAAATGGCAAAGATCAAGGACAAGGATAGAGTTTTAAAGGCAGCTAGAGACAGGAAAAATGTCACCTACAAAGGAAAACCCATCAGGCTATCATCAGACTTCTCAACAGAAACCTTCAGGCCAGAAGAGAATGGCATGCTATATTTAACGCAATGAAACAGGAAGGGCCTTGAACCAAGAATACTGTATCCAGCACAATTATCATTTAAATATGAAGGAGGGATTAAACAATTGCCAGACAAACAAAAGTTGAGGGAATTTGCCTCCCACAAACCACCTGAACAGGGTATTTTAGAAGGACTGCTTTAGATGGGAGCACTCCTGAGACTAAATAGAAGTCACCAGAGAAAAGTAAGATCACAGCAAAGAAAGCAGACCAACCAAATACTAACTAAAGGCAAAAAATAAAATCAACTACCCACAAAACCAGTTAAAGGAAACACAAAAGCGCACAGAATAGAACAACTGACATATAAAGAATGGAGGAGGAGGAATAAAAAGGGAGAGAAATAAAGAATCACAAGACAGAGTTTATAACAGCTCAGTAAGCAAGTTAAGTTAGACACTAAGATATTAAAGAAGATAACCTTGAACCTTTGGTAACCATGAATCTTAAACCTGCAATGGAAATAAGTACATATCTTTCAATAATCACCCTAAATGTAAATGTACTGAATGTACCAATTAAAAGACACAGAATAATAGAATGGATAAAAAAGCAAGACCCATCTATATGCTGCTTACAAGAAACTCACCTCAGTCCCAAAGACATGCACAGATTAAAAGTCAAGGGATGGAAAAAGATATTTCATGCAAACAACAAGGAGAAAAAAGCAGGTGTTGCAGTACTACTATCAGACAATATAGACTTCAAAACAAAGAAAGTAACAAGAGATAAAGAAGGACATTACATAATGATAAAGGACTCAGTCCAACAAGAGGATATAACCATTATAAATATATATGCACCCAACACAGGAGCACCAGCATATGTGAAACAAATACTAATAGAACTAAAGGATGAAATAGAATGCAATGCATTCACTTTAGGAGACTTCAACACTCCACTCACTCCAAAGGATAGATCCACTGAACAGAAAATAAGTAAGGACACAGAGGCACTGAACAACACACTAGAACAGATGGACCTAATAGACATCTATAGAACTCTACATCCAAAAGCAACAGGATACACATTCTTCTCAAGTGCACATGGACCATTCTCCAGAATAGGCCACATACTAGGCCACAAAAAGAGCCTCAGTAAATTCAAAAACATTGAAATTCTACCAATCAACTTTTCAGACCACAAAGGTATAAAACTAGAAATAAATTGTACAAAGAAAACAAAAAGGCTCACAAACACATGGAGGCTTAACAACATGATCCTGAATAATCAATGGATCAACGACCAAATTAAAATAGATTTCAAGGAATATATGAAAACAAATGACAACAACAACACAAAGCCCCAACTTCTGTAGGACACAGCAAAAACAGTCTTAAGAGGAAACTATAGCAATCCAGGCATACTTAAAGAAGGAAAAACAATCCCAAGTGAATACTCTAACATCACAATTAATGAAATTGGTAAAAGAAGAACAAATGAGGCCTAAAGGCAGCAGAAGGAGGGACATAATAAAGATCAGAGAAGAAATAAACAAAATTGAGAAGACTAAAAAAATAGAAAAAAAATCAATGAAACCAAGTGCTTGTTCTTTGAGAAAATTAAAAAAAAGATAAGCCTCTAGCCAAACTTATTAAGAAAAAAAGAGAATTAACACACATCAACAGAATCAAAAATGAGAAAGGAAAAATCACAACAGACTCCACAGAAATACTAAGAATTATTAGACAATGTTATGAACACCTATATGCTAACAAGCTGGAAAACCTAGAAGAAATAGACAACTTCCTAGAAAAATAAAAACCTTCCAAGACTGACCAAGAATGAAATACAAAATTTAAACAAACCAATTACGAGTAAAGAAATTGAAGTGGTAATCAAAAAACTACCCAAGAACAAAACTCCCAGGACAGACAGATTTACTGCAGAATTTTATCAGACATACAGAGAAGCCATAATACCTATTCTCCTTAAAGTTTTCCAAAAAATAGAAGAGGAGGAAATACTCCCAAACTCATTCTATGAAGCCAACATCACCCTAATACCAAAACCAGGCAAAGACCCCACCAAAAAAGAATATTACAGACCAATATCCCTGATGAACGTTGATGCAAAAATACTCAACAAACTATTAGCAAACCGAATTCAAAAATACATGAAAGCATCATACACTATGACCAAAAGGGATTCATCCCAGGGATACAAGGATGGTACAACATTCGAAAATCCATCAACATCATCCACCACATCAACAAAAAGAAGAACAAAAACCACATGATCATCTGCGTAGATGCTGAAAAAGCATTAGACAATATTCAACATTCATTCATGATAAAAAACTCTCAGCAAAATGGGAATAGAGGGCAAGTATATTCACACTTGCCTCAACATAGTACATCACTCAACATAATAAAGGCCATTTATGAGAAACCCACAGCCAATATCATACTGAACAGCGAGAACCTGAAAGCTTTTCCTCTGAGATCAGGAACAAGACAGGGATGCCCACTCTCCCCACTGTTATTTAGCATAGTACTGGAGGTCCTAGCCAGAGCAATTAAACAAAACAAAGAAATACAAGGAATCCAGATTGGTAAAGAAGTTAAACTATCACTATTTGCAGATGACATGATATTGTACATAAAAAACCCTAAAGACTCCACCCCAAAACTAATAGAACTGATATCAGAATACAGTGAAGTTGCAGGATACAAAATTAACACACAGAAATCTGTGGCTTTCCTATACACTAACAATGAACCAATAGAAAGAGAAATCAGGAAAACAATTCCATTCACTATTGCATCAAAAAGAATAAAATACCTAGGAATAAACCTAACCAAAGAAGTGAAAGACCTATACCCTGAAAACTATAAGACACTCTTAAGAGAAATTAAAGAGGACACTAACAATGGAAACTCATCCCATGCTCTTGGCTAGGAAGAATTAATATCGTCAAAATGGCCATCCTGTCCAAAGCAATATACAGATTTGATGCAATCCCTTATCAAATTACCAACAACATTCTTCAATGAACTGGAACAAATAGTTCAAAAATTCATATAGAAACACCAAAGACCCTGAATAGCCAAAGCTATCCTGAGAAGGAACAATAAAGTGGGGGGGATCTCACTCCCCAACTTCAAGCTCTACTACAAACCCATAGTAAGCAAGACAATTTGGTACTGGCACAAGAACAGAGCCACAGACCAGTGGAAAAGAATAGAGACTCCAGACATTAACCCAAATATATATGGTCAATTAATATTTGATAAAGGAGCCATGGACAAACAATGGCGAAATAACAGTCTCTTCAACAGATGGTGCTGGCAAAACTGGACAGCTACATGTAAGAGAATGAAACTGGATCACTGTCTAGCCCCATACACAAGAGTAAATTCGAAATGGATCAAAGACCTGAATCTAAGTCATGAAACCATAAAACTCTTAGAAAAAAAACATAGGCAAAAATCTCTTGGACATAAACAGGAGTGACTTCTTCATGAACATATCTCCTGGGCAAGGTAAACAAAAGCAAAAATGAACAAGTGGGACTACATCAAGCTGAAGAGCTTCTGTACAGCAAAGAACACCATCAATAGAACAAAAGGTACCCTACAGTGTGGGAGAATATGTTCATAAATGACAGATTCGATAAAGGCTTGACATCCAAAATATATAAAGAGCTCCCACACCTCAACAAACAAAACACAAATAATTCTATTAAAAAATGGGCAAAAGAGATGAGCAGACAGTTCTCCAAAGAAGAAATTCAGATGGCCAACAGACACATGAAAAGATGCTCCACATCGCTAGTCATCAGAGAAATGCAAATTAAAACCACAATGAGATATCACCTCACATCAGTAAGGATGGCTACCATCCAAAAGACAAACAACGGTCGAGATTGTGGAGAAAGAGGAACCCTCCTACACTGCTTGTGGGAATGTAAATTAGTTCAACCATTGTGGAAAGCATTATGGAGGTTCCTCAAAATGCTCAAAATAGACATACCATTTGACCAGGAATTCCACTTCTAGGAATTTACCCTAAGAATGCAGCAGCCCAGTTTGAAAAAGACAGATGCACCCCTATGTTTATCACAGCACTATTTACAATAGCCAAGAAATGGAAGCAACCTAAGTGTCCATCAATAGATGAATGGATAAAGAAGATGTGGTACATATACACAATGGGATATTATTCAGCCATAAGAAGAAAACAAATCCTACCATTTGCAACAACATGGATGGAGCTAGAGGGTATTATGCTCAGTGAAATAAGCCAAGTGGAGGAAGACAAATACCAAATATGTGGAGTATACTCATATGTGGAGTATAAGAACAAAGAAAAACTGAAGCAACAAAACAGCAGCAGAATCACAGAACCCAAGGATGGACTAACAGTTACCAAAGGGAAAGGGACTGGGGAGGATGGGAGGTAAGGGAGGGATAAGGGCAGGGAAGAAGAAAGGGGGTATTACAATTAGCATGCATAATGTGGGGGAGAGGAATGGGGAGGGCTGTGCAACACAGAGAAGACAAGTAGTGAATCTACAACATCTTACTATACTGATGGACAGTGACTGTAATGGGGTTTTAGGGGGGAATTGGTGAAGGGGAGACCCCAGTAAACATAATATTCTTCATGTAATTGTAGATTCATGATAACAAAATAAAAATAAATAAATAAATAAATAAATAAATAAATAAATAAATAAATAAATAAAAATATAAATACCATATGATCTAATAATCCCTCTTCCGGTTGTATACCCAAGGAAAGACAATCAGTACCTCAAAGAAACACTGGAATTCCCATGTTCACCACAGCATTATTCACAATAGCCAAGGTCTGGAAACAACCTAGGTGTCCATAAGCAGATGAATGAACAAAGAAATTTGGACTCATATATGCAATGGAATATAATTCAGCCTTAAAAAAGGAGCTCCTGCCTTTTAACAATAGGAATGAATCTGAAAGACATTATGCTAAGTGCTATAAGCTACAGACAGAAAAAAACAAGAACAAGTGCATGATCACACTTACATATGGATCTAAAAAGTCAAATACATAAAAGCAGAGAGTAGAATAGTAGTTATGAAGTTGCAGTTATGTAGGATGAATAATTCTAGAGGTGTACAGAATATTAGTATAGTTAATAATACTGTAAAATCTGGAAGTTTGCTAAGAGTAGATTTTACTTTCTCATCACACCCAAAATAGTGAAAACTATGTGAGGAGAAGATATATTAACTTAACTGTAGTAGTCACTTCATTATGTATATGTGTAGCAAATCATATATACCTTAAATATATACAATTTTATTTTTTAATAAAATAAATTAAAAAAAGAAAACAACCTTACCTCAAAGTTTCAAATTATTTGGATTGCTATACAATGTTCCTCATGATTTGTTCAGTCTTATTTCCTACCTCTTTCCACATTGTACTTTATGCTCTAGCAGTAACACTGATTCTCTTGTAACCCTGAAGGAACTCTCTTTCACCTCCATTCCCATTTTTGCACTCTGTGCAAAATTTTGCATTTTGCATTCCCATTTCCCATGTTGCCTCTGTCTCAAATGTTTTCTTCACATTTCTCCAATTGTCAATCTTTCCTGATTCTTCAAGTGGCCACCCAACTCCCTTAGTGTAAATTATGTCTGTATTCCCACTGCACCTGATACATGTCTTTATAACTTAAGAGCCCACCATGATGTCTAGCACATACTATGCACCCTCTGAATACTTGCTGAGTTACTGGAAAATGGATGGACACATGCACTCATGACTGTCTGCAACTGATGGACAGAAGGACTGGACATCGAAGGGAGGATGATCATAAAGACTTTCTAGGAAAATATGTTTTAGTCTCAGTGTTGAATACTGGCTAGGATAGAAAAGATTATAGTGAAGAGGGAATATATTCCAAGTGGGAAGAATAATTGGAAAAAGGATGAGGAGGAAGAAAGAAAGCTTTTGTGGAGAGAATGAGTTCATCTGGGAAAAAGTCCTCTGCAGAAGAATAGAAAAAGAAAAAGATAGCTAGATATTAAAGTTGTTGAAGGGACAAGGGGAGAAAATTAATATGTTCTAAGGTATTCAGGTAGAGGCAATGGAAGTCAGTGGAGAACAGCTATTATACTTGCATACAGAAAATGTTACTTAGCATGGAGAAGTATGAAGTGAAGTGGGCTTTGTTTGCTTTTAAAATTGTGTAGGTTGATTTATGGTTAACTCTAGTGAAGGCATGAAAAATCACCCTTTCCATTTTTAAATACATTAGTTTAAGTACTTAATTTTATTGTACAAAGTAATCAGACCAATATGTATCCACTTAAAATACTAATACATTATACTTATATGTTTAGACAAGAATATGAGTATGTTTTACAATATTCTGAAACATGTAAGACAACAAAGTTTCAAATGGAAAAGGTTCAAGGGATTGCTTTCAAACACCACTAGAAAAGCAACCAACAAATGGAATTCTTCACTCTCACCTTTCACCTAGGATATGAATTTATTCAATTCTGAAAGCTGAATTGTTTTCTTTGAACAGTGGTATGTTTTGAAGTTAGGCAACAGGGAAGCTGTTAAAGTGACAAGAACAAGAATGGCAAAGACTTCCAGAGTCATAAGGAAGAAAAATGGAAACAGGGTTATTATTATGCATTTGAGGAGCAGCAGATAGTAGTAGAATGAGATAAATTTAATAAATTCAAGAGGTTTAGAGGCAAGGTAGTGATAAAAAGAACCTAAGAATTTGACACGTTTTTTAAAATTGTAGCAGATTAACATGCCGATATGAGAGCAATAGTTTAATGTATGGGAATACTGTGGAGAGGAAAAGGGTCACAGTGGAACAAGTGAAAGCATTGGAATAACAAAGTTGCCTGGGCCTCCATGCTCTCGCCTGAAAAATGAGTAAAATAAATAGTACCTTACCTAAACAATTGTTGAGAGCCAGAGAAAAATTACATAGTGTTTTGCTTTAAAAAGCAAAATGACTGTTTGATCATTTATTATTGTTGCTATTATTGCCATAAAGTTTGATGTACAAAGAAGAGGAATTTACAATTACAAGAGACAGAAAATGAGAGAAATTATGAAGAATCATAGAAAAAGCAACAGCTGATTAATCTTTTTGCTCATGGAATAGCAATAAAGGAATCTCTCTTGAATGATTGTGTATACGCGTCTGGTCTCTCTTCGACAGAAAATGCCAAAGGTGGGATTACTGGCTCCTCAACCCTACAAAGTCCAGGTAGATGATACTGAAAGAGGAACAACCTTGTGTATATACAGAACCTGATTTCAAGACAGCGAGTATGTAAGGGAAAGCTATGACTTCAGCAGGTTTCATCTGAAAGACAAGAGTGTAAACTTACAATGTTTCTAGGAAGAGATTTATGCTTTAAATGTGTTGGCTTTTGTAAGCATTTTTTTTTCTGATTATAGGTTCAACTCAAAATGACAAACTAAAAGATTTGCCCTACATAGACAAAAAAATATACCTTGACATAAGCCTCACAATTCATACAAAAATTAACTCAAAATGAATCACTTTAAAACATAAAACTATAAAATTTTTAGGAAAAAAATGGAGAAAATTCTCAGGATTTAGGGTTACACAAGTTCTTGGACTTGACACCAAAACAAGATCCATGAAACGAAAAACTGACAAATTTAAACTTTTTATCCAAAAAAGACACTGTTAAAAGGATAAAAAAACAAGCTACTGACTGGGAGAAAATATTTACAAAACACATATCCACCAAAGGATGACTGTCTAGTTTTAGTATCTGGAACTCTCAAAACTCACAGAAGAAAAAAAAAAACAATTATAAAATAGGCAAAAAGATATAAAAAGACATTTCAGTAAAGAGGGTATACAAATTTCAAATAATAATATGAAAATATGTTCAGTATCATCATTAGGCAAATGCAAATTAAAGCCCAATGCAATGTCACTTTACCTGTGTTAGAATGGCTCACATAGTGACACCACCAAATGCTGGCAAGAGTACCAAGACCCTGGATCACTCCTGCATTGCATGTGGGAATGTAAAGTGTAGATCCTCTTGGGAGAATAGTTAGGCAGTTTCTTGTAAAACTGACATGCAATTACCATACTACCTGGTAATAAATTCTTGGGTATTTATCCCAAAGAAGTGAAAATATATTCACATAAAAAAGCAAACAAACTGGTACACAAATGTTCATAGCCGCTTTACTCATAACAGCTAAAACCTGGAACAAATCCAGATGCTTTTAAATAGATGAATCATTAAACAAATTGTGATATATCCACACCATAGACTGCTGTTCAGTAATGAAAAGAAACAAACATTGACACACACAACTTAGATGAATCACCAGGAAATTATACTGAGAAAACCGAATCTCAGGAGGTTATATACTGTATTGACTCCATTCATATGATGTTCTGGAAATGACAAAATTATATAAATGGAGAACAGATTAGTGGTTGTCAGGGATCAGATATGTCAGGGAGTGCAGAAGGAAGAGTTTACCAGGGATTAGCAATGGAATGGAGGGGATGAGACAGGATCCTTGAGGTAGTAGGATTTTTTTTTTGATCTTGCTGGTGGTTGCACAAACTCACATATGTGATAAAATTCATGAAACTAACATACACGCACATAAGATGATTGGGGAAATCCAAATAAAACTCATGCATTATAGTTTTACAGGTTATTACCATTGGGGAATCTGGGTAAGGAGTACACAGGACCTCCTTGTATTATTTGTTACAAATATAAGTGAACATAGAATTATCTCAAAATAATTTTTTCAAGAAAAGCCTTTATCTACGGATTTAATGAATGCCCTTAGTTACCAGATTAGGAAATAAGAAGAAAAACATTACTTTTAAACAACTTAGACTGATTTAGTAACTCTAGTTTTAAAATAATTCTATGTTTTCTTCCTAATTTTATCACCATGTAAAAATAATGCTAGTGCAATATTCTAGCCGCCACAGGGACCGGGTGTGTTTCCCAATGACTAGTCTATTTTGGATTGCCTGAATTTCCCCTTCCAGTTTGGTGAATCAGATAAACTAAAATCGCTTAGAAAATTGCAAACTTTTGTTTTCAACTAAATTAATTAATAAGTAATGTCTTAATCAAAAGAGATCAATGCATATGATGCCACAAATCAAGGATTTTATGTGTTAGCCTAAATTTTCAAGTAATTTGGAATTCCAAGTCTCTAGTTAATTCAAGATCTTTAATCTCACCTTGAGTTAGTTAATAATATTTATATATATATAGACAACTTAATTAAAAAATACCTGAGTTCTTATATACTAAATCATGGGGATAAGTTAACAGGTTAAAAAGACAAATGAATCTGGTTTATCTCAGAGTTCATGTTCATTGTTGAAAAATGTAAAAAATATGGGGGGTAAGGGAATATATAGATAAGATAATGAATAAATATTAATTATGCAATAAAAGTTAATAGTTTAGTCTTAATTAAAATATGCCAGAATGTAAAAGAAGATAAGAAAATACAAATCTGATGGTTTGTACCATAAATGTAGAAGGTCTGAGAAATGAAATGAACATTTGTCTGAGTTTATAATACTTAGAAATAATGAGCTTGAAAGGAGCCATGAAATGTGTTGAAATTTTTGACAAAGTTGGATAAATGTGATGTTTATTTATGAGGAAAACTAATGAATTCTTTATTGTATGCTGTTATATAGATGATATCCAAAAGAGTAAGTAAAATCTTTTCTTTCTTTGTGAAAAGAGCTGAGTTATACTCTGCTCAGATACCAAAAGTTCTTACTATCATAATAATTCTCTGGGGATTTTAACATACTCTTAAATAATTTGACCTAAAGTACTTTTTTTTATTTTTTGAAAATGCTTAATTTATGCTAATTATTTCCATTTACTGAGGTTTTAAAACATTGCCTGTTAACTATCATCTTTAGGTATTTGTGATAATACATATGTCCAATCTTATCTCTCTGATGATTCTTCTAGACTATCTTTTTCAATTCAGGTTCCAACTTCAAGACAAAACTATTAAGACTTCTTTTACATGTAAATTATGTTTGAGTTTCCTAGATGATCACAAAGTAACACAGATATTTACTCCATCATTCTTTTAAAAAGATATATTAAAAATCATTGGCTTTGTTAGACATTCTCCAGATGTTCAATAAGCTCCATACTATTAGGAGAGCCATACAGTTTACATTTATTTTCTAACAGAAAAAAGTCAGCCTTCTTAGGTGAATTTTATACAGGTGAAGAGTATGAGTATCACATAAGTATATTTCAGTTTTTGTTGCTTTTTTCCAAGAAAAATAATTATAATCATGTTTATGTTAAACACTCACAAAGTTAATGTCAACAAATTAAATTTTAATGTATGTTTTTTAGATTTACCTCACCTATTTTGATACTCTTAGGAATGTATCTCTTAAGAACTATTATATCTTCATGGAGAATTGACCCCTTTATCATTGTGTGATGCTCTTCTTCATCCTTAATAACTTTCCTTGCTTTGAAGTCTGCTTTGTCTGAAATAAAAATATCTAATCTTGCTTTATTTTGATTAGTGCTAGTATGGTATATCTTTCTCCATCCATTTACTTTTATTAATATGTGTCTTTAAAATAAGTTTCTTGTAGGCAACAAGAGTTGGAGCTTGTTTCTTAATTATCTCTGACAATCTCTGGTTTTTTATTGGTACCTTTAGACCATTGGTGCATTTTGATTGAAATTCAAAGTGATTATTCCTATAGTTTGATCAATATCTACCATAATTATTACTGCTTTCTTATTTTTTGCCCCTATTCTTTGTTCACATTTTTGTCTTCACAGTTCTTCTACTGTTTGTGGTTTTAAATGGGTTTTTATATTATTCCTTTTTACCTCCTTTCTTAGCATATCTGTTACACTTTTTTTACTTAATAGTTGCCTGAAAGTTTGCAATATACATTTACAACTAATCCAGTCAACTTTCAAATAACATCGTACAACTTCACAGGGAGTGTGAACATCTTACAATAACAAAATAATCCTAGTTCCTCCCTCCTTTCTCGTGTCATTTGTCATTCATTTCACTTATATATGAGCATACATAAACATATACACATACACACACACACACACATACATATGCATATATGATTGAATACATTTGTTGGTATTATTATTTTGAACAAACTGTTATCAGATCAACTAGGAATAAGCATAAAATTTTTATTTTGCCTTCACTATTCCTTCTTGGATGCTCTTCCTTACTTTATATACCCAGTTTCTGACCTATATTATTTTCCTTATCTCTGAATATCTTTCAACATTCCTTGCAAGTCAGGTCTATCAGGAACACATTTCTTCAATTTTCTTTTGTCTGGGGAAGTCTTCATTTGTTCTTCACTTTTGAAGGGTAATTTCTCAGGCTACAAAACTCCAAGACAGTGCTTTTTTTCTTTTATCACATTTAATATTTCCCTCCACTTGTCTTCCTTGCTGGGTTTCTAAGGAGAAGTTAGATGTCATTCTTCTCTTACTTCCTTTATAGGTAAGGTGTATTATCCCTCTCACTCTCTTTAGGATTTTTTTATTTAACTTTGGCTTTCCACAGTTTGAGTCTGATACACTCAGGTGTAATGTTTTTGGCATTTTTTATTTTTGGTGTTCTCTGAGCTTCCTGAAATGTGGTTTGGTGTCTGACATGCATTTGAGGGAAATTCTGTCATTATTGTTCCTGATAATTCTTCTGTTACTTTCCTTTTTTTTCTCATTTGGTGTTCCCATAACACATATGTTGTACCTTCTGCAGTCATCCCACAGTTCTTGAGTACTCTTGTTTTGGTGTTTCTGTCTTTGGTCACTTTTCAGTTTTGAAGGTTTCTGCTGAGATGTCCTCAAGCTCAGAGACTGTTTCCTCAGCCATGTCCAGTTTGCTAAAAGCACAGCAAAGGCAATGTTTTCTATTCCAGTGTTGTTGGTCTCCAGCATTTATCTTTGACTCTTTCTTAGGACTCCCCCCTCTCTGCTTACCTGCTTAGATGCCCTTGCATGCTATCTATATAACCCATCAGAGCCCTGAGCACATTAACCATAGTTGTTTTAAATTCCTGGTCTGATAATTCCAACATCCCTGCCATGCCTAGTTCTGACACTTGCTCTGTCTCTTCAAACCATTTTTTGCCTTATAATATGCCTTGTGATTTTTCTGGTTAGCCCTTCTTGATGTGCTGGGTAACAGGAACTGCTGTAAATAGGCCTTTAGTAATGTGGTGATGAGGTGTGAGGGGAGGGGAAGTGGTCCTGTGATGAGGTCTCAGTCTTCCAGTGAGCCTGTGCCTCTGGACTGTGAACCTTACATGTGCTTCTCACTCCCACCCTGTCAGTGGGGCAGGATGACCAGCACCAGCTGGAGCTGGGTATGTCATCCCTGCCCTTGGGTCAGTTAGGCTCTGATTTAAAACCCCAGCAGGTTAGACTCTGGTTAAATAGTTTCTCCTGAGAACAGACATTACTAAGAACATAGAACTCTCATG
Organism: Manis javanica; assembly: GCF_040802235.1. NCBI lineage: Eukaryota > Metazoa > Chordata > Mammalia > Pholidota > Manidae > Manis > Manis javanica. The sequence continues at coordinate 33,676,430 of NC_133168.1, read as the reverse complement.
GATTTCAGAATGCTTGCTTTTCCCTTTCCCCTACCAGGAGCACAAGAGGATTTACTGTGAGAACCTGGTTGAGCTCCTGGAAGCACGACTCACTCAAGTACAGGGGCTTCCCTGTGACTAGGCCTTTGGAGTCTGTAACTTCTCTACTCTGAGCCTCCAGCAACTCAACAGTTACCATAGGCTTTCCCTATGCTGACTCTGGTTCTCAAAGAGATTTCTAGTCCATGGGTTTCTGCTCTATTAGGTTGTGATTTTCTGTGTTTGCCTGAATGTCTCTCCAGTTTAGGGGCAGCAGTTTGCCTTGTGTCCTCACTTTTCTTCCCAATCTAAGAAAAGTTATTGAACTTTCAGTTTGCTTAACTTTTTACTTGTTAGGATGGAAAAGCAACTTCTAAGCTACTTACATTTGGAACCAGAAACTGGAAGCTCTATTATCTTTAGATTTAAATACCTATTTAATGTATTATAACCTATTAATATTGGTGATACTCATAATGCACTTAATGGTAGAAATTGAAGACAAAAGATTTATTAACAGCCTTGCTTTATCAGGATGATAATTTATTGAATCCTCATCAATTGGTTCTATATCATATCTGAACAGAACAGACCATTTTTTTCCATTCTATTATTTTTGGCTATTATAATAAAATAGTCACAGGCATTTATTTAGCCTTATTGCCCACAAAAGTTTCCTTCTTTTTTGCTTATATTTGTCTAAAGGCTCTACTATAAAAGAAAAATAAAAAATATAGTGTTCTGAAACATCAGATGAACCTCAGCAAAGTACTGTAACAGGTAGATTTGACTGTTGCTGTTACAAGGAATAAACTCACATTCAGGCTTCCCAGACCATCACCATGGAAAGCTCCCTTTTGGACTGGTTCAGTATACTGATCCAGGACCTCTTAGATGCTTTTGATCTAGAAGTACATGACTCAATGGGAGTAGACTTTTTACTTCAGGTTCAACCGAACAGGAATCAATTATTTATGTCTCAATAGACTAAATTAACTGATTTCCTTAAGAATACAATTGTATTTTAATGCATGCATTTAAAATTCTGTTTTTATTCTTAATTTACATCTAATCCTCAATATGGTATGTTTCATTTACACAAATTGGAAGGGACACACTGTAAGTGGTATTTTTACCCAATGGAACCCTCAGAATTCAAAAGAAAAAAATCCAAAGAAAGAGTTATAGCTAGAGAAAGACAATATGCTAACAAATCATCATGAAATTAAAAAATATTTCTGTAAAAATAATGACCCATAAGGACTGACCTTGTCATTAAAACAATAACAATGCTTGAACTGTATGAGCAGTTGGCTTTATTACCTTACTTTATGTTTCATGACCATGTAACTACTTAAACACATTCTATAAAAATGTAGTCTCTTTCCTCCTAGAATATAATTGGACAGATTTGTAACTTTAAACAAATAAAAAATCTTGTTCAACTGTGTCAGTTAATCATATCTTCTAATTTTGAGAAGCAAGGACTATGCCTCACATGTAGAAATGATGCCTTCAAAATTCTTGTAGGAAAAAATGCCTGACACCTGCTACACAGTTTATGGAATCCCAACCTTATAGGTAGTAAAGAATGTTGCCTCTGGCAGGTCAGGAATACCAACAAAAAATGGGATCTCAGAGAAGGATGACACACAGTTATGGGTTCTGCAGGGGAAACCTGGTAGAGAAAAATAGGATGGTTTTTGGTTCTTAATCTCAATAGGATTGTTAACAACAATAAAAGTCTTCAGTGACATAAAAGTAAACTACAATCCCAGGTCCTTGAAATGCCTCCAGAGGGAAGTTAACTTTTAAGGCTCAGTAGTCTGTGGCTCCATATTTTTAGTCCTACTGAGAAGTCAAACCTTTGTTGAAAACTGGTCAAATGAAACAAAATATCATATTGATGATACTGAATTAGAAACTTCTTAAGGAAATTATGTTTTCAAGTTGGCACTATAGTGGCAAGCCATTGACCATAAAGTATTGGTCAAAACTAACACTTTGCTTTACTTCCAATTGGAGTAAACATTCATGTACCCGAGTCAAAAGAACTCTTTATACTCAAGGAAAAGCACAAAACAAAATAGTAGAAATCCTCACTGGTTCTGATCTCCCTAATAATAAAAATTTTAACATTTTGGGTAAACCTGAACTCCCTGACAAAAACAAAAAATTTTGTCCCTCATCTTTTCTATGTAGATGTTCAAACTGTCTTGACCTTAGTGAATATAATAAACATCACAAAATTGCTGCTTTCCACTTTGAATAGGTTGATATAAACTCAGAAACTTTCCTAATTTTGCAGAGAATTTTATTTTTAACTACTTGTCATTGTGTTATCTGGAAAACTAACCATCCTTTGTAGGTCAACTGTTTGTTTCTTTTTCTCAATATTTATGACTCTGAGTCTTCTTTAGATGAGCCCTATGTTGGTAGAGCCAGGCAAACAAATACATTTAGTGCCACAATTTGAACCACTGTTTCTGGAGAACAATCTGAAAACACAATAAACAGTAAAATTAGAAAAAAAAAGTAAACACAATATGAAATTAGGTGCCAAATATGGGGTTTCAAAAATAAGTGCAAAGGGCATCAATAAGTCAGTCAGGCTGGGATGGGGGTAATTCTTCTGAGAAGCAGTAACCTTGTTTCTGGATAGACATAAAGTGTGTAGAAAAGAGAATTCAAAATGGGAGAAAGAACAAGAGCTAAGGCATAGAATTATAAAGCATTAAAGTTTCTCCCTGTGAACCTGTGAAGATTTTCCTTGACTCTTTGGCACATAGCTATCATATTTAAAAACTTCACATGAGATAAGACAATTCTTATTATGAGAAAAAATTATAGAGGTCAAAAAAAAGTCTCCTAGAATTTGCGAGTTAATAGATTTTGGGGAAAGCTTGAAAAGGTCTTCATTTATTATTAGACAAGGTAAAGTCGAACTTACTACTTTTCTCTAAATAATACTAAAACATTCTCAACAATATTCTAAATAAAATTATACATTCCCCAAATATAACAGACTTTTACAATGAGAAAAAAGTAATCATCAGCATTTTATCCAGTGTTAAAACCAAAGATATTCAGAGTGAACTCACTGAAGATCCTCTTCAAGCATTCTCCCACTACTGACTACTGACACCTCTTTCTGAGATTTTTGCTTTGGATGTTCTGCTGCCAAGGGATTGGTAGCAGAAGTTGAGTTCATGTTGTTTCCCTATATGCTTAATTTTTAATGACAAGTCTCTGAATTACCATATTGTGTCAATTATCCCTCCAAGAAATCTAATTTTGTTAATGAAATCAGTTGCTTGGAAGAGAAACATAGCATTAATTTCAGCTTAACAGGTTCTCCTTGAGCTGTAGCAGGTGCTATTTGACTGAATTGCCAGCGCTTGATAAAGTTTATCAGGCCTCATGCTCAAATTGAATCAATGCTGTCCCAATAATTCTGCAGCCAATAATGATATGGCACTTGGTGGCAGATTTGCAAAGCAAACTTTCCAAACTTTCGATAAGACACATAGTAATTTATCTGATAAGAATAAGCATGACTTTAAAAAAAATTTTCCCAAGGCTAAAACTTCCACATAACTATGAAAGAAAGTAAGAAGTTAAAGAAATTACCTATGGTAGTTCAGAACCAAAGCACATTTTTTCAGGAATACTGCTCTAAATAAGGCTAAATTGTAATTTTTATATGAATTAGCAAGATGATTCTCTGTTTTTTCTTTAACTTCATTTTGCCAATAGAAAACTCTTGGTATAACCTGTGTTCTAATTTGCTATGGCTTTTAAAGCATCATGGCAGTAAGGGTATGTAATAATCATTCCTATTACAGCACAATCACAGGACAAATTTTATTCACCCATTTTTATTCCTGATAAATTTGAGTATTTTTTCCTCAACACAAAAATACAAAAAAGTCTACAATTCCACTGAAATACAGCATATTCATTTTTACCACCATATAAAAGTACACTGAATTCTCAAAATAGAAAACAGCAAATCTCAATTTTAGTCAAGAGTTTCAGCTACCAATCTTTTCCCCATCGCCAGCCAAAAAGACCACCTATGGAACAGCAAGTATTTATTGGGCACCTACTGTATTCAGGCATTGCTCTAGGTTCCAAGGATGCAGCAGTGAATAAAAACCAAGCCCCACCTCTCTTGGAACTGACTTTCTAGTGAAAAGTTACCAGATTCATTCTCTGCCCTGGAGGAACTTTGGCCCAGACTCTAAATAGAGAAAGGAAATATTCCCTGAGGAGACATCATTTTTCTAAGATAGGAAGAATGAACATGAGAAGGGAGGGCATCACCTGTAGCAGGAGAATATAAAGGAGGTCAGGCAACACTGTGCTGAGAAAGAGATACCTAAGTGATCTTGCTGAATGAAAATAAATAAAAAACAGATAGGTAGGTGGACAGATAGATGATAGATTAGATAGATAATAGATAAACTAAAGAACTAAAGAAAAGAATCCAGGCAGAAGAAGGCATATGTGCTAAAGTCAGGGAGGCATGGACCAGCCTACTTCATTCCAGGGATGAAAGTTGCTATTTGATTCGTAAATGGGGAGCAAGGGAGGAGCTAAGGCTGAAAATATGGACAGGGCCTGATCCTGGTAGGTCTGTGGGCCAAGGTCCAGGGACTTGGGGATCTTTCTTTCCCCAGACTCTCTACTCACAAAGGGATATCAATTAATGAAATAACTACATGGGAGAAGAAAGGGGATGAAGGCATTATGCAATTGTTTGATTAGGTAATTGATTTCTGAAAAGTTCTCTGTAATACGTGTACTTTCCTTATAATAGTTTAAAAGTTATAAATTAAAAAATAATTATAATAACATTTATAACACTACAATTTCCAAAAATACATTCTCATGTATTATTTGATCACCTAAGTAATGCTGCAAAGTCAAAAAAGTATGATTAACTTCATTTTACACTTGAAGAAAATAGGTCAAGAGGCTGTTTTCCTTTGCTCAGACTTCAAATCCTACTCCTTCCAAACCTGGGATCTTTCTACCATACTAGATCAACTTATACCTAAAATCAAGTTTTCTAATTCCCATAAAAATTCCCTGTTAAAGTGAAGGTTTGAAAGCTATAAGCCTGGACTCCTCTGGGTCTGAACCACAGGTGTGCTGACACCATGTGTCCTCTCTGACGCAGCTTCCTGCACTGCTTTTCTGGCTCCAAACCTGTTTGGCATCCTTTAAAACAACCCATCTCTTCTTCTTGTCAGTGCAGATATGGTCAGTGTTGGGTCTTATCCCCCTGGTCCCCAGGACCTCCTTTGGAGCTAGGCTCCCCCTGAAGGCAAGTCTCTCTGTGTTTGCCTGAACTGCTGGCAGGAACCCAAACTCTGTCTTCAAGAAATTACAGTGTCTTAAGAAATAAAATAATTACCTACATGAAACAATTTTAAAACAATTTAGAATGGCAGGAAATAAGGGTTCTGTTAAATATATTCTTCCTTTCTCTTGATTATGGCTGATTTTTAAGGAAAGTGTTTTGGAGAACTTTATAAAATTATCATATGGGGGTTAAAAATGTGCCTGCCTATCCAGGTACCTTAATATTTTCTACTTCCTCTATGACTTTGTATGGCAACTAATCACAGAATTAGAGACATTTCTGCTACTAGGTTTTAGCGTTGAATTTCAAGGTTGCATTAGACATTTGAATTAAAATGCTATACATTTATCTCTAGCCCTTTGAAATTATGAAATATAAACTCTTATGAAAATTATTAATCTGTTGTTACTGCATGGGTATGTCCACTGTATGTCACTGTGGATGTTTACCAATATCCACACCATCTTTCCATGCCAGAATCCTGAGTCATTCCTTATCCTCAGTATCCTTCAGAACTGGCTTTCTCCCTCATGGTTAACTCTTGCAACTCTTCTCTAGACAATCTGTTTCTCATGTTTCATGTTGAAGCTGGGGAAACCTACTTGAGTCTCCCTAAGTGATCTTCCTTTCCTGCACTGCTTTTCTATGTACAGGGGTCACTCTATTTTCTTACGTTCCAGTGAATTGCTAAAATCTCTAAATCAATTACAGATCCTTCTGTCTAGATACATTATATAGTTATACTAAGCCAGGACCTCCTCTCTGAGTTCAGCCCATGGACACATTCTTTGCTTTTCAATATTCAGATCCCTGTGGGGTGGTTGTTCCCCTTACATATGCCAGGTCCTGGTTTCTTAGGGACCACAGCATTTACTCACTCTTGGCTCCCCTTTCATCTCTCCCCCACAACTCTTCCTGTAGCAAAGAAAACAGTCATCTAGTCTGGTGATAGACACTGGTGGCAGAAAAGTTAAGGCAGAGCTTTAATGTTCTTTATGTCACTTTCACCATTTTGCATTATCCAAATTTTCTATCTATTTTCTGAAGCCTCAGCTTTTGGAACTTCAAAAATTAAGAATTAACCCCTGGTTTTCTCTTCTTTTTACCGTTGTTTTCTTCCCTGAGGCAATGATGAAAAATGTCCACTTGACTAAGTAAGGTGATTAGGTAAAAGAAAGTATGAAAACAGCAATCATCATAGTATCCCTTCATGCCACTGGTATATGTACAAATGGTCCCAACTTATGATTTTTCAGTTTTACAATGGCGTGAAAGTAATTAGCTTTCAGTACAAACCATTCTCTGAATTTTGAATTTTGGTCTTTCCCCAGGCTAGTGATACACAATACAGTTGATAAGGAAAACATTCAACACAGCTGTCAAGGTCAGCAAACTGCTTTCTACCTCACTCCAGTTGGCAAAGTCAGCAAAGCCCTCCCAACTCCCTCCTCCCCTCCTTCTCTGGGCTCCTCTTTTGCCCTGCGCATGCCGAAATGCCACATATCAAAATAATATATATTGATCCCCTTGTTTGTGCTCAGGGCTCAGACCTTGGGAGATTACTCCCTTCTGAGCTCGCGGATGTAAAATAAAACCTCAGCACTCCAAGACTTCTGAGTGCTGTTTGGTTCTTCCATCAGCGATCCAGTCCAGGTTTTCCAGTTTTTTCCATAACACAATCGTCTCTCATGATGCTGGCAGCAGTGAGCTGCAGCTCCCGTCAGCCACGCCATCATGAGGGTAAACAACTGAAACACTGACAGCCATTCTGTACCTATGCAACCTGTCTGTTTTTCACTTTCTGTACAGTATTCAATAAATTAGATGAGGTATTCAACACTTTATTATAAAATAGGCTTTGTGTTAGATGATTTTGCCCACTTGTAGGCTAGGCTAAGCTATGGTGTTTGACAGGTGTATTAAATTCACTTTCAACTTAAAATATTTTCAACTTAGAATGCATTTATCAGGATGTAACCCCATTGTAAATGGAGGAAAATCTGTACAGTAGTCCCCCCTTATCCATGGTTTTGCTTTCCAGAGTTTCAGTTGCCCTCAGCCAACCTCATTCAGGCAGCAGGTGATCCTCCTTCTGGTAGCCTAACGTTGTGTCCCAAAGCTTACATCACCCCCCACCCTTCATCTCATCATGTAGGCGATTATCATCTCACATCATCACAAGGAGGGTGCATACAGTATAATAAGATGTTTTCAGATGGAGAGAGACCACATTCTCATAACCTGTTTACACTCTAATGTTATAATTGTTCTATTATGCAAATATTTGTAAATTATTAACTTTTGTTTTTTATCTATTACTGTGCCTACTTTATAAACTAAACTTTATTATAGGTATTACATATGTAGAGGATAAAGCAAAATATATATACGGTTTGGTCCTATCTCTGGGGTCAGGCATCCATTGGGGCTCTTGGAACACATCCCCCATAGATAAAGGAGGACTACTGTGTATTTTAAATTTTAATGAGCCCAATCATTCACTCTGTGAATATTTACAAGTGTTTACCTTTTACATGCCATTCTTACAGATTTCAAATTCTTTTTGAAGATGTAGAACAAATCATTCTTTACTAAAGGAAAAAATTCATATATAACAACCGTTAAATTTGCTCTGATAAGTAGTGAAAGGGTAAGATATACATTAATTGTTGGAAAACTTTTCTATTTTTTTAAGGCTGAGAAATCTTCTGTCCTTGTGTTCTGAGGGCAGGGCTCAGATGAGCAAGTTAATGCCTTCCCACTTGCACTTTTAAATTTCCTCCTTCATCTCAAATTCTTCCCCACCTTCACCTTCTCTTTCTCCTTTCGTCCTGGATTTGAAAAAGAAGTGCCCCTCCTCCCTGCCAGAGTGAATGTCTCTCTTCACTGGTACTTCTGACGACCTCAGACACTCTCCCCAGCAAGAACCCACAGCACAGAGAGAAGCGGGTGCGGGGTTTGCGGCCACACATGGACTCACAGCGTGGCTCCACCCCCTGTCAGGTGCGTGATCTTGGGCGGGTCGTTTCACATACCACGTCAGCTTCTGCCCTGAGATATGCAACTGTGACCATGCCTGCCACACATCAAGTTCTTAGAAAGTAAGAGAGGTTCTGTCACTGTCTCTCTCATTCTCTGTATCTTTACTATTCTCTCTTATACTGATTATGTTTCTTCTCCCAACATCTCCTCAGTTCTCTCTGAATTTAAACAGAAACAATCCCACAAACCTACAGCATCTTCTCCTTAACCATCTCATGTTTTTCCTTTAGTACCAAATTTTTGAAAGACTAGCTATTCCTGTACTCTTTTCTCCATCATTCCAAATTTCTTAACGTTCACTACCGATGTGATTGAATTTGTTCCCTCCAAGGTGACATTCACCTTCTAATCACTAAATCTTATGTCTTTCCTACATTTTTAAACTTCTTGAAACATCTGTGCCATTCAACACTGTTGAATATACCTTTGTTCAAAATAATTTATCCATCAGCATCTATTATTGTTCTCTATCTGTGTATCTTTGACTGATCATTCTTTCTCTTCCTATCTGCAAATACAGCGTATTCTTAATTCCTTTTCTTGACCCTCTCCTTTTAGATGTGCATAATCCTTCCTGGAATTTCAGCAAATCTAAAACCCCTATCTGAATGACCCATAGGATCTGGTCTCCATACTAAATTAAGAATGTCATTAATTATCTGTTTGGATATTCTGATAGACCCTTAAACTCAAAACACCCCATGGGCCAAAACACCCTCCAAACTAGTTCTTCCTAACACTATGTTAAAGAGATTGGTAACCTCCCTAGCATTCAGATTCAAAATCATAAAGTTACTTCCTCTTTCACCATCTCCTGCTACCAATCAGTCATTAATCCTATAAATTCTAGGTCCATAATGTTTTCATATTTATCACTGTCTTCCAGTTTAATTGTCACCTCCCTGGTTCAGAGTTTATTACTTCTTATCTGAACTACTATATAACCTTCTAATTTGTTCTAACTCATCTTAAGTCTCTCCTTCCAGCTTTTACCCCTGACCTTCTTTATTTAATATTTCTTTAATTAATCCATCATCAGTGCAAGATAAAGCCTCAGTTTAATAAGTGTTTATCAGTAAGAAACTTGCAACCAAGAGAAAAGAAGAATTAGTATTTTGGTGCAGCAGCTGGGTATCATGCTATATAATTTTACTACATTATCATATTTAATATTCAAAACAAATTATAAGGGACATACTTAGTTTTCCACAGCATATCTGTTTCCCCCTTCCTCATTCCAGATAGAAACAGGATTTTATTCAGGTTTCACCTCTATTCCTTCTAAAAAAGAATTATAATTATTCTATCCTTGTTTTCTAACTATTGTTATTGGCCTAAGGATAATTGTGTGTCCTAAGATAAACAGAAGAATGTGTACTTCATGTTGGTTGGGAATCTTTCTTCTTCTTTTAGACAGGAAAAGAGAGCACCTTGCTCAGGTTGCCCCAGCCACCAGCTTGGGACCATGAAAGCACCCAGACTGAAGCAACTTTGCAAAGAAGGAAGAGCTGAACCCAAAGAGTAGGAAAGAGTTAGAGAGTGACAAACTGCACCTCCATCCCCTGGATGACTGGTTACACAAGATCATATCTGCCCTTATTTTTTAAGCCTTTTTAAGTAAGATATTCTATTACTTGAAGCCTGAATTTGCCCGGTGAGCAGTCTCAAGATGTAGAGAGGCCCAGGTTTACATGGCTGGTAGCAGAAGAGCCAAGACTTGAAACTATGTTTCCTTGCTTTTTCCGTTAATCCATATCATTTGGTTAGAACTCTCATCAGCTCAAAACCTGTAGAAATAGTTCAGATATTTACTGAGACATTATTGTGTATTGTGCACAGTTGTAGGTGCTTTACAGGTATTAACTCACTGACTCCTTGAAATAACTATATGAGGCTCATACATTATCCTCTTTGTACAAAGACTGATGGAGGTTAAATAACTTTTTCAAGGTCACCCAGCAAGCAATTATCAGAACATGGAATTGAACCAATATATTCTGACTCTAGAATTCCTATTAATCACTACTCTTACACATTTCTTCATGTATACTAGGCATATGCACAAAGCTTAAAAAACAGATTATATTGCTTTGATGAGCTACATTTATGAGAAAAGTTATGGGAGCCTACTGCAAGAGACAGTTGGCTTACACAGTAGCAATTTCTACATATATCAGAAGGAGGCTGGCAAGAGGATGGATGGGGGTGCTAGTTGAATGGAAATGTGGGATCTGAGTAACATAACCTTTTGGCCAAAGAGGTGGCAGCCCCCACGCTCACATCAGGGGTGAGACCTGGTAATAGTTCTGGCAGTGGAAGTTTTCCAAGGAAACTTCAAATATGGTTTAAGTTTAAATTTACAGTAATACCCAGAGACCAAGGTCAGTCCCTATGAGGGCCTCTCCAGAGAACCAGAATTAATTCCAAATGCTGTAGCCTAACATTTATATTCTGTTTCCAATCTACCTTTATGGTCCCCCACCCCTGCTGCATCCTTTCTTTTATAAATGTCATTTCCTCTAATTGAACTAAGGTAATCAAAACTGTTGTACATTAGTACTGGTAATTATTTCATAGGGAAATTTAACGAGCATAAAGATAATTTTAGAAATACAACTAGCATCTATTTACTAGAAACAGAAATAACCTCAGCAGTTGGATGTCTTTGTGATAATGCAGTGAGACATATGGTGAGGGCAATGGCAGAATCGCAGAAAATGAGGCTGCATAGTGGGAAGCTCTGTTTTATCTTTCCAAAAAATTCTATTCAAGTTCTACTCAACTAACAAACAAAATAAGCTTCCTGTTCATGCTACATCATGGAAATGTGCACTGTCCTTGCTCTTAAAGAGAAGTCAGGGGCACAAATTAAACAGGCCTGGTAAACCTTCACACATCAGTAATTTAATAAAGTAACTAGAGAATAATAGCTGCAGGGTTGATACCTAACTCTCAATTTTTCTTTTTTTTTTTTTTTACCATGGACATAAAATAACCCTTCCCTCCAAAGCTTATGTTAAAATAATGTATTGAGAATAAGTGAAGTGTCACTTATTATCTTCATTCACTAATGGTAGATTATTAAGGTCCTGTGTGTCACTGGAATAGTAGGCCTCATCGAAAGATAATATTCCAGTTTTTCATTAGGATTAGAAATGTTCTGTCTGAACAAGCTGAATATTAGGCATTCATCTTTCTTCTTCAACTGTCAGTAAGATACTGGGTCTTCCCAGTAGAGGCAGATTCACCAGTTTTACACAATCAGTCACATAGGACTGGGGAAAACTTTTCAGCTCATTGTCAACATAAAAGTTTTCTTTTTCTGTGCACAGAAGTCTGGGTGCTTTGAAGTCCCTGTAAACATCACATGGCATATGAGAGAGAATTCAAGGAAAAACAAAAACAAGATCTGGTACTATCTGGGGGTTTTGCATGCTTTACTAAGTTTTCTCGGCTCCCACCAGAAACACAATTCACAGTACATACAGCATTGCAGCATGCTAAATTTTATTAATGTAAACCTATTATCTGTCTAGTTGGAGGAATGAGGAGGGCAGTTAGGTCAACATTTTTCTCTTAACTATTAATTAATATGCCTCAGGTGGTCTCCTTCCTATTAATTTCATTGTACTACAAGAAAATATAGTAAGAGCAGTTATACATTTTAATCAGTGCTGCTTGCCAAATACTCCAAAATAAAGACATGAATGTCTTCCTCTAAATCAATAGTAATAACACCACCATTGGAGCAGAAACTATTAAACACTGTCCATGCCAGCACATATCCCATGGCTAATTCTACCAACATCTGTGTTTCTAACTAGAAAGGTGTTTATGTTGGGATAACCAAATCAACAAAATACCTTACAACCCAGCCATAGTCTACATTAAAGTTATTGCAACAAGAACACAAATTAAAGTATGCAAATAAAATTTGAATTATGTTGATTTTATTTGTTTTAGGAATATGTAAATATCGTTGGATTTCCTAGAGAAAGAACATTTATCAACTTGTTTACTAATCCAGATGTAACATGTGGGAATCAGAATCTCAAAAAGTCTTTTAAAAATAAAATTATATTAGAACTTTCTCATATAAAGTGACAGGATCACATTCTAGCTAGCTTAAGAAGGAAGGGAATGTATTGTTCAAGTAATTGGGGAGGCAAGTGCAGGACCCAGCTTCAGGGACAAACAGGATTTTTCAAAGATCATTTGTCCCTCTTTTTCTTCTTTTTTTCTCTTCTGTCTTATTTTTCTTCCCTGTTTCTAGCTTCTCTCTGTGTGGTGGCCACATTCTCTTTTTTTTATTTTTATTTTTTCCAACTTTAAGGAGGAATAATTGACAAACACAAATGTATATATTTAAAGTATAGAACATAATGATTTCATATATATATGTGTGTATGTGTGTGTATATATATTATATGTGTATATATATATATACACACATATATAATTAGCACGATCAAGGTAATTAGCACATCCATCACCTCACAGAGTTAACTCCTTTTATTCTGTGGTAAGAACACTTGAGATCTATTCTCAGCAACTCTCAACTGTAGAATACTGCATTATTTACTACAGTTACCATGCTGTACTTTAGATTCTCAGAACTTATTCATCATATAACTTAAACTTTGTACCCTTTGACCAACATCTCCCCATGTTCCACTGCCCTTAGCCCCTGGAAATCACCATTCTAATCTCTGCTTCTAAGAAATCAGTTTTCTACATATACAGATCTCTCCATGTATAATCACACATGAATGAACAGAGGCAGAAAAACGAGAATATAATGGTTGGAGGAAAAGAAGAGCAATCTTCTAAAACAAGTTGAGGGGGTTGGAAGGGATCCTGTTACAAGAAAAGACAAAACTGGACAGAAACCCAACAGAAATCCTTTTCATCAGTGTTTCCTATTGTGGTCTCCAGACCAACAGCAACTACATTACGTGGGAAGCTGTTAGAAGTGCATACACTCCAACCTCACTCCAGAATTACTGAATCAAAAACTCTGGGAGGATGGGGCCCAATGATCTGTTTCCACAAGACCTCTCAGTGATTCTTATGCATCCTGAGGTTTGAGTCACTGCTCCACGTGCGGAATCTGGATTGTCATTGTGAACATGTTATCTTGTGTATCCAGTTGTCCCACCCACCTTAAATTCTGGGGATTTAAGGTTAAGTTCATCGTAATCTGCCAGAGCTATTCCTCTTCTGATATTCCTTCCTATTCTCAGGTAATGCCATGACAATCTATCTGGAAAGCTGAGATTCATCTCATGGTTCTCCTACCCTAGCCCCCAGTTACAATTAATTATAAACTTCTGCCTATTTGACCTCCTGTACATTGATATTAGTCTCTTCAGTGACCCTTCTTGTACCTGCGTTTTCAATAAACTCAAATTCATTTCTTCTTTACAAAGTTACTTTCCTCATCAGAGATTTATTAACTCCTCAGGATTCTACAAAAAAATTCCATAATATGTTTATATATGTGCATTTTTTATGAAGAAGGGCCTCAGCCTTTATCAGATTCTTGTTGACCCAAAATGTTTAATAAATATTGATACAACCGACAGAGAAGAAAAGTAATTTGGGTTGTGAGGCACATGTCAATGGTTGAGAGCCCTCTGAAAAGAAGTGAAGGCTGGTTTAATACTGTGGGGAAAATGGAACTCTCTGACAAGGATTCCTGTCTAGCCTTAACAGTGCCCATTGTGTATGTAGTAAGGGCATGTTTGTACATTTATGGGATGTTTTCTGGTGACAGAGCCACTGGTCATTCTCAGGAGTACCTGCACAGGGGAGGGATAGAGAGGAAACACCCATTCAGTCCTCTGCCTGTGTTCCTGGTAGGTAACTGGTCAGGCATCTGCCAATCACGAGGGACTTGCCCACAGAATTGTTCCCCAAGTATAAGAGCAGAGGGCAGCCACTGCTGGGATTGTGTAGAGAGAGCAGTGGAGCCCTGGTACTCCTGGAGAATTAAGCCCCAGCTTGGGAGCAGGGAGCTTGAAGGGCAGTTTGCTAGGACAGACTGAGGCCTACTCCCAGAGAATTAAGCCCGTGCTGAGGAGCAGAACCTGTAGCCAGCCTGGGGAGTGCATTCAAGCCAGCCATGTGTACTGAGCTGCCTCTGACTAAAGTGAGGATAAATACGGTAGCCTCTTTTCCCCAACTTTTTGCCCTTGCCTTTTTTTGGCCTCACTGAATTCATAGAAAACTTGCCCCAGGTGGGGAACCACCTCTTTTGGGAGCTACAAACACATTGTTCAGGATGAAGGCATTCTTGAGCTTATAAAAGAGTGATGACATGGGTAAACTATAATATAGATACATTGTGCCAAATTAACCATGATGAGTAGGATTTTTAATAAGGGTGAAAATACCATAGTGCTAGTTGTAATGATTAGAATCAGGCCAATTGTTTCCTGAGAAGCTTGATAAGAGATAAGAGAGCTGGAATACAAACAAAAAAAATGCTTTCGAAGAAGAATGCATTTAATTTGAAAAGAGATTTGGTAAGAAGATTGGGTAAGGATTGCAATACCTATTTTGGGGGACTACCCATCACATTTTCTATTAAATCTCATTATTTTTCTAGCATCCTAGAGTTACTCTCCCATTCTTAGTAGTGGATGTTAACCCAAGAATGACCAAGTATCATGACCAATTTCCCTATTACAGTAATAGACCCTGTGGTGAGCATTTAACAAATAAGTGAGGCTAAGCAGATGCTTTCCTATTGATAAACAGATACTGGAAAGAAGTTCTCATTCAACTGGATGTGGTAAAACAGGGCCATATAAACCTAAGTCTGTCAGTGGGAGTAGAGACAACTTGTCAGAAGGAGAAATTGAGCCACTCGACAAGGAAAAGATAAAAGAAGTAAAACCAAGATAAGGAGAGAGAAGAAACTCTAAAGACATCATATGAACCCTTAAACCTTTAGATTCATTTATCTCAACTTAAGGTCAGGTTCACTTTAGACCTCCTAGCTATATGGACTAACACATTCTCTTTTATTGCCTCAGCTACTTTAAGGAGGATTTCTATCATTTGCAACAGAAACAGACCTACCTAATATACTAAGAACTCTGACTCCATTCTCTGCTGTCACTCCATTTGTCACTGGAACAGGTACCGTATTTGAACCCAGATTAACCCCTTTGTCTTAAAGTAGCTCACACTTTACTAGTGATAAAAGGCACCATGGTGAAGTGCTTTCCTGCTGATATCCTGAGATCATTTGCTACAACTATTTTTTCTTGCTTGAATTTCAATGAATACAATGTGGCAAGTGCTCTGTTTGATCTGTACACAAAGCACCATGGGAGCATAGCATGATGGAGACAGTATGCACTTGGCAAAACTTTGCCAATCACTAGCTCTGTACATTTGGACAAGTTACTTAGCCTCCTAAGACTAAGCTTCCTCAGTGGTTAAATAAATATACTATGTACCTTAAAATATTATGCAAATAAATATTACAGTAAATACTTACTTTAGGTTATTCCTGTGTCTATCACATATTTGAGTCAATAAATATTCTTAGTAACAGATATATATATATATATATATATATATATATATATATATATATATATATGCAAATAGAAGAAAGACTGACTCATTTCTTGGGAAGCACTGTGAGTCCATATAGAATGTTATTTATGAATTGAGCTTTGAAGAATAACCAGGATTTTGACAGATGGAAAAGTAGAGAAAGACATTACAGTTAGAGAACATGTTTGTATTAGTTATTCTTCATTTGCTTCTCTGTATCTCTTTCCTTCACATCTCACTGTAACCCGGAAGAGTGACCCCTACAGACTGCATTCCCCAGGACTCCTTCCCCTCCGGCCTCTACTGATATCAGCCAATGGCAGGATGATGGGAAATTGGGGGGAAGAAAGGAAGTTCAGTGCACTAAATGTGCCAGGCTACGTAATTCTCATGACTATAACTCTCACAGGTACTTGTTAACAACTTCAGGTCTAGGGGTAGCAACATTTTTTCCAATACTGCAAGTCCCTGTATACCTCAGCATCTATGGTCACTCACCCTATCCTTTCCCATACCATTGTAAAGAGTCCCTACATTTAGCTCTATCCAATTAAATACTTTAAGTGGCATCTCTTTCCTGTCAGTACCCAGGAATATACAATGTGTAAAGCTTAGGGAGTAAAACCACATGGTCTATTTAGGGAATGATAAATAGTTCAGTTATCAAAATAACAAAAATATTTTTCTCCTCTTTTTCTCCTTTTCCCTCTACAGCAAGTCTTATAAAAAATAATCTACTTTGAGTCCACCAATTTTTCATTCCTTCTTAAGCTTCAGTCATCACAATATTCCATGAAAAATACTCTCCAAATCTCTGTAGGAACATCTTCTGAACTGTAAATATCCCTTGTTAGATTAAGAATGTTACCTTCAATTTCAAAGTTGCTGAGAGTTTTTATTATAACTGGGTGTTGAATTTTATCAAATATTTCTTTGCATCTGTTGAGACTATCATATGAGTTTTTACCTTTATTCTATTAATGTGAATTACACTGATCAATTTTCAAACTTTAAACCAACCTTGCATTCCTATAATAAACCCAACTTGGTCTTTTTCTTTCTCTATATAATTGGCTTTTAGTTATACAAAACCCAACTCATGTTTTTTTTCATTTTTTAGTCCATGTTCATAAGGAACATTATCCTTTAATTTTCTTTTTATTGTGCTTTGCAAGTTTTGGCACCAGGATTATGCTAGACTCCAAAGCTGAGCTGAGAAGTGTTTCTTTTATCATTCTCTCTTACTTCACTCCCTAAGGATTTTTCTCAAAGTGTTGTTTCTCCTTAGCTGTTTTTTCCACTTATAATTCTGTGTCCATCTTATACATTTTAGAATTTCCCAGTGTTTTTTTTCTGTAGTATGTAGAAGAAAAGTGGCAGAATAAATAAGTAGGTTGAATTCAGAATATACAGAGACTTATATTAAATCCCTGTTAGATTTCACCAAGGAAAAGTATACCCATAAAGCCGTATGTGATTTGCTGAGGCATTTGTTTGAACTTCATCTTAAATATCACCATTTAAAACACTATTGCAATTTCTATCAAAAGTCTTCATAAGCATCCCAGTTGCTGACCAAATTAAAACTGTATTTGAAGGGGATTACACTCCCCAACTTCAAACTCTACTACAAAGCCACAGTAATCAAGACAATTTGGTACTGGCACAAGAACAGACCTAAATCAATGGAACAGAATTGAGACCCCAGATATAAATCCAAGAATTTATGGTCAATTAATATACAAGAGGGAAATGATAACCTATTCAACAGCTGTGGTTGGCAAAACTGGACAGCTGCATGTAAGAGAATGAAACTGGATTACTGTCTAACTCCATACACAAAAGTAAACTCAAAATGTATCAAAGACCTGAATGTAAGTCATGAAACCATAAGACTCTTAGAAAAAACATAGGCAAAAATTTCTTGTACATAAGCATGAGAAATTTTTTCCTAAACACATGTCCTCGGGCAAAAGAAACAAAAGCAAAAATGAACAAATGGGACTACATCAAACTAAAAATCTTCTGTAAAGCAAAGGAGATCATCAGTAGCACAAAAAGGTACTCTACAGTATGGAAGAATATATTCATTAATGACATATCTGACAAGGAGTTAACATCCAAAATATATAAAGAACTCATACACTTCAACACTCAAAAAGCAAATAACCTGATTAAAAAAATGGGCAGAGGATATGAACAGACACTTCTTCAAAGAAGAAATTCAGATGGCAGACAGGCACATGAAAAGATGCTCCACATCACTAATCATCAGGGAAATGCAAATTAAAAACACAGTTAGATATCATCTCACACCAGTGAGGATAGCCAACATCGAAAAGACAAAGAACAACAAATGCTGGCAAGGATGTGGAGAAAGGGGAACCCTCCTACACTGCTGGTGGGAATATAAATTAGTTCAACCATTGTGGAAAGCAATATCGAGTTCCTCAAAAAACTCAAAATAGAAATACCATTTGACCCAAAGAAAACAAGATTCCAGATTCAAAAAGACATATGCACCCCTATGTTTATCACAGCAGTATTTGCAATAGACAAGATATAGAAGCAACCTAAGTGTCCATCAGTAGATGAATAAAGAAGTTGTACATATATACAATGGAATATTACTCAGCCATAAGAAGAAAACAAATCCTACCATTTGCAACAACACGAATGGAGCTAGAAAGTATTATGCTCAGTGAAATAAGCCAGGTGGAGAAAGACAAGTACTGAATGATTTCCCTTATTTTCCCAAATTGTCTTGATTACTGTGGCTTTGTAGTAGAGTTTGAAGTCGGGGAGCATAATCCCCTCCAAATGCAGTTTTAATTCAGTCAGCAACTGGAATGCTTATGAACAAAACAAAACTAAAAGAACAAAACAGTAGCAGACTCACAGACTCCAAGAAGTGACTAGTGGTTACTGAAGGTGAAGGGTAGGAGAGGATGGGTAGGGAGGGAGGGAGAAGGGGATTAAGGAGAAATATGATTGGCACACATGGTGTGGGGGGGGTCATGAGGAAGACAGTGCAGCACAGAGAAGACAAGTAGTGACTCTATAGCATCTTACTACATTGATGGACAGTGATGCAATAGGGTGTGAGGGAGACTTGATAATATGGATGAGTATAGTAACCATAATCACAACATTTTTCATGTGAAACCTTCATATGAGTGTATATCAATGATACCTTAATGAAAAAAAATTGCATTTGGTTTACACTTTCCCTCTTCCTGATATCCCTTTCTTTCTTTCCTTTTGAAAACATCATTCCTCCAATGCTCATTTCAAAATTAACTCTCTCCATAAAGATTTAATAACCTCTTGACCCTCTAACAATGACATCTCCTATTGACTCTTCACATTATAGGACTGTACTAATAGCTCTTTAACAAAATCTAGTTACTCTTGCCTCCTGTAATATGTACAAGTTTTATTGCCTGTACCAAACCCAAACAAACTAAACTACTTAGGAGAAGAAATATATAAACCATATGTTTATCTCTGGCTGGGTCTGGTCTAATGCCTTATAATTTGTAGACCACTGAAAAACTACTTGTTAAAGTGAATTGAATTAAAATGGGAATGGACAATCCAGGATGTCTGACCATCTTGAATCTAAATCTTGTCAAACAGTACGCTAACCAAAATGTCCTTTTAGGCAAAATACTTGTCAACACTCTTTTTCCTTTCCTATAGCAATTTGAGTCCTGCTGTTAAAGTAGGTAAGCTAAGAAAATGTGTTTTTCATTAAGTGAATGGAATGTAGATAAAATTCTCACAAAAATAAAGCAATGGAACTGAACATCCTATTATTAACTTCTAATAAATCTATGCGCTTAAAGAAAAGTTACCATGAAGATCTACAGCAATGCACAAGAGACTTTTACAGCCCTTGTGTGTGTGTGTGTGTGTGTGTGTGTGTGTGTGGTGATACTTCATGGTTATTTTCTTTTCCCAGTGTTTATTATTTCTGAACATTTGTTATCTATGCTGGATATTGATCAAAGAAAGAAAAAAAAGAAAAATACCTAAAATAAATCCTACAAAAGTATTTCTAGTCCATAGTTAGAAACCTACAATGAAGCACACATATCTATTCATACTTTCATACTGACTTCCTAGTCAGGAAGTCAGTTGAGAAAAAAACAAAAGCAACAATGTAAGAGCAACAAACCTTCCCCCCCAAGAGTGTTACTACAATTTTGGCTGAAATACAGTGCCTAGCAGTCAGGCTCTCAAAGGATAGCATGTAAAGTCTTAGAAAGCATATTTCTAATCAATGAAACATCAAATTTGTCCTTCATTTGCTGAAAAAAGTAGTAGTTTAATTTACAAATAGAGTGAAATACAGAAATTAATAGTGATAGATCAAAATTTTACTTGTTTTGATTTTTCTTCAAATAACATTTGAATACCTAAAATAAACTTATATATGGAAAGATTCTAAAGATAGAAGTGTGAGTAGGGTGGTGGAAATCTCCTCCCAAAACCATATACATTTTGAAAATAAAGCAAATACAACTATTCCTTAAAGAGTGAAGAGAAGATACAGTACACCAGCCAGGCTACATCTACATCTGCGATAACTCAACATCTCATGAAAAGGGTAAGATACAAAGCCATGACCAGGCAGAACCTGAGCAATCCCTCCACCCCAGCTCATTGGCGGGAGAAAAATAATCAGAGTGGGGAGGGAGTGGAAGCATAGGACTGCTAAATAAACAGGCCTAGTAACCTACAGTAAGAGCACAGACCCACATTGCATAGTGTACTGGATATTGAAAGAATAGAAAAGCAAAATCGGAGACTAAGACTGTGAACAGGTTTCCACAGCCAGCTGCCCTGGGACAAAAGAAAAGTGGACTCATTAAAAGTCTTAAACGGACAAGGATTTAACAAGTGGACAAAATCCTCCTGGCACACTCAGCCCAGCAGGCTGGGAACTATAAGGAAATTCAGGTGCCCTAACCCCTTACGTGGCAATGCAGTTCCAAAGCCCCTCATGGCAATAAGCAGCCTGCCATTCATTTCCCCTCATCAGCACTATAAGTGAAGCAGTTGACCCACCATTGCTGCAGAGAAGCCCGAGAGCAGCCCTGCCAACAACAACCATGGAGGCTTCTCCCAGTATGTGGCTAACAAGGCCAGAACAGAGGCTACCCACTGCCCGCAGTTGACCAGCACAGACAGCAGAGACCAACGCAGAGTCTGGGAGGCACAAAGGGGCTTTATTCTCCTGACAAATATATGGTGCTGGTCTGCAAAACACGCCAGTGCCTTAGGCCATCCCGAGGGTGGCCCCACCCATGGCAGCCCAGGGGATTAAGCCAGAGGCTGCCCCCTGCACCCGGTTGACTGGCACAGGCAGAGGAAACAGGCACAGAGTTCAGGAAGCACATAGGACCTTTTTTCTCACAGCAAACATGCGCTGCTCACCTGTGACCCCTGCCAGTGGGCTAGGCCATCCTGAGGGCCTCCCCACCCATGGCAGTTTAGGGGATTAACCCAGAGCTGCTCTCTGTGTGCAGTTGAGTGGGAACAGGCAGTGGACATGGACATGGCAAACAGCAAGCAGGCAAGGAAATTGTTCTCCCAGCTAACACACACACCACTTCCCAGCAATCACTTCCATTGCTGTGAAAAGCAGAAGAATCTTGTTCAGTCCAAAATCACTCAAACACCAGAGAGAGGGCATGGTGAGGCCAAAATCACCAATATTCATGAAAAAGAATTCAAAATTAAAGTCATAAGCATGCTGATGGAGCTACAGAGAAATATGCAAAAGCTAAGGGATGAATTCTGGAAAGAGATAATAGAAATTAAACAAATAATGGAAGGAGATAAGAGCCGACTGGATGAGGTGCAAGAGACTGTTAATGGAATAGAAAATCAGAAAAGAGGAATACAAAGAAGCTGAGTAACAGAAAAAGAAAACTTATCTCTATGAATGAAAGAATATTGAGAGAACTGTGTGACCAATACAAATGGAACGATATTTGCATTTTATGGGTACCAGAAGAAGAAGAGAGTGAAAAATGGATAGAAAGTGTCTTTGAAGAAATAATTGCAGAAAACTTCCCCAATCTGGGGAAGAAAATAGTCTCTCAGACCATGGAACTCTATACATCTCCCAAAACAAGGGAGCCAAGGAAGGCAACACCAAGACATATAATTAAAATAGCAAACATCAAAGACAAGGACGGAGTATTAAAAGTGGCCAGAGAGAGAAAAAAGATCACCTACAAAGGAAAACTATTCAGGCTATCATCAGACTTCTCAGCAGAAACCTTACAGCCCAGACGAGAATGGCATGATACATTCAAAGCAATGAAACAGAAAGGCCTCGAACCAAGAATACTGTAACCAGCATAATTATCATTTAAATTTGAAGGAGGGATAAAGCAATTCCCACATAAGCAAAAGTGGAGGGAATTTACCTCCTACAAACCATCTCTACAGGGTATTTTAATGGGATTGCTCTAGATAGAAGTGCTCCTAAGGCTAAATAGATGTCACCAGTGAAAATAAAATCACAGCAAAGAAAGTACACCAACTAAATCGTAACTAAATGCAAAATAAAATCAGCTATCCACAAAATCAGTCATGGGAAACACAAAAGAGTACAGAATAAAATTCCTAACA
Organism: Manis javanica; assembly: GCF_040802235.1. Classification (NCBI taxonomy): domain Eukaryota; kingdom Metazoa; phylum Chordata; class Mammalia; order Pholidota; family Manidae; genus Manis; species Manis javanica. Next base: position 33,653,779 of record NC_133168.1, on the reverse strand, counting down.
TATAAAGAGTGGAGAAGGAAGAAAAAAAAGGAAGAGAAAAAAAGAATCATAAGACTGTGTTTATAATAGCATAATAAGATTGTTAACTTAGGTGTTAGATAGTAAGGAAGCTATCCTTGAACCTTTTTTAACCACAAATCCAAGTCTGTAATGGTAATAAGTACATATCTATCGATAATCACCCTAAATGTAAATGGACTGAATGCACCAATCAAAAGATACAGAGTAATAGGATGGATAAAAAAGCAAGACATATCTATTTGGTGTCTACAAGAGAGTCACCTCAAACCCAAAGACATACACAGACTAAAAGTGAAGAGATGGGAAAAGATATTTCATGCAAACAATAGGGAGAAAGAAGCAGGTGTTGCAGTACTTGTATCAGAAAAAATAGACTTCAGAACAAAGAAAGCATAAGGAGACAAAGAAGGACATTATATAATGATAAAGGGGTCAGTCCAACAAGAGAATATAACCAGTACAAATATCTGTGCACCCAACACAGGAGCACCTACATATGTGAAACAAATACTAACAGAATTAAAAGAGGAAATAGAATTCAATGCATTCATTTTAGGAGACTTCAACACACCACTCACTCACTCTAAAGGACAGATCAACCAGACAGAAAATATGTAAGGATACAGAGGAACTGAACAACAAACTAGAACAGATGGACCTAACAGACATCTACAGAGCTCTACAGCCAAAAGCAATACAATACACATTCTTCTCAAGTGCACATGGAACATTTTCCAGAATAGACCACATACTAGGCCACAAAAAGAACTTCAGTAAATTCAGAAAGATTGAAATTGTACCAACCAACTTCTCAAATCACAAAGGTATAAAACTAGAAATAAAGATGTACAAAAAAAAACATGAAGGCTCACAAACACATGGAGGTTTAACAACATGTTCCTAAATTATCAATGGATAAATGACCAAATTAAAACAGAGATTGAGCAATATATGGACACAAATGACAACAACAGCACAATGCCTGAAATAATGTGGAAAGGAGCAAAAGCAGTTTTAAGAGGAAAGTATATAGCAATCCAGGCCTATTTAAAGAAAGAAGTGCAATCCCAAATGAATAGTCTAAATTCACAATAATTGAAACTGGAAAAAAAAGAACAAATGAGTCCCAAAATCAGCAGAAAGAGTGACATAATAAGAATCAGAGAAGATATAAATATAATTGAGAATAAAACAACAGAAAAATTCAATGAAACCAAGAGCTGGTTCTTTGAGAAAATAAACAAATAAATCAACCCCTAGGCAGACTGATTAAGAGAAAAAGAGAATATACACACCTAAACAGAATCAGAAATGAGAAAGGAAAAATCATGGCAAACATCACAGAAATATAATGAATCATTAGAGAATACTATGAAAATCTATATGGTAACAAACTGGATAACCTAGAAGAAATGGAAAACTTTCTAGAAAAATACAACCTTCCAAGACTGACCAAGGAAGAAACAGAAAATCTAAACAGACCAATTACCAGCAAAGAAATTGAATTGATGATCAAAAACTATCCAAGAATAAAACACCTGGACCTGATAGATTCACTGATGAATTTTATCCGACATTTAGAGAAGACTTTTACCCATTATCCTTAAAGTTTTCCAAAAAATAGAAGAGGACGGAATACTACCAAATTCATTCTATGAAGCCAGCATCACTCTAATACCAAAACCAGGAAAAGATACCACAAAAAAGGAAACTACAGACAAATATCCCTGATGAACCTAGAAGCAAAAACACTAAACAAAATATTAGTAAACTCAATTCAAAAATAAATCAAGAGGATCATACAACATGACCAAGTGGGATTCATCTCAGGGATACAAGAATAGTACAACATTCGAAAATCCATCAACATCATCCACCACATCAAGAAAAAGATGAAAAAACAACAACATGATCATCTCTGTAGATGCTGAAAAAGCACTTGATAAAATTGAACATCCATTCATGATAAAAATTCTCAACAAAATGGGTATAGAGGGCAAGTAACTCAACATGATAAAGGTCATATATGACAAACCCACAGCCAACATCATACTTAACAGTCAGAAGCTGAAAGCTTTTCCCCTAAGATTGGGAACAAGACAATGATACCCACTCTCCCCACTTTTATTCAATGTAGTAATGGAGATCCTAGCCATGGCAATCAGACAAAAAAAAGAAATGGAAGGCATAAAGATTGGTAAGGAAGAGGCCAAACTGTCACTGTTTGCAGATGACACAATACTGTAAATGAAAAACCTTATAAATACCACTCCAAAACAACTAGAATTAATATCGGAATTCAGCAAAGTGGCAGGATACAAAATTAATTCACAGAAATCTGTTGCATTCCTATACACTAATGATGAATTAACAGAAAGAGAAGTCAGGAAAACAATTACATCTACAATTGCATCAAAAGAATAAAATACCTAGGAATAAACCTAACCAAGGAAGTGAAAGACCTATACTCTGAAAACTACAAGACACTCTTAAGAGAAATTAAAAAGGACACTAACAAATGGAAACTCATCCCATGCTCTTGGCTAGGAAGAATTAATATTGTCAAAATGGCCATCCTGCCCAAAGCAATCTACAGATTCAATGCAATCCCTATCAAAATACCAACAGACCAAAATTCAACAAACTGTAGCCAATAGTTCTAAAATTCCTGTGGAATCACAAAAGGCCCCAAATAGCCAAAGCAATCCTGAGAAGGAAGAATAAAGCAGGGGGTATCTTGCTTCCCAACTTCAAGCTCTACTACAAAGACGCAGTAATCAAGACAATTTGGTACTGGCACAAGAACAGACCCATAGACCAGTGGAAAAGAATAGAGAGTCCAGATATTAACCCAAACATATATGGTCAATTAATATATGGTGAAGGAGCCATGGATATACAGTACAGCCTCTTCAACAGCTTTTGTTGGCAAAACTGGACAGCTACAAGCAAGATAATGAAACTGGACTATTGTCTAACACCATATACAAAAGAAAAATCAAAATTGATCAAAGACCTAAATGTAAGTCATGAAACCATAAAACTGTTAGAAAAAACAAAAGCAAAAATCTGTTGTACATAAACATGACCAACTTCTTCATGAACATATCTCCCTGGGCAAGGGAATCAAAAGCAAAAATGAACAAGAGGGACTATATCAAGCTGAAAAGCTTCTGTACAGCAAAGGACACCATCAATAGAACAAAAAGACACCTAAAGTATCAGAGAATATATTAATAAATAACATATCTGATAAGGGGTTGACATCCAAAATATATAAAGAGGTCACACCCTCAACAAACAAAAAGCAAATAATCCAATTAAAAAATGGGCAGAGGATCTAAACAGACAGCTCTCCAAAGAAGAAATTCAGATGCCCAACAGGCACATGAGAAGATGCTCCACATTGCTAATCATCAGAGAAATGCAAATTAAAACCATAATGAGATATCACCTCACACCAGTTAGGATGACCACCATCTAAAAGACAAACAACAACAAATGTTGGCGAAGATGTGGAGAAAGGGTAACCCTCCTACACTGCTGGTGGGAATGTAAATTAGTTCAATGATTGTGGAAAGCAGTATGGAGGTTCCTCAAGAAACTCAAAATAGAAATACCATTTGACCCAGGAATTCCACTCCTAGAAATTGACCCTAAGAATGCAGCAGCCCAGTTTGATGCACGCCTATGTTTATCGCAGCACTATTTACAATAGCCAAGAAATAGAAGTAACCTAAGTGTCCATCAGTAGATGAACGGATAAAGAAGATGTGGTACATATACACAATGGAATATTATTCAGCCATAAGAAGAAAACAAATCCTACCATTTGCAACAACATGGATGGAGCTAGAGGGTATTATGCTCAGTGAAATAAGCCGGGCAAAGAAAGACAAGTATCAAATGATTTCACCCATCTGTGGAGTATAAGAAAAAAGCGAAAACTGAAGGATCAAAGCAGCAGCAGACTCACAGAACCCAAGAATGGACTAACAGTTACCAAAGGGAAAGAGGCTGGGGAGGATGGGTGGGAAGGGAGGGATAAAGGGAAAAAAGGGGTATTATGATTAGCATACATAATGTAGTGTTGGGGGTTTGGGGGGACCCGGGGAAGGCAGTATAGCACAGAGAAGACAAGTAGTGATTCTATAACCATCTTACTACGCTGATGGACAGTGACTGTAATGGGGTATGTGGTGGCAACTTGATAATGGGGGGAGTCTAGTAACCATAATGTTGCTCATGTAACTGTACATTAATGACACCAAAATAAAAAAGAAATAAAGTTACATATAGGAATTCTCATTGGGGTTAGTAGTGTTTTCTGAATAACAGAGACCTAGACATCTCTCAGCTAAAGCTAATGTTGGCATCATAGCTGTGAATGAAACTGTTGCTAGGATGAGTTCAAGTCCCTGCATGCCTTCTGTCTATATTCCACATAAGTAAGTTGTTCAACACTTTCTTAAATACATGTTGTAGACCCTGTCTGTCACTCTCCTTCTGGCCCATAATGAATGTTTTCCTCATTTTCCTCTCCTCATTGCACCTTCTAGAAAACGGTCTTGGAACATATTAGTACAATCAATGTATATATAACAGTAAGATGAAATAGGCCTTTAAAATATAATTCAAATCACATCCAATCATGCATATATTCAGAAATACAGAAAAGAATGAGTATCTAGAGGTCCCATTCTTATGTAATTTGTTTTGTATTTCTGTTTCTGCATTTTGGGTAAGGGCTGTCTTTTGAACATTAACTGATCTGTAAATTTAAATTTGGTTTGAACGAGGAATGTTTTTGATGACATTGCTCCTGGAGGGAAGAGAATAGGGGAAGAAAGGATTATCTTCATTAAGGAGTAAGAGATGAAGAGGGATAGAGAGGTATGTGAGGAAATAAGCTACTGATAGAAAGACACTCAGTGGCCACAAGGTATTGTGGAAAAGAGAAATATTGAAAGCGAAAGAAGCTGAGATTTGAAGAGTAAGATTGTATAAAGAAATGGGGATAGAAATTATTGGTGCATACTGATGTCAGATATCTAGGAAAAGAATTAAGTTCAAAAGAAGATGGATGTAATGTTTTTTTTTCAATGTGAGACATGATGATTCTGTCATTTGCATTGTAAAGTATGTGATTAGTGCCCCCTACAAGAATAGAGATACTTAGGCTATAGCACTTGTGATACCGTTTTGTGATTCCTATGTAATGTCCTATTTTCACTTGGGGCTTAAAACTTCTTGAAATTATCCATCTTTGTATCTCAAATACCTACCCAAATCTGTTCTTGGCATTCAGTAGATGTTCAATATATTTCCTTTTCTTAAAGCTTTATTTTAATAAAATAATTTAAAAATTTGGACAGAAAAGTTTCAAAAATAGTGCTTGCTCCTCTATATATTCTCACTTAATGTCGTGCTAACATTTTCCCACATTAACTTTACCATTCTCTTTCCATCTGAACCACTTTAAAGTGGATCACAAACATCATGGCACTTCACCACTGAATACTTCAGTGTGTATTCCTAAAAACAAGGAAATTATTTTATATAATCACATTACAGTTATCAAAATCATATTATAAGCCATATTTATAGTCTATGTTTATAAGTTGTCAATACCCTGTATCCTTCTTAGCAACATAATGTCAATGATATAGACTTTGCAGTTAATTTTTAATCTCTTTTGATTTGGAACAGATTAATAATTTCTGAATGAAAGCCAAGGATATTCTATACTCCCAGGTCTTTTTTTCTTAGTAATGAATTTTTTAATACCTGGAATTTCATGGACAATATTGGAAAGAGAGTGAGACTTGAAATTAAAAGACTTAAGATCCAGTCTCAAGTCTCTGGATGTATAAACTACAGTAATTTTTTTAGCAACAAATTTCTCACTTATAAAATGCTTATCACCCTCACATTTTGAAGTATATTATAAACTATCTAGGTATTAGTGATTTTTTTCACCTCTAACTAGCTAAGTAAAGTATTTTATGACCATAAAGTAGATAGTGTAAAATATTCAAAGACAAAAAAACTAATACTCACCAGCATAGCAAAACACAGGATGATATAGAAAGGTTGAGGCATATATTAAAGAAGAAAAAAAAAAGAACTAGCAAATTTGGTCACATAAGTCTTAAGACAGGTTTTCTGAGCCTGGATACTCCTGACATTATAGACACCAGAACCTGTTGTCACGAGGGTGAGGGACTGTCCTGTGCACTATGTAATATTCAGCAGCATTTTCTTTAAGTTCCTCGACAAACTCCTGCTGGCTTCAAAAGCCAGTCATTCACACTGCAGTGTGAATACATATGCATATACATCCACTTTCTAAAAATTACTTTATAGTATACCTATATTTTTACACATCTGTTCTACCCAATGGTCTGAGAGTTTCACATGAGTAAGAACTATGTATTTCTAACTTTCCCAGTACTGCAATATAATTCCTAGTAAATGTTTGGTAGAGGATAAAAGAAATGAGGGAAAGAAGGGCCCAAGGGCATGATTTGGTATATAAAAACTAGTGGAATGATTTGCCAAGCCAAAAGAGAATGACGTGGATTCAAAGTACCTCATGAGAATCTGTCTGGAAAACATCGCTTGATATTGGCCACCTTTTTGGTTAAACTAAAACTCTCACTAAGTACCAGATATGACATGCTTAAAGCTCCTAATTTCAATTTTCCATCAAGAAAGGTGTGTGCAAGTGACCTTAATGTATCTCCATATGACACTCCTGCTTCCAAAGAGATGAAATTAATATTGTTATTGTTAATTTTTCCTTTTCTTCTTCCAAGTGGCACCAGATGCATATGCACATATAACTAAAATGGAAAAGTTTCTTTTACAGCTTTTGGTAGAAAAGATTTACAGTTTTTTTTTCAGTACATTTGCCAGATGAGAATGTCAAGATAACATTTTTTCTTAAATTTATATCTACTGATCTTGTAAGAGTATGTTATTAGTTTGATGCAGATAATATGGAATTGAGTTGTGTCTTATTTTCATTTACAAAATTCCAAGGAAAACTTAGAAAAATTGATATAATCATTTTTATATACTTTTTATAATACAACTTTCAGTTCATTCCCTTTGGTCTTAATATTTAGTCGTCTAATGCCTGTGTTTGAAGAAGAAATAAGAAAAAAAGAACTGTTTAGGTTAAAATATATTTAGTCATAAAACACAAACTTTACTTACATCTTTTTGTACTGAATATTGGTGTTTTGACAAGAAAAATACAGTTATGAAAGGTGCATAGATTCATGTAACCAGAGATTTTTGTGTAGAATGCTGTAATGAATAGAACCAATACATGAAGACCAAGTAACTATGTAAAAAAGCAAAACACCAAAAACCCAGGCCTCAGGCTTCCACATTGCTTCTTTTCTGCTCTCAAATATATGCACATAGAAGGAGCTTTAAAAAAGTTAATGAATGAATGACGGTGAAGGATTCATACTGTGTGTGGTTTTCCTCCTATGAGTATCAATTATATGTCAAATATGTTTAAAAGCTGAGGAATATTAGTAAAAGAATAAAGATGTCAACCATTGTGCAGCTTACATTATACCCAGGCAAACAAACAATAAAAATAGTATTATAATTGTTATCATATCATAAGGTGATAAGTGCTATTAATTAAAGAAAAGTAGAGATAAGAAGGAGATCAAGGGTAGAGAGGAACAAACTGAAGTGCTAAAGGGTATGGTGGGATGATCCTCATAGAAAAGATAGGAACAAATACTTAAAACACTTAAAAGAATGGGAATTCATGAAGCAGATATTAGTGCTAGGAGCATTCTGGGCAGAGGAAGCAGCTAAAGCAAAGTCCTTAAGGTATCATATTCAGAAAACAGCGGGGAACAAGGTATGGCTGGATCAGGTAGATAAAGGGGAGAATAGGAGACAGAGGTAATGACGCCAAACTAGCAAGTGTTTTCTAGGCCATTGTATTTTGTTTGACTTTGGGTTGAGTGGAATAAGAAGCTATCATAGCATTTTTTAACAAAAGATAGATGTTAGCATTTTATGTTTGTTTTGTTGAGATATTGATGATGATTATAGTAAAAGCTCGACAGTTGAATGAACTCTAAAGTGTACAATTCAGTAAGTTTTCATAAATGAAAATATTCAAATACTTGCCCAAATATGATATAGCTAATTTTCATCACTCCAGAAAGTACCTTTGTGACCCTCCCCATAAGCAACGATTTTTCTGATTTCTTTCAACATAGATTATTTTACCTGTTCTTAAACTTCCTATTAATATTACCAAACTGTATGTGTATTTTTCTGTCTAGTTTACTTCATTTAAAATTATGTTTTTGAGATTAGTTGATGTTATTTATATCAGTAGTTGAATCTTTTTTATTTCTAAGTCGTATTTCATTATACAAATACCACAATTTGCTATTTCTAATCCTTCTGATGGACATTTGAGTTATTTCTGATTTTTGGCAATTAGGAAAATGCTATAAACATTCTTGTACAAGACATTTTGCAGACACATGTTTTCATTTCTCTTAGATAAATACCTAGGAATAGAATTGCTGAGTGATTGTTATGTGTTCAACTTCAAAAGAAACTTTCAGTAAGTTTTCCAAAGCAGATTTACCACATTACCCTGCCACCAGCAATGTCTGAGTTCCAGTTGCTTCACATCCTCCCAACACTGGACACTGAAAAATTTTTTCTGGTTTATCTACAATGTATAATGGTACACCATTGTGGCTTTAATTTTCGTTTCTCTGTGATGTCAGCACCTTTTCATATACTTTTGACCATTAGGTATCCTTTTCTGTGAGGTACTTACTCAATTCTTTTATAAACTTTAATGGGTTATTTGCCTTCTTGGTATGGATTTGAAGGAGTTCTGTAAATATCCTGGGAATAATTCCTTTGTTGGATATATGTACTGTGAATATATTCTCCCAGTCAGTGGTTTGGTGTCGCGCGCCCCGTCCTCGCCGGCAAGAACAGCACGCAACAACAGCAGGATTCTTCTGCAGAAAGCTTTATTCTTCAGCTCATTGTGAAACAAATGAGTTGGGCAGGACTCAGAGGGGAAGGAGAGGCTTGCTTATATAGTTCTCATGCTCTGACCTGGTTGGTGCGGCTCCATATGCCTTATTAGCATAACAATTTGGTGGGTCTCATTGGTCCTTATGCCAAGGCGCAATTAGCATGTAGTTTAGTGGTATGGGATGATTTGTCCTTAGGAAGTTCGGGGCCTTCCGGCTGCCCTGCATTGGGCGCTATTTTCTGAGCGCGGCTGCCAACATCTCCCCCTTTTTTGTCTAACAGAAGCTCAAGGTGGAACTTGCCAGCAGAGGCGGAGACAGAGGCCTGACCTCCATCATACTTCCTGATGCTCCCTTTTTGGAGAGGGGTTCTGCGCATCTACCCCTATGCAGTCAGGCATGCCTCTCAGAGGGGTCCAAGACCTCTTGCAGTGCTTTGCCTCGCATCCTCTGGCTGGCGTTGGGACCGCTTGGTACAAAGGGTTTGGACCTTTTTTCTCAACCCTCTTGCACCATGAGCTTCTTAGAGAAAGCTGTGATTAAGCATTGAGGTACTCGGGCCTGGTGCAGTGCCACATGGGCTCAGGGTGCAAGAGCTACCTCAAGCTAAAGCTGAGCTTCCTTCTTAAGCATATTGAGCCACACTTGGGGAGAGGCGCCAACGTCTATCGCCATTAGGGCTTGAGCAAGGATCACCTTGTCCTGCTTATGTTGGTTGCGGAGTCTGCATAACAACCAGAGTAAGAGCATGAGACCTCCAAGCATGAACACGCCCATCCCAGCCATGCCCGCCCACTCCTTGACGTGGGAGAGAGCTCTGAGGAACCAGGAAGAGAGTCCTTCTGCTACGGAGATATCTAGACGGGTGGAGTTGATGTGGATTATTTCTCGCCGCAGCTCTTCTAGTGTCCCATCGAAGTCTTGGGACCAGTTTCCTGAAAGATACTGGGACAGGTCTCGTGACAGATTAGCTGCCCGTGTAAAATTTTCATATTGAATGCTAGTGATGCAGACAGCACGATATTTCCGCTCACATCCCAATTGGGCCATCTGCCAAAGCACCTCCATTTGATCCTCTACAAGGTCTATGCGCTGATTGAGGATCATTATTCCTCCTTTCAGTTTGCCATCAAGTGTGGACTGTTGGTCCAGGGCAGAAGCTACTGAGGCTGCAAGGTTATTGAGCTCTGTAGCCGATTTGATGGAGGTGTCTAAAGCTATACCAGCGGCAGTGGCTGCGACCGCGGTCGCGGAGATCAGGAGCACTATGGCGGCTGTAACGCCGAAATCGCGCCTTTCTCGAAACAGAGTCATGGTGTTAGGGGCGTCTACGGGAACAGGGACCCAACGGGGGATGCGGACTACCAAAGCATTGGTAAAGTTACGCGCATCCCAACACTGAGACAGAAAGCAGGTTTCATTGGAGCAGGAGTCAAAGCTACTATTGGATAAGATAAACAGAAATGGGGGGTATACGCATACTGGAGAAGGTGGAAAAAGGGAATTAGGTGACTCTGGACCTGATTTTGCTGAACACGTGTAGTTCTCGTTGTTATGGGTCATGGTCATGTTCCAGTGTGCGCGCGTGTGGTTGTTCTCGCACCAAAAGGTGATATTTTTTACACCGATTCCCCCACCCTGGAGGGCGGAAAAGGGGGAGAGGTCGGTACACAAGCCATTGACTCCACACAGCATCCATTTATGGAAGGGGTTCATGCTCAGCTGCTGACGAAACTCGCCTTCGAGCACCTTTACTGGTCACCAAGCCTCATTGGCTGGCCGTCCCTCCATATCTGGGGAGATGGTAAACTCCTGCCTCTCAGTTGCCCACGTTACTACAGTTGACTGACAGTCAGTCCAGGGCCACAGCTCTCCCTCATAGTCGCCCACACAATGGGAGGCATATTTGGGTTGACGAGGCCTGTCGGTGGAATTGTTCCTGGGAGAGTGTACAAATGTGCCATTGATCCAGAGAACCATCTGGTGGATAGTCATGTTCTTATAGGGCGGGCTCCCTTCCTTATTAGGCCCTTCAAATTTAGCTGACATAACGGGGAGGCTACTGGCCTCTAGAATTATGTCACTGAACCATCCATATTTCCTCCGTTTCAGGGAGATACAGCCAGCTAGATTCTGAGTGGTGAAGCATAATGACCCATTAGTTACGAAGGATCGGTTTTCTCCCAGGGGAGCTACTAGGGTGTCTTTAACTAAGTAGGGCAAGTTCATACTAGCATTGGTAGTGAAAAAGCGCGGAAAAACGGCTGCATTGAAACGGACAGGCATAGGCTTAGGAAAGGCAGACAGGATTCCCCATCTCAATACTCCCTGAGTCGGGGTCTCCAGTGTCAGGAGCAGGGTCAGGAGGTACAGCGAAGTCATCTCCTTTGTTTAGGACTTTCCTCATTAGGCGCTCCGGGATCCAGAAGGGATTTTCTTCACCCTGGGGGAAAACACACACAGCTCCCCTGGATCTGATTATGATTGGATCCGGGCCCTTCCATTGGTTAGATAACACGTCCTTCCATTTTACTAGTTCTTGTGGGTCTTTTGGCCACTGATTATGGCGATCTGCTGCTGTATGGCCTTGAGCATCCAGATTTAAAAAATTTATAGTGAAAAGTGCTAGGGCTATGGCAGTTTTTGGTGTGGGGGGTATATCTTCAATTCCCCCTTTTTGTTTAAGTAAATAGGATTTGAGCATGCGGTTCGCGCGTTCCACAATCCCTTGACCCTGTGGGTTGTAGGGAAGGCCAGTGATATGTTTTATCCCCATGTGATGACAAAATTGAGCAAATTTTGTAGAGGTATAGGCTGGGCCATTATCTGTTTTCAGGATTTGTGGTAAGCCCCATGCGCTCCAAGCTTCAAGACAGTGCTGGATGACATGGGAAGCTCTCTCTCCTGACAATGGGGAGGCAAAGATGACTCCTGAACAAGTATCCACGGATACGTGTATGTATTTAAGTTTCCCAAAAGGTGAAAAATGCGTCACATCCATTTGCCAAACTTGTAAAGGCCTAATACCTCTGGGGTTGATCCCAACATGAGGTGTGGGAAGGAAGCTGCAGCAATGTTGGCAGCTAAGGACAATGTTCCTAGCTTCGGCCCTGGTTATGCTAAACCGCTTGCGCAGCGTTTCGGCAGTGACATGAAATTGTGTGTGGAATTTTGAAGCTGTGGTGATAGGGTCTAGCAGGGGAAAAGCTATGCTTCTGGTTGCGAGGTCTGCCAAGTGGTTGCCTTGGGTCATAGGCCCGGGAAGGCCTGAATGTGCTCTGATATGAGTTATATACAAAGGAGATTGCCTATGAAGTAGTGCTGATTGTATCTGTTTGAACAAAGTGGCTACTGGGCTGGACGCTTTGATTAGCCCGGCCACTTCTAGAGATTTGACTGCATTAACTACACAACAGGAGTCAGACACAATATTTAAAGGTTCAGGAAAGATTTGTAAGACCTCTAAGACTATGCGACATTCCACTATTTGTGGAGTGTCAGGCGTGTAGCCTTTTGTCACAACTTTGCCATCATGGACATAGGCACCTGTGCCTGTCTTAGACCCGTCCGTGTAAACTGTTTTTCCATGAGGCAGCGGGGTTAGGCTAGTGACCCGAGGAAATACTAGGAGATGATTTTTGGCGAAGTTGATGAGGGGATGTTTAGGGAAATGATTATCAAAGGTTCCTGAGAAACTGTAAGCAAGTATGGCCCAATCATCGTTCATAGCACATAATACTTGTATCTGTTCTACGCTGTAAGGGGTTATAATTTTAGCTGGAGCCTCTCCGAAATGTGTCATGGAGGTTTTTACTCCTCTCAAAGCAAGTTTGGCCGCGGCTGCCGGATAGTACTCTATTGTCCTAGCCTGAGAGGCTTGGGGATGAATCCAGATCAGTGGGCCGTGCTGCCATAAAACTGCTGTTGGCAGCTCCGAGGTGGGAAGCACACACAACTCAAAGGGTTCATTCGATTGCACTCTATTTAATTGTGCTGTCATCAAAGCCTGTTCTACTTTGCGAATGGCTTGTAATGCCTCAGGTGTGAGGGAGCGCGGTGACGTTAGTTGTGGGTCTCCTTCTAGGATTTTAAACAGTGGTGTCAACTCAGTGGTGGGTATCTTTAAGTATGGGCGCAACCAATTAATATCCCCTAGGAGTTTTTGGAAGTCATTCAAATTTCGCAACTGATTATGTCTTATCTCAAGCTTTTGGGGGCAAATTACATCTGTGTAAATGGTTGCTCCTAGGAATTTGCTAACACTAGATTTTTGGACCTTCTCGCTTGCTATATTCAGTCTCCAATTTTCTAGGGATCTAGTGAGATCTATATATGCTTCTTCTATTTCCGCTGGTTGTGGGGAGCAAAGAAGGATGTCATCCATGTAATGGATGATCTTTAGCGTGGGATAGGTCTTACGAATTGGGTCTAGCGCCCACTGAACATACAGTTGACATATGGTGGGACTATTTGCCATTCCTTGAGGGAGGACCTTCCACTGAAATCTGGCGTCAGGTTGTTCATGGTTAATAGCTGGCAGAGTGAAAGAAAATCTTTCTCTGTCCTTGGAGCTTAGGGGTATGGAAAAGAAACAATCCTTAATATCTATTATGAGCACCTTCCATTCTCTGGGTAAGGCGGAGAGGAGTGGCAGTCCCCGTTGTACAGGTCCAAGCATTTTCATTTGAGCATTTACTGCTCTCAGATCATGAAGCAACCTCCATGATCCTGACTTTTTCCTGATTACAAATATGGGTGTGTTCCATGGGGACACAGAGGGTTCTAGGTGTCCCACTTGGAGCTGCTCTTGCACTAAGCAATGAGCTGCTTCTAATTTTTCAGAGGATAGGGGTCACTGAGGAACCCATATGGCCTCCTCTGTGAGCCAAGGTATGGGCATGGCATCTTCAATGCCCCCTATGAAAAACCCAGGCCGTGACGGTCATTCTTTACTTTGGGCAGGTTGGGCTCTATGCGTCCCTGTTGGTGTTTCCCCAGCCCCTTGCCAGGGATGTGTATCCCATGTCCATCATCATGCCTTGGGTGGGGGTGGAGTATTCATTAATGAGTTTGAGGCCTAAGTCTCTCATGACATCCCTCCCCCATAAATTGACCGGTAGAGGGAGTACATAAGGGGTGACTGTACCCTCTTGTCCTTCAGGGGCTCGCCATTTCAATGGTTTGGCACTAATTGAAGGGCTTGACTCATATCCTAAACCTTGTAATGAATGTGAGGATTGGGTCACAGGCCACTTGGAGGGCCACCAGGTTGCAGAGATAATACTTTTATCTGCTCCAGTGTCTAGGATTCCCTCAAAGCTCTTTCCCTCTATTTGCAGAGTCAATTTCGGTCGATCTGTTAAATCTAATACTATAAAGGCTGAATCCCAGTCAGAGGAGCCAAAGCCCCTTTCTCCCCTTTTTGTATTGGTAGCTGGATAATTGGCGTGGAGACTAGGCAATACTAAGAGCTGGGCTATGCGGTCTCCCGGGAATATAGGATAGATTCCTCTGGGAGCCGAACACATGATTTTTACCTGTCCTTCATAATCTTGATCTATAACTCCGGGATGAACTACCAGGCCTTTCAATGCAGCAGAAGAGCGCCCTAGGAGTAACCCAATGGTATTTGGTGGTAGGGGGCCTTTAAAGTCTGAAGGGATAGGCTGAACTCCCATCTGTGGAGTCAACACTATTCTGGTGGTGGCACGGATGTCCAATCCCGCGGAACCTGAAGTGGCTCTCCTTGGGGGGCCTGGTTGTTCCCGAATGACACTTGCGTGCTGGTTGCCCCATATATTTGCGGGCCCTGGTGGCGAGGGCCCCTCTGGGCATTTTTTGGCAACTCTAAGGGCTTCCCCTCTAAGTTTTTAGTAGATCGGCACTCATTGGCCCAATGCCTACCTTTCTTACACTTAGGGCATAACCCAGGGGTCTTTTGGGTTGTTTGTTCTGAAGCTGGGCTCCTACACTCTCTCTTTATATGTCCTAATTTCCCGCATTGAAAGCATTTGATACTTCTGTTAGTGATCCTGGCTTGTTTGTGGCTCTGTAATATGGCCGCGGCTAGGCCCACATTGGTGAGTGGCCCTCCTATTTCTCTACAGGCTTTCAACCAGGCGTGTATCCCTTTTTGTTTCCAGGGTGTTATCGCCTGTCTGCATTCCTTGGTACATTGTTCAAATACTAATTGCTCCACTAGGGGCATTGCTTGTTCCTGATCTCCAAATATTCTGCCTGCGGCCTCCATCATACGAGCGACAAAGTCAGAAAATGGCTCGCTCGGCCCTTGAATAATTTTTGTCAAATTGCCGGACACTTCTCCTTTGTTGGTGAGGGCTTTCCATGCCTTGGCGGCGCACGTGTTTATTTGTGCGTATACCTGTAAGGGGAAGGCGGTCTGGTTGGCTACCCACTGTCCTTGGCCCGTCAGCATATCATATGACCACGCAGGCTGTCCTTCGGCTGCGTTTGCGCGTGCCTGGGTCATACTGATATCATGCCACAATGCCTTCCATTCTATGTATTGCCCCATACTAGAAAGGCATGCCTTAGTTACATATTGCCAGTCTGCGGGTGTCATGGCTGTCTCTGTTAGTCTTTCAATTTGTGCTATGGTGTAGTTAGCACTGACTCCATAAGCCCGAACGGATTCTGCTAACTCCTTAACTTGTTTATGGCTCAGGGGCTGGTGAGAGCGTACGCCATTATCCTCAAATACAGGAAACATTTGTCTAATTGCCTGAAGAGTATCTGGGTGGCAAAAGGAGAGTGCGCCACTCACGTAAGGTGGCGGGGCAACGGGCGTCGGGGGACACCCTACTTTCATTTTTTCCTTGGTCCGCTTTTCAACTTTGCTGGTTCCCTTACTTCTGCACTCTGCGGTTTTATTTTCTTCCCCTTCCTCTGCGGACGTTAATTCCTCCTCAGATTCCCTATTGGAGAGTTGGAGGTCCCTCAACTCTTTCCAGGGGTATTTACTATTTTCTCCGAGGCGATCATCACTCGCTTCTCGGGGCTCTTTCGCTTTTGCCCTAGGCGGGCTTTCTCCCTCACTCTGGGGTTTCTTTACTTTCGTTTTTGTGGCCTTTTTTCGGCCGCGCGCGCTCTCTGTTTCCCGTTCCGTTTCTGACATGCTCTCTTGGATATCTGTCAATGCTCTCTGACCTTCTTTTATTACCCTTTCACACCTCTCATCTTGCAGACAAGCTCTAATCAGTTTCCAGAGGGGCCTGGTGCCTCCCCTCAGGCTGCCTTCTTCCTCCTCTCTATCAAGATCTTTCCCCAGTTTGTCCCAGCTCGGGATTGAGAGGGACCCTGAACAAATGAACCAGGGGGCCACACGGTCTATCTCCTTCACAAAAGATCCTAAGATTTTGCTGGAGACCTTCAAGTTTCGCTCTTTGAGAGCTGTCTGCAGCGCCGTGACTAATGACGGTGCATTCCCCATGGTGCCTCCTTATTTACAGAGAACCATCAACCATTATCCTAAAAAGCAGGGGCCTCTCGGAACTTACCCCTCCGGGTTTTCTTCTGACCTGCAGTTCTGAATCCTCTCCAGATGTCTGAAGGGTCCTCCCTGTGCCGGTGATGTTCTGGTTCCCAGGTTTCGGCACCACTTGTCGCGCGCCCCGTCCTCGCCGGCAAGAACAGCACGCAACAACAGCAGGATTCTTCTGCAGAAAGCTTTATTCTTCAGCTCTTTGTGAAACAAATGAGTTGGGCAGGACTCAGAGGGAAAGGAGAGGCTTGCTTATATAGTTCTTGTGCTCTGACCTGGTTGGTGCGGCTCCATATGCCTTATTAGCATAACAATTTGGTGGGTCTCATTGGTCCTTATGCCAAGGCGCAATTAGCATGTAGTTTAGTGGTATGGGATGATTTGTCATTAGGAAGTTCGGGGCCTTCCGGCTGCCCTGCATTGGGCGCTATTTTCTGAGCGCGGCTGCCAACAGTTTGGTTTTTCCATCTCTTAATGGTTTATTTTCATGCACAAATTTTAAAAATTTTGATGAAGTCTAACTTATGATTATTTTTTTTCATGCTTAATATATTTTTATCCTAAGAAGTCATTGCAGATGCTCTCAGGTCATAGAAATATTCTCCTGTATTTTTCTTCTAAGAGATAAATAGTTTTATACATACATTTAAGGCCATAATCCATCTTGTATTTATTTTTGTGCATGGTAAGAGATGGAATCAAATTTCCCTTTTTTCCATATATTTATCCATTTACTCCAAAACCTTTTATTGAAAATGTAAAATGCCTCCATTGCTTACTGACTGTTATTGTTTCTGATGACAGTTTAGCCATCATTTGTATATTTCTTGAAAGGAAAAGAGGGGATGCGAACTCAACAGCCCAAGCAGGTTTATTGCTAAACCTGAGAGGAACGGCCTGTTCTGGTGAGCAGAACAAAGAAAGTATCTCTTACAGGCCTAGAGGCTTTTTATGCCCAGGGCTTTGGCGGGCTCTTTGAGGGGAGGGATCAGGGGAAAGGTGGGCTGTGGCTTGCTGACATGTCCTCTGGAGGATGCCTGTAGCCCAGGGAAGGTGCAGCCAGTCTCTATGTGGTGGTGGGTGGGCTCATTCAAAAGGCGGCACTTCTGTCTGAGTTTCAGCATTTCCTTTTTTCTCTTTCAGTGTCTTGCTTTTATGCTTAATTTTATGTTTGGTTTCAGAACTAAGTGTGATTTATTTTGCATTTATTTTGCTGGGAACTAGCTAAGCTTTTTGAATATAAAAGTTTTTATTGTTTTCCAAGTTTGGGGAATTTTTGGCCAATATTTTTAAAATATAATTTTCTGTCCCCTGCTTTCTCTTGTTAAAAAGAAAACCACAGGCCCAAAATGAAGTCACTTATACTAGGCCCAGTCACCAAACTGAGGCTTAATACCTGACCTAACTGCAATTTCGATCTCCCCTAGAAAAGCAGCCAATCAGAAATTTTCTGGGCAGTATCAATGAGGTCATCTGTCACATGAGCCCTCTACAAAAAAAATGAGGTGGTCTGCATAAGAACCACTGCTAGTGCCCCTATGGGAAGGTGACCTTGTATGAAATAATCCCTTCTTTTCTTTTGTTAATAACTTCTTGCCCCACCCTCTTTCCTATAAAAACCTTCCATTTTGTACAACTCCGCAGACCTCTCTTCTTGCTAGGTGGGTTGCTGCCCAATTCATGAATTATTTAATAAAGCCAATTAGATTTTCAAATGTACTCAGTTGAATTTTATTTTTTAACACTCTATATTTATTTTGAGATTTATTGACCCCTTTGTATTAGTTTTCAATTGGTGCCATCACACATTACCATAAACTTAGAAGCTTAGACCCAGATACATGCATTATCTTACAATTTCATAGGTCACAAAAGTGACACAGGTTTCACTAAGCTAAAATCAAGGTGTCAGTAAGGCTGTGTTCCTTCTTAGAACCTCTAGGTAAATCTATGCAGGTTGTTGGCAGAGTTCAGTTCTTTGTGGCTGTGACACTGAGGTCCCTATTTCCTTTCTGACTATCAGCCAAGTGTCATTCCCATTTTGTAGTGGCTACTGGTTGTCATAGCATGTAATCCCCTCTTTATCTTCAAAGATATCAACACTGGGTCATGGTGTCTCTCACATTTCAAATCTTTCCTGTCTTCTTCCACTGTCTCAAATCTCTGACCCACTTCTACTTTTAAAGACCCACATGATTACATTCAGACCATCTGGATAATCAGGTTGAATTCCCTGTTCTGAAATTTCTAGCCTTAATTCCATGTGCAAAATTCCACATTTAATATTCCTGATACTTCTGGCTACCAAATATGTGTTGTGTGTGTGGTGGCAGGAGGCGGGGGTGGGGTTCTATACACCAAGCAATTTTGTGACATTAGTTGGGTGTCCTACAATTTAACTCAATTCTGACATTAATTACCTGGAGATAGCATCAGATCCTACAGTTAAGGGCCCACTTTGGATGCCAATAGCAAGTCCAGGTTTTTACCTATGCTTCTGACCAATTGGCAATAGATCAGAAGATCCCACAATCCCTTCCTCAGATTCAATTAATATGAAAATATGACTCACAGAACTCAAAAAAAAATTATTTAACAGATTACAAGTGTATGATAAAATTGTGTAGCTCAGGAACAACCAGATAGACAGCAGCATAGGGCAAGGTACAAGGAAAGGGCCAGGAGCTTCCATAACCCCTTTGGGCCAACAATCTCCCAGCAACCAGGAAACTTTCCAAGCCTTGTCCTATTGGAATTTTATGCAGCCTTCATTACTTAATCATGATTCATTAATCACTGGCTATTGGTGTTAACTTATTCCCCAGCCTCTGTCTCCTCCCCAGAGGGCAGAGAGTGAAAATGAAAATTCCAACTCTCAAATCCCGGTCGGTTTCCTTGGCAATGAGCCCCCATCCTTAGATTACATAGGGACTTTTCAAAGTCACCCTATTAACAAATGCTGGTGTGACTGAAAGAGACTTGTGAAGAATAACAAAAGACACCTATTTAACTTTTATTACTCTTATAAACTAGGAAATTCCTAGAGTTTTAGAAGCTCTGAGCTACAAACTAGGACAAAGATCAACTATATATTTATTATAAATCAAAGTATCATGGTAATATATTCACAGGTTCTAGGAAGTAGGGTGTAGACAACTTTAGGAGGCCATTATTTTGCCTATCATAGCTTTTTATCTGCTGCTCCAATCTGTTGTCAAATCCATCCACAGAACTTTTTTATTTCAGATGCTAAATTTTTCATTTCTATAATTTCCATTTGATTTTTTAAGTTTCCATTTCTCTACTGATATTTCCCATCTGTTCACTATCTTTATGAATATCTTTTAAATTAAAACCTTATGGTAGATACTTTAATGTTTTTGATGTTCTTGATAATGGCTCACATTTTCCTGTATGTAATAAATTTTTATTGTACACTTGATATTGTGGATAAAGGTTCTGGATTCTGTTATCTTCCTGTGAGAAGCAGTGATTTGTTTTTTTTTTTTCCTAAGAACCATTTAAATAACTGGCTGATCACACTGAATTTTTGAAGGCTTTGTTAGGTAGAAAGATAGACATGAGCATCTGAGAAAGAAGAAAGTAAAGGTCTAGGAAAAACTGCCAGTTAGAAAGTCCCACCTAAAGACAACAAAGGCTTTTCATGGAGATTGTTTCTTTGCTTATCCAGACCAGGCCAAATCGGTCCCAACAAGATCACAACATAGGCACAAACAAAACTAAGAACTGCCCAAACAACACATCTTCGTAATCTCATTAAAATAAAATGGCAGTTTTGTTTCTACTTTCCCCCCACATTTTCTTATACATTTTGAGAAAAGATATGCACACCCAGAGGACTGGGTGTGTAACTAGAACTGTCAATCAGATGACCTCACCCCATCAATCAAAGAGGTGCCTCCTGGCTAAGACATGATAAATAGACCCTCCCCTAAAAGTCCAGTGCCTTTGGTTGCCTTGGCTCTGGTTCACTCCTCTCCTGGAGTGTGTTCAAATAAGTTTTCACTCTGCTTTGCTATTGTGTCTCTGCCTTTCAGTTCTTTGTTTTGGCAGGTACAAGAACAGAGGAGAACAAACTCAGCCTGGAACATATTTGGTGTCATGACTTGGATTGCTACTCCCAGCATTAACATATCCTAAATAAAAACCCCAGGCAGTTTTAACCCTCTACTGAGTCTCTCAACTGAATTCTTTCCTTCAAGAAGACAAGAACCAAGGAATTCCACCATCTACCACCCAGTAACAGATTGGTTATATACTTTGTTGGGGGCATATCTATTTCCATTTTTCTCCTAGTACTTGGGCAAGTCAAGGAACATATTCATGTCTAATATGGGGAATTCCATAGGCTCCAATGGAAAGCTTAAGGTGTTTACCTTTTAGGTGGCAGGACTCAAACTCCAAACTCTGCAGCTGTATGGGTCAGTAGCTGAAACCTTTGCTTAACTTTTTTAGCCATCAAGTTGTTGATTTTCTCTGAACCCTTAGTGTATGGTCCATATATATGAATTTCAGGGAATCATCCACAGGTTTGAGAGTTTAGAACAAATTTGTGGGGGTCTGCACCTGTGGCTCCTTTTCTGGACCTTCTCCTCCTCACTCTGTTCTCTGAAATTGCAAGTCAATAAGACTGTGGCTTCTGCTTAGTTTTATCTAACTACACCACACATCGATTGGGTATTGCCCTCAGGACAAAAGCTTCACAAATATGACTGTTGCCCACTATAGTATCATTTTTTCAAATGTCAAATTCCTCTCAGTGTCTGCCTGCTTTGGATTATCCTCTAATGCCTTCACAACTTTTTAAAAATATATGATTTTTTAATACTTGTCCAGAGTTTATAATTGTTATCTGTAGCAAGGTTAGTGTGATATGAGCAACTGCATCATTATCAGTACTGGGAATTTAACTCAATTTTTTAAAGGATAACTTTGTCTTCTGTGATAAAACTACACTGTGCAGGAGGAAGACATAGAAGCTAAAAGACAATAAGGAGTTTCTTACAATAATCCAGGAAAGAAAGAAAATTGGCTTGGTCTAGAATGGTAGCAGTGAGATGATGATGTAGTCAATTCAGGATTTAGTTTTCATATGGGGCCAAAATAATATGGGGAAAGCATAAAAGAATTTCTCTAAGACTTAGTAACTTAACAATTTCCAGCAATTGTCATGGGGAAGTTATACCGGAGCTTTTTGGGGAGGAGAGCAAAGAACATGAGTTTAGTTTTTAACATGTGGAAATCAAGGTGTCTATTAGACATCTAGGTAGACACATTAGAGTAGGTAGATAGGCAGACATTAACAGACAAGGGGGGTGGGGACTTCAGCCATTCAACCATTGTTTACATTCAGCTAGATGCCTACATTCTACACATTCCATGTGAGCTGTTTTCATAGGATGTGGAGAGTGAGAATATAGATAACAGATAAGTCAAAACCAGCTGTTTCCAGTGTGGAGATATTGACCAAGCTTCACGCCAAAATACATTATGCACATTATGCATTTGCTAACATAGTAATAATTAGACTCCTCCATCATTAACATAGTAAAAATCATACCTCTCCATGCCATGATAGTTCCAATATCAACCAAATATAGCCAAAAACACCCCCACGTGTGCATGGAACAAGACTCATTCCCAAGAAGACCCTACCCATTCACTTTGAAACCTAATCTCACTTAGTGAATATTCATATTCCTTTACATAAAAAGGCCCCCTATTGCTTCCTTGGCACAATTCACTCTGGGTCTGCCTGCAACCCACTTTTTCAGATGTGTACTTTTGCTCTTCTCTATACTCTTATTTTCCAATAAAACTCTTCATGCTCAACTGATTTTTGCATCCATTCTTGAATTTTTCTTGCAGTGAGACCAAGAACCCATCTCTGGTAACAGACATAGCAAGGTGGCAGTTGGATTTGTAAGTTTAAAGTTAATGAGACAGGTCCAACTGAAGATAGAAATTTAAGGATTACATTAGTTACCTAATGCTGTGTTAACAAATTGTCCCCAAATTTAACATCTTAAAGCAAAAAAAAAAAAATTCAATTATTATCTCACAGTTTCTGAATGTTAGAAACCAAGATATGGTTTAATCAACTTGTTCTTGCTCAGGGTTTTCTTTTGAAGTTGCACTCAAGTTGTCACTAGACTAGACTTCAAAGGCTTGGCTGAGCCTGGAAAATTCACTCCAGGTTCATTCGTGTGGCTATTGGCAGGAGGCTGCAGTTCTCACTGTAGGGATTCTCTGGGCACCTCTTCACATGGAGTGATGGAGAGAAAGAGAAAGAGAGATGAGAGGAACCCTCAGAAGCAAGCCCTGGTCTCAAAATGACATTCTATCAAAGAGAGTATCTCTGTCCAGTTCATATTCCATATTCAGGGAAATAGAATTAAGCCCAGTCTTTTGAATGCAGGAATATGAAAGAATTTGAGAATATATCTAGCACTACCACAGAAGTTATCAGCACATAGGTGCTATTTAAAGTCATAGCATTGGAGAAGTCAAATAGGGAAATTGTGAGACAAGAGAAATCCAAGATCTGATCTTTGGATCATACTGACAGAAAGAGGTCAAGGGGAAGAGAATAAGCAAGCAAATCAGGTTTTAAGGGAGATTTGAGAGAATAACAGGACAACTAAAAGATTGTAGGGTCCTTGAAGCTAGAAAAATGAATAAAAATTTTATAAAAATAAAAAAAGATAAAGGCCCTGTGATAGACTTTATAATATCAGTCTTCTACTTTTTTACACTTGGTTTCCTCACATTAACTGTATTTAACATATACTGCACAGTTATTACATGTGGCAGATATGTCTTGGCATTATAAATATATTATTTCATCCTCATAAAAAATCAATATGGAAAATTTTATTATTCTACTTTGTAGAGATGAGAAACACACAGTTCAGAGAGATAAATCTCACCCAAATTCATATAAGTAAACTACAAAGCCCGTAACAGCTGTGGTCAGCTTAATTCAAAACTCAAGTTCTACACCAGTTTTCAAGATACTCACTAAATTTTTAACCCTTTTTAATAGCTATCTCTTTATCTACTATTATTTAGTTAAGTATTTTAGCCATATAAACAAAGTCAGTGTTTATGAAAAATTGACTATAATCTTTAAGAATTCTGAAATAATTACTTTATAAATGAAGGAATTGACTTTAGCATGCAGAGTATACAAAGAATAATATCTGATAAACATAATAAAGCATGATAATTCTTCTTTGGCAATCTCTTTTACATTTAAGTTTTCCTTTCCATTTCCATTGCTACCTATTTTCTTATTTACCTATTAGTCATCTTATTAGCCTCCCATTTCTCTCCCTCTAAAATCCTCCCTACTATTTAACATAACTGCCATGTTAACCTCCTCAAACACAAATATCATTCTAGCTTATCACTGCTCAAAAAATTTCAATGACTCCATGAAGCCAGGTCTTAATCTGTGATTCTGGCATTCTTTTCTAAAATCACCTTCTTCACCTGTCCTCCAGAATAGCCAGCCTATAAATATTTTATGTAGTCATATCTCCATTTCTTTTTTCTTTACTTTTTGGAAATGTTTGCTTTGTCTTCCAATTTTCCTCCTATATTAATCAATAAACCTGTATCTTCCCTGGGGCCAAAAGGAATCTCTCCATTTGCTGAACGCCCAATGCTACCAGACTCTTACAATACTATTTTATAATCTTAATTTTTTTTTAGCTCATTCACTTTTAGGAAAAAAAAAATTGTTGCATATGCTTACTTGCTTATTTTGAATAACATGTGTATCATGGGCATCTATATCATGTTCATAACCTAACCAAGGTAATGTCCTGTGCTTTCGGCTTCCTCATCAGTGCATAGATTAAAAATACTGAAGTGAAGGTATCATCACTCTTTCCTTAGTAGCATTCTATTCCCCTCCATAAATAACCATCTTTATCCCAACCACTTTAAATAAACACAACCACTGGCGTACATTTCAATGTACATTCAGCACTACTAACTCCATTACAAAGCACTTCATCACATTGTACAAATAGGTCTAGTTTGGCCAAATTATGTCTCCTTTGGTGCAAAGTGACCTGGGTCTAAATCCATAAAACAACAAAGAGTTACCCTGTTTTGTTGATTGCAGTATCTGAATTTGGAATGATGCTGATTGTAGACAGAGAAGATCAAATAATATCAAGTGACTATATGAATTCTAGGAGGTTTAATCATCTGAGGTGGGGGTTTTTTTTGACAAAGAACAAGCTATATTGATAGCTGAGAAAACATAAACCTGCTTTTTTTTCAATCAACAGATTATAATCTGTGGTCTTCTTTTTATACACTGCCCAAAAAACTCCAATTTCTGTGGCTCTAGCAGCTTCAGAATTGGAACATTTTATGAGTGATATCAAAGTAATACAAAAGTTACGAAATACAATACCTGGAAATAGAAATCCTGATAGAGTAGAAACTGCCTCACAATTTCCTAAAGGTGCTCTTATAATATTGTTTCCTGTTACTTGGCAGGTTCTCTTCCCCATCTCTGCTGCACTGAACGCAAAAATACATGGACCCATAACATGCCCATCTCAAAAGGAAAGAAAGAGAAATGGCATTTCTGGGCCCAGCAAAGAATTATGCCAAAGAATTTAATGATCTCCCCAAAACCCAGTCAGTGTATTCACTCTAGTTTGGATTTAATCAGAAGAACTATATGGAGTTTTAATTTAAAAAAAAAAGAACTATTACTTTCTTGAGCTATTACAAAGGAATGATTATCTAGTAACATGTTGTTCTCACCAAGGCATATGAAACTTCAGTACATCTTTTCAAATCCCCTTATGATTTCATCTTGAACTGAGAAACCCAGAACAAAAGAATCGATTCCCTTTTTAAAGAAACAAATGTTTAATCATCACAATGGACCCAAGCCAACATGTGAAATCCTTAGGACTGACAAAATAGCAAAAATAAAAACAAAAGACACAATTTATTTTTTCCAAAGGCACTGCTTGCACTATCCAGTGTTATTAAATCATTCAAGTTTGTCTTTGGCAAATCCAAATACCCTACTTCTTTGTCCATTTTTCACTTTTTACTGCTATCCAGCACCTCACTTTATGGTCCTAGAGCCATCAAATCTATCTCTAAACCTCAATTTTAACATGCAGGAAAATAAGTTAAAAACATTTTCTAAGAGATGTCAATGGTATTTCTTTTTTCCAGGGCTTTTGTATTTTAAATTTGACAGTAAAGAAAGCATCTCCTGAGTACCCATTCTGTTCCTAATGCTGGGAAAAAAGTGACAAAACGGCGTGGACCCTGCATCTGGGTCTAACAAGGGAGACAGAATTGTAACAAATGACTGACCTGAGCAAAGTTCATTTCAGAACAGTGCAGAGGAAAAAGACATTTTACTCTGTCACTTGGGGGTCATGGATACCTTGGAAGAAGTACTGAGTTGAGGCATTTGTGGGACTTTACTCTGGAGATATGCAAAAGCAATTGGATACTTGGGTCTAGGGCCCTAAAACATCAGAGCTGAAGATATTAATTTGAAAAACATCAGTGTCATTAATCCTTAGATAATAAAGAAATATATATATGAGAATTTGCAAAGCCTTAACCTAGACTAATAATCGAATGAGATGCTTTGGAGAAAATAGAGCTCAAGATCAAATAAGATTAAGGAATACCACATGCTTTATCCCCTCCTTTGGAAATTTGTAAATGACATTAACATTTGAAAGGTACTAACAAGTCCTCTTTCAGTCAAGATGTAGGAAGAGAAACCAGAAGAAGTGTTTATTAAGTAAGCCAAGAGAACAAGAAATTTCAAGAAACTATGATCATTTGTATAAACCATGCAAGTCTGAAATGTTAAGAAATGGAAGGGAGAGTGTCTTACTCCAGTCGTTCCAGGACCCAGCAGAGACCATGGCATATATTACGTGCTCAATGAATATTTGGCCAGATTAATCAGTGATTAAAGGTGTGCAGCAGCAAAAAGTAATGCCAGTAAACACACCTCAGCCCATCACCAGGGAGACTGCTAAACTTTCTACAGTGAAGTGACAGCAAACCCACAGCAATGAATTTTATGGTCCAAAATGTCAATGGCACTGCTGTTGAGAAATAGTTCTCTACAACATACAATACAGCTGTACATGCAGAGAAATGAAGGTGAGTCCAATCAGGGGTGAAATGTTTTTCATTTACCCTTCTTTGCACTAAATTCTGGCCACAAAAAGTAAACAAATCAGAAAAACATGTGACTTTTTTTTTTCCAGCTGCCAAAGAGTCCTCTGTTAAGTCAGCTAGAACCTACTCATACCTCATTTCCAGGGCCTCTACCCACAAAGCCAGTGCAGGTCTATGTTAAGGAGCATTGGCTGAGATGTCTTTCTCCAAGAAAAAAATTACTAAGTCCATCCTTTCTGCACTAAACACTATTAGAAACAAATGTCCTAAGATCTGTGCAAATCAATCTGCCTTTGGTTCTACAGTCAAAGCGTGGCAGTGCCTGGACCCAGGAGAAGAGCAATCCAGGCTAATGAAACCAAGAAAACATCTTTTGGAAAATGCCAGAAGGTCTGGATGAATCTCCATCTGTGTAAGAATGAGCAAACAGAGAAAACCAGTCAGAAAAAGAAAAAGGCAGTTTAGTGAGCTATGCTTGATGTCTTCAAAAACACGAAAGAAGGAAGAGGCCTCTGCAAGTGAGAGAGTGAAGACTAAACAGTGTTAGATAAAGGCAGAGATACAAAGAAGTTTGACTAAAACAATGAGAGAATTCAAGAAATCCCCAGAGCAAGAGCAGAACTAAAATTCCCATTAGAGATGATAATAATGGATGTGACCAAATCAGACTGGCAATAAGGAATGCAATTTCGAGAAACCTTAAATCCAAAGGTAAAAGACTGAAGTAAAAGTGACAAGAAAATGTAGATATGAAGGAAATGGAATAAAAACCCAACACAAGAAAGCTCTTTCTGACATGACTAAAGGAAACTGATCTAACACAGAAAAATATGCTTAAAGTGAAAAAGAAAAACAAATTTATAGATTTAAAAGCTTCACTAAATATTAGGCTAAAATAACAAAATAAGACTCCTTCTGGAAATAGTGAAAGTGCAGTTATATAATAATATATGAATCCTAAAAGCATCAAAGAAGAAGGGAATAGTGTGCCTACAAACAGATAAAAACCAGGCTGACATTAGACTTCCTGAATAACATGAAAGACCAAAGGAACTAGTGTAGCAGGATGCCTGTACATGTGCAAATCTGTGAAGAATAATGAGGAAAATTACCAAAACATAATTGTCCTTGAGAAACTTTATTGACCCCATTAATCTGTGGCAAATTAAGTATATAAAAGAATTATAAAATATGAGACTTTCATATCTTAATAAATAAGGTTGTATTAATAGTTATGCCATAAATAGAATAAACCTTTCCCAACATCAAATATTACTCATATTTTTATAAATCATATTTTAATTATAATGTGTCTCCCCTCTGCTTGTAATGACTTTACCCCCTTCCTCCTTTTTCCAGCTAAGACACAGTGTTGTTTTGGTAAATTGGCTCTCTGAACAAAAAAGGAGTCCTAATTTGCAGCATTTGCCAGTTTCTGTGGTGTTGATATTCCCACCATGGCCAATTTCAAGCTGCCAAAGCTTTAACAACCAGCTGTCAGGATTCCTGAATATATAATGATGGAGCTGGTAAGATCCAGCATCACGCCACTGAGAAATGTCATCTTCTCTGGTGAAACAGTTCCCCACTTACCAGATTTCATCATGATTAACTTTGCATTAATGGCTTAACTCCAGACTAGGAATCGCTGCAAGGTAGGAACATAGTAACAGCAATAATAATAATGCTGTCATTTGGTAAAAAAGGGGAAGGTCGACTAAGAATCTTGGACCCTTGACAAAAAGGCTACTGGCTTTTCCATACTGCAGATGGAAAAGACCAACAAATACACATACTTTATTACTGGAGTTTGGTCTTCAAACTTGGAATGCAGTCCTAAGCTCCAGTGAGCTACAATGGACCTCAATGAGTGGTAAAACCCTGTGCATCCCTGGCCTACATGAACTGAACATGTGGCGGGCATTCATCTTTGTTCCTATTCCTTAAACACACAAGTCAACTGCATTTATAATCTCTCTGCAGTAATAGTATGATGAAGCTTTGAAAGATCATTTCAAGGCCTAGACCGGCAAGCTAGCACAGCCGCTCCGCCACTCCTGGTCTATAGCTCTGTCTTATTACCGATGGGATTTCTAAGGAGGTAAGAAAAGGAAATATTTTCTCAAAGGAGAGGAGATTTTGGATCTTGTATGACATAAGAGGCTAGAAGCCGAAATTCCAACAAACTCAAAAGGCCTTTCTGTGAATACCTGAAGTTTTAATTCCTCTCTCATCCCACCCAAAGCTCTGGCCTCTCAGCACGGGCACTGTGCGCTGAGGAATTCCTGTTGACCCTGATCTGAAGAAGTCAGGCCTCTAGGTGGGATGGAGGGATGCCTGTTATTGCGGGCAGATGAGAGCCTTGAACTCTCACTAGAGGGTGTTAGTAAATAGGAGGGGTCAACAAACTTTTTCTTAAAAGTCCAGATAGTAAATATTTTAGACTTATAGACAGTGTAGCGTCAGCTCTCATAGATCAAGGCTGCAGAGTCCCCATTCATAATAAAATCAGATAAGTCAGATAAGTCAGAAAAGAGGAAATATTAATAATGATATATACTAGAACCTAAATTTTGATCAAAATCAGCAGAGAATAAGAAATAACATAACTGCCAAGGGTCAACATCCTCTTCTTCACTGGAGGACAGCAGTATTTACTAATAAGCCCCATTGTTAATACAGCAGTCAGAGCCTCCTGTTTTGGACAGAAGAAAGCCAGGCCATTTTCTTGTTCTATCAGAACTTGAAATTGTGTTCCATTTAGAAATCTATTTTTAATGTATTATCTGTGAAAATAAGAATTACTCAAATTAAATTTTATTTTGGACATAGCTTTAACATTTAGATGAAAAATTGAGAATGTGAGGCATTTTACATATATTCCAAAAGTTCTGCCCCTACACCGTATCTGCACAGCTGCACTGCAACAAAGTCAATCCAGTATAAGCAGCTGTCTTAACAACCAAATCAAATTGTTACATGGTCAATCAGCTGATCAATGTATAATTGATTGTGAAGATAGCCAGAACTATCAGCCAATTTGTTAACTGTGTGGAGATACAAAGTCAATGAGCAAATTGGAGCAAGGAAATTAAAAGAAGGTAATCAAAATTGCCCTGATCAGAGTGACTATTTGAATAAATGAGACCCAAATTTTCTTCCATTTTTTTATCCTGAATATTTCATGCTTAGAATTCTTGACATTTATTAACTACTTGCAACAACCTCTTATATGGAACTTGCTTGAAATAAGCTTTCCCTCAGCCCTCCACTAAAATCACCACTTTTATTAGAATAAAATGAAATTGGATTTATTAAAATAAAAATGAAATTACAAAACAGTATGCTTTCTGAAGTAGACACAGATCGCAAGGTTATTCAGCCAATTACTTTTGACATACACAATGCTGACCTATCAACAAACTATGTAGAAAAGATGGTAAAATATAGCAAAGGTGAGAGGAAGCTACAGAAGAGGGGAAATATTAAAACCAGCTTTCAAGAAAGAACACAAAGAAGTAGATAAGACCTTGAGAACTCATCCTGAAACAGAATTTGCAAGTTACATTTTAATAATTCCTTCAATTTGGTATATGGTATATATTATATCTGTACCTCACACATACACAAAATTAAATGACATTAAAATCATATATATACATATATTTGCATGTGTTTTATTTTTATAAATGTCTACATAATTTCAAACAATTGCCTCTTGCAGATAAAGGGGACAGATACTCTGGTTAATTACTTTTTAAACTTTACATCCAAAATATTTGTGGCCATGAATATGTAAACACATAGTATAATACTATAAATTTTTTATAGATTCAATGTTAAAGCTCTAAGGGAAAAGAACTTTATATGGCACTTTAATGCATTTTTCCATTCATAACTTCATGTGAGCCACACAGCCTTGTCAGTCCAGAATTTTTAGCATCAGTTATATTTTAGAAATGAGGTATCTGCAGGTCAAATGGATGAGGTGACATTCCTGAGGTCACACTAACAGCTAAAGGGTGAAACTAATATATGATCAAGGTATTCTGACCTTTCCCACTGAACAAATCTGCTTTCCACCATATCAATACTGAGATGTGAAAAATAAGCTCTTTACCTATAACCAATCCTTTTTCCTGCAACTTGCTAAAAACTTGTATAAACATTGAATATAATATACATGTTTATTAAGAAGAGTCAGAGTAAATTAAGCCACCTCAGGGAGTTAATTGTCTTTGGTCATAGAGCAAGATGAAAACATATCCAGTCTCACCATCACCTGGGTTCATATTTTAAGAACGTAATTGCCTGTTTGTCCAGATACACTGTGCTAACCACAGGGGAAAGAAACCAGGCGTTGCTTCTGTTTCAGACTGGTTGATATGGGAGTAATAATCCTTGTTGTTTTAGAACTGTAATGTAAACTCAATATTTAATGGGTAAGGTGGATTGGTGCACATACTTTCTTTGAACTAGGTTTTTCTCTTCCCTTCTTTAGTTGTGCCTTGTCAAAAAGACAGCAAAATAAATAAAAAATTGGAAACATAAGCACAGCAACAAGTCTAGATTTTTACTACCAGTGGGGTCTATGGTTAATTAACACTAAGAGTTGAGAAATAACTAAGGTAAACTTCCCAACAACTTTGGATAGTTTTCCAAACATTTAGTTTTGTTTCTGCATCTGAATAGTGTTAGAAACATAACTCAAAAACAAACCAGCTGATTTGGCTACAGAGGGAAAGACACTCTCTAATTCTCCACTCTCTACTCTAACTCTATCCCTCCCACTCCTCTTCAAAAGCAGCTCATTCCCCTGTCATATCTTACGTGATGATCCAGATTTTGCAGCATTTGGAGAGCGTTTGTTATCTGCCAGGCATTGTGAAAGGCACTCCAGGAGTTCATTATTGTTTAACCATTCAAGTCTGCCTTCATTTTACAAAGGAACAACTTGTAGAGTCCTTCAGTATTACTCATGGTTTTTATTTTAGTGCTTCTCCTCTAATTTTTTATATATTTTTTGTTCTGTTTGCTTCATATCAATATTTTGACTCTTTTTCTTTCTACAGATTTTATTCACAATTTCTTGAGTATTCATTATACACCAGACCCAATACAAATTATTCCTAGATATTAACTTATTTCATCTTACTTGACCTCCAAAATCCATGAAGTAGGTATCATTATCCCCATGATACAGGTGGGAAAGGTAAAGCTATAAGGTCCATTCATCAGAAGTCCACATTCATTCAGTGGCAAAGTCAGATCTCAAATTCAGTTCTATCTGATCTCATATTTTTAACTTCTAACCAGCTTCTGCTTTGTTATGTTATTATATATTATTAAGTATGTGTATAGAGATAACACATATAAAAATGGATTGAAATTATGTAGGTATGGTGGATACTCCTGCAATAGTTTATGCAGAAGAGGAATAATTCATTCCTTCCACAAATCACGCTCCCATCATACCTATTGCCCCAGCCATGGCCCATATGAATGTCTGAGTTTCATTCTCTTGACACTAAAATAATGCATCGGGCTAACTAACACATTCAAAGGGTGTTAACTCTGTACTCCCCTGGATGGGATGGGAAAGTTTTTCTTCCTGTCAAGCTAAAACATATTTCAATTGGTACATGTGGCAGGTAAACGTAAACCCAGATTCTTCCATACTTCTCCCATTTTCTTTCTCTTCCCTTGAATCTGAGCTGGCCTATTGTTTTGGCTAATAGACAATGAAGAGAGCAATGCTGTACTATTTCCAGGCCCTGGCTTTAAGAGGGCAGGATATTTTTGTCTTGGTCTCTCAAGGCTCTGAGTCACCATGGAAAAATTCTGAACTATGCTGCTAGAAAAACCTCATGGGAAAGCCTTGAGGTTACATAAAAAAGACATGGACTCAGTTAAACCCAGTCTTCCACCCATTCCCACCAAGTTTCCAGGCACAGAGTCTCTTAAATAACATTTCTAGGAGACAGACTTGAGATCTGAGATTCTTGTGCAGGAAATGATCAGGAAGTTCTCCCAAGAATAGAACCTATGAGGGCTGAGCAAAGAAGGCTGGGCAGAGGGAGAAACTGAATGGTGATACATTAACAGGTGGATTTCAGAGCTAGAACAGCCTGCAAGAATGGCCCTGTCTTGGGGCAAAGAGAGAAAGCCTTTATGCTCCGGTGTGGAGGAGTCTAGTTGCAGGCTATTCCTACCCATGTATTAGGGGTGTGCCCTTGGACAAGAAGCTCTGTCCTGAAGAGTTCTGGGCAGAGTACCACAGCATCCACTAAATGGAGTTTCAGTGAAAAACATTTGTCAGTTGATTGACTTTAATTCATAGGAATTTCAAGAAGGAAAATGCTTTGGCAGAAAAGTTTTACTACCCTTAATTCAGTAGACCATCACACCAAAAGGAGCTTAATTTTGCAATAAATGTCAAAGTAGACATTGTTTTATTTCTTCCTGTGTTTTTAAATATAGGGAATACCAAGTGTGCATTCCAAGAATATGAACTACACTCAGGCAAGTCACTTACACAACAGTGAATGAGCCTGTATTGTGCCAAGAACAGTGGGGATAAACTGAGGGAAAATGCTGCCACCACCACCCTCAGGAAGCTCAGAGAGGTGAAGTCAGTGACCATGTCAGAGTTTCAGAGGCCTCATTTGTAAAACAGAGACACTTCTATCTACCTAAATTGCATACTGATTTCTTGTCAGCAGTTAATAATTGATGTGTGTCAAATTTTACAAAAATGATAAAGAACTATAGAAAGTTAAGCTATTATTATTATTATTATTCTTAATGAAAATGTTTGTCTTGTCAATATATTTTATCTAAAAAATTTAATCAAAATGAGTGTAATTTATATTTACTATTTTAAGTGTCCACTTTAAATTAAATCCTAATTTTCAGGTTAATAAAGTTAAAATCAATTTTTTCTTTAAATGGCTTTATTTAGGAGTCTATGCAATTCAGTTTTCATTGTTTTCCTTTTCTACAAAGGTGTAGTCTCTTTAAATATGTATTGCTACAATGTAAGTTATATTACATTTTTACAAATGTTCTAAATTAAATTCTTCTTGAAAAACCCATTCCAATAATCCTTTTCTGACACCCAGTCTTCAAACTAACTTTAGTGGAGAGGCAGGAAAGTCAAATTAATATCAGTCCACTGGAAATATCTTGCCCAAATCCTTCCAATCCCAGAGTTCTTTAATTAAATTTTGGCTCAATTTTTATCCTAATTGAATGTATAAAAAGCCAACTAAAGAAGTATATCGACAAGAAAAAAAAAGTCTGTGTTAAACTAATAAGAAAATCTTCATCTGTTTACCTCTTATCTCCCTGGCAGACCACTTATGAAGCAAGGATCATGGACTAGGCATCATGTGATATCATTGGCAGCAGCATGTTACCAGGCTGAGTTTGTTCTCAGTTCTTGTCACTGCCACAACAAAAAACTGAAAGGCAGAGACACAACAGTGAAGCAGAGAGAAAATTTTACTTATTTACACTCCAAGGGAGGAGCAGACCAGAGTCAAGGTAGACAAAGGCCCCATCCGTTAAGCTGGAGGCCTTTGTATTACATTCTGGCTAGGAGGCGCCTCTTTGATTGACAAGATGGGGTTATTTGATTCATAGGTCCATCTATACAGCCACCTCCACCTTCTCAGTGAGCATGTCCTTTCCCAGGATGTGGAGTGATTTGGGAGTTCTTCGTTCTGTTCAGTTATGCCCACGTTAGGATCCAGGTAGGATGATTTGGCCTGGTCCAGATAGGCCAGGAAGTTCTCTCCCTGCAAAGCCTTTGTTGTCTTCACATGGGACCCCCTGCCTGGGCAGAGTTTGGGCATTTTTTCTTGAGCCTTCTCTTCCTCAGCTGCTCAGGTCTATCTTTCTACCTAACATTCCTAACAATTAGAGGAGAAGGATTTTTTTTTTTCATGAATTAGTTTTCAATTTCCAATGGCCTAAAGCAGCCCTGGGCCTTTATTATACTTCTAATTTACATTAAATCATTAGATGCAGGTTTTGATAAAATTGGGGCCTTCTTTTTCATCACAGCAAGAAGGAAACTATCATCTTTTTCTGGGCCAATGTTTCCATTTTGTTTTCATAAAATAGTCTTAAAAAACAACTGAGTCTGTTTCCTCTTGTTGCCATCAATCAATGAGAACAGTTTTTCAACAGCTTGAACTAAAATGAAATGACTCCACCCAAGAGCTCTACTCATCAAATACTTAGAAACTTATTTAACCAATTTAGGTAAGCAAGGAGATTTTATTTTATTGAAAATCTCACCTTTTTATTGAGGTGTTTGTATTGTTCATTTTTGTTTCCACAATGTAAGTGGGTTTTCTGACCAAGACCACTTCATTTATATGGCACAGAATCTAAACATCTCAGTACTCAAATTCTTCTTTGACAATATTTGTTTTTTGTTTTTAAATGAGTTATATTCTCAGCATCCTCACAGCCCACATCCATTTGATAGGAAAAATCCTACAGCTCAGCAGAAATTTAAACAAGGATGCCACATGTTCACACTGTCGTGTCAGATCCATGTCTGTGCAGCTGGTGTCTAGAGC
Organism: Manis javanica; assembly: GCF_040802235.1. Taxonomy (NCBI): domain Eukaryota; kingdom Metazoa; phylum Chordata; class Mammalia; order Pholidota; family Manidae; genus Manis; species Manis javanica. Next base: position 33,618,410 of record NC_133168.1, on the reverse strand, counting down.
ATGCGGTTTTCCTTCATCAAAAGCAGAATCCTGGCCTATAGAGCATTCAGCAGAGAATTTTCCTAAGAACTGACTTTCTTCCAACATTTGCCAAAGACTCACTTAAAACAATGAACGTTTGATACAAATGAGTTAAGGAACATTTTAATTATCCATGAACCTTGGACACTGTAAACACAATACCTTTATCACCAACTACCCAGAAACTTATCAAGAGTTTACAGAAATAAGCCCTTTCATATTCTCTTGCTGGTAGTAAAAGCTTATTCTAACTTTCTCCTGGGCATTTAACAATATGAACTGAAGTTGAAAATGTTCACTTCATTTCACCTAAAAATTTCGTGTTCAGGTTTTAGTCTAAGAAAATTATTAGACTTTACACAACATCACATGAAAGCTAGATGAAAGTATTTTATGGTGTAAATAAATTGGAAATAACCTTAATATTCATAGATACAATATTAATTACATTAAGTATGACAGCAATACAATGAAATACCATGAAACTATCAGAAAGACTAAGGTCTCTATATACAGGTTTGTAACAATGTACTGCTAAGTAAAAAGAAATGTGGGAAAAGAAGTATAACTTGATCTCTTTTGTTTAAATGTATATAAACATACATGTGCATATAAAAAGTATAGAACTATAAATGTAGTTATTCAATGGTGGTGGAGATTCCTTCACTTTAGACTATTTACATTTTTTAATTTTTTTATAATAAACATACATTAGTTTCTTTCTTTAGGAAAAAAAATAATTTATTCATTACAAAAATTCTCTGAATGAAACCAGATTGCACCATATTATCTTAGGTCCCACCTATCTTGTGGAGTTAAAAATTTAATGTTAAATTCCAAGATTTATAGAAAAGATGATATAAGAAAATTAGAACACTTTCTAAGTAAGAATATAGCAAATCGCACAACAATCGCTAACAACTAGTACTGTGATAAGTGCTTTACGTGTTTTATTTTTTTAATATTCAAAACTGCCTAAAAGACATATTATTGGGTTCTATTAACAAAGATACAATTATTATTCACATTTTACAAATGAACAAATTAAGATTTAAATATATTTAGTAACTTCACCAGTTTGTTAGTAGAAGTGAAGCCCTAAACTAAATGTCTGACTCCATAGCCAATGGTCTTCATCACTATATTAGACACTATATTTCAGTATCTTTTTATATTAAGACTATGGTTAGGATAAGAACAGACCATTTTTTCATCCTAGGTACGACATTTTTAACAGAGATTTGAGGCTTTAAAAAGTGGAAAGAGCTATGAGGGAAAAGTCAGAGAAAACTCCACCAACATGTAAGTTAGGTCAGAGACTAATAGTTCTTGATAGCCACAGAAGTTTTTACATTTCTCAAAACTCTGTGGAAAGCTTCCATCAACTATTTCCATTTATGGTGGGAAAAACAGGTGCTTCTTAAGAGCTTGTTGGGAAGCTGCCATGACCGTTCCTGTCGGCTCAGGTATCTGGCTGCACTTACCTCTGCAGGATACTGGCTTTTTCTGTTTCACCTTCCCATCTCACCCAGGGTCTCCTATTGAAACTCTAAGCTGAAGTAACATGGAACACGTGACTCTGGAAAATAATTCCTGGTTTCTCTACAGTGCAGAAGGGACCTTAGGAAGGGGGCTGGCATGCTGAACTGACAACAGATAATCCAAAATTATTGATTTGCTAAATATATTATATATGTGAATATATCTAAATATATCTGTGTATAAATACACACACACACACACACACACATATATACATTTTAGGTGTATATATAAGGCAGTACAGCATTGTAGCCAACAACACAGTGGCTTGGTTCCCCCATTTATAAACTGAGTAAATTTGGGAAAATTGCTTATTCTCTCTATGCCTCAGTTTTTTTTAACATTTAAAATGGTAATAACATTACTTCCTTCCATAGGATTATTGTGAGTTGCATATAAATCATACATAGCTTACAATATTGCCTGGCACATAAGAACACTATATAATGTTTTAATTACTACTGTCATGTTTGTTATTCTCTGATATCACATAACAAAATCTTTTAGTATGCAGCCAGAGAAAAGTTCACTTTTTTGAGACAAGGTGAAACAAAATTTCATATTTTACTTTGTTGAAGTTTAAACAACATGTACAAGTAAATTTAGTACAACATGTACAAGTAAATTTAGTACATGTTCAAAATGACTAACTCATGCCAGTTTCAGATACATCCGCTCTTTGGGTAAAATTGCAGTATCTCCATAATCTCTCATCTGGCTTTAGTGCATCTCCATATCAATAGGTGTTTCCAAGGGGTGGAGAGAAATAGCTAATCGGCATATCAGGAGGTAATTACAGGGCAAGAGGGCATATCATGGACCAGAGAGGTTGGGTGAGGGTCCCTTCTTCTGCAGCCAGGTAGGGAGAGACACAGAAAACAAAAGTGGATCTCTGCTTGTAAGAAATAAACGAGTTTCTCCCACTTTATTTCTCCTTTTGTCTGATTCAGTTTCAAAGGTATTTTGCCCAGGATTCTACCCCTGGAGTTACATGCTCATTAACTATTATTTATTATGAATTTTTTTCTCCAATGTCCCATTTATATATCCAATTTAGAAGGCAGTGGAATATAAAGAGGTATTTAAGAAAAGAAGAAAAAAAACGAGGAGGAAGAGAACCTGTTCCTCCACTCTATCTGAAGGGCCCCCACCAGTAAGATGGCAAACTTCTGGCTTCTCTTCGGGGTCCTCGGTTCCCGCCGGCGCCACCTGAAGCCCAATCACATCTCGCTCCCCTCCCAATCCCAGCACCTAGCCAACAGCCACCAGCCCCATAGAAGTGACACCTCAATCAATTCATGCCCCTTCCTATTTAACCCAGCACCTTTCCCTAATAAAGTGGAACTCTCCAGTGAATTGCTGCTATGTGTCGCTCCTTTCCTTTCATTGGTTCCAAAACCCGGGAGACGGGACACCCCAACTGGGCCCCGTTTTCCCCCGACACCAGCAGCAGCTTGCCCTCGTCCTCTTTTTCCGGCGCTGGCTCATCACACTCACCACTCCTCACTGGCCTTTAGGTAAGTTTTCCCCCCGGAGTGGGCCACTCTTCCCCGAGGTATCACAGTGCCATTGACCGTGATCGTCCAGCAAGGCCCTGACGCTCGGGGATGAGGAGGGAACTCTCCCCACCTCAGGCCTTCACGACTGCGGCGGACCCTCAGGCCCCTCCTCCGACAGCCATAAATCCCCGCCTCAAGCCTTTACGGCTGGAGCAGACCCTCAGGCCCCTCCTCCGACAGTCATAAACGCATTCACCGTCCCTTCCATCAGTGCTGAAACATTTTAAGCAAAATTTCCCCGGGGTGGGCCACTCTTCTCTGAGTTATCGCAGTGCCATTGACCGTGATCGTCCGGCAAGGCCCTGACACTCAGGGATGAGGAGGGAACTCTCCCCGCCTCAGGCCAACACGGCTGTGGCGGACCCTCAGGCCCCTCCTCCGACAGCCATAAATCTCCGCCTCAGGCCTTCATGGCTGCTGCAGACTCTCAGGCAACCCCCTCCAACAGCCATAAACGAGGTGACTCCTTTGCGGATGAGAAGGCTCCCTTCCCTCCCCCCCCTTCTGCTCCGTCCCCCGAAAACGCCTAGCGCTAGGTACCTCGAGACTCCAGCACTCTGCCTTCTTAGGGAAGTCTGGGTGACGACCCACACTTCCTAAGAAATTCCGACTCGTATACGAGTTTCCGCAGACCACCAACGATCATCGGGGACGCCCTTTGTCTCCTTGCGGTCTGCTTCCAGTCCGAGGATCTCCGTTCGTCTTCCCCTGTTTGTCTTCTTCTCTGTCCTTTAGCCATGGGAGCCTCCTCATCCCTCCCTGAAAGTTCACCTCTTGAATGCCTGCTTAAGCATCTGGCTACCCTCTCCCTGACGCCTGATATAAAACCAAAACTTCTCCTTAAACATTGCTCCCAAGATTGGCCGACATACCCCCTAGACAATAACAACCAATGGCCTGCAGGGGGAACTCTTGATCCTAACATCACTCACGATCTTTTTAACTACTGCCAGCGCCTGAAAAAATGGAAGGAGATTCCCTATATCGAAGCTTTCCGCCTCCTCCTCTCCCCGATCCCTCCCAAGTTCTCCTAGCCTACAAGCCACTGCCCCCGCAGAAGCCTCCCATTCACTCCCTTTCCCTTCTTCTCCTACAACAGACCTTCTCCCTTCCTTCCCCACCATCTCCTCCCCCATCTCACCTCCTCTGCCTTCGACCCCCACAGATTAAGCCTGAGCCTTTCAGCCCCCCCCTTTAACTAGGTCCCGGGGGCCTCCTCCATTTTTGCCCTCATCACCTATTTCTCCACCTTCTCATATGTTTGTAGGGAGACTGAGAAAGCACCTTCCCCCATGTCTGAATGCAGCATGGGAAAGCATAAGCTAGTGAACAACCGGTGCAGTCCTTAGAAGTTATCTGTCCACAAAAACATATCTTGTCCTCGAAGATGAGCCAAGACTCCTCACTCTGAAAATAGGGAGACCTTGAAGATGTGTAGAAACACCACCCCTGCTTCTAGCTATGCCCTTCCCCCACTTGCCAATGTGGCAGGAATAGAGAACAATGCATTCCATAAGCAATTAACTGGAGCCCTGCTGTAGCTCAGTTAGTAGAGCATGGGACTCAACCTCAGAGTCATGAGTTCAAGCCCAACTAAGGCAGCAGAGGCAAGCAGCTGGGCTGCAGGCTGGCAACATGAGTTTAAGCCCAACTAAAGCAGCAGAGGCAAGCAGCTGGGCTGCAGGCTGGCAACACGTGGGTCTGATTCTATCTTTATTTTCTTTGCCCCCCTTCTGCACTTCAGGACCTGCTTGAATAGGTGCAGCTAGACCACGTCACTCCCCCACAGACTGAGCCAGAACCCTTCAGTCCCCCTCAGACTTAGTCCCGAGAATCTCCCAAAATTATCGCCCCCCTCCTGGAGGTAGCAGGATCCAAAGGCATTTAAGAGATTTAGCCCAACTAGAGAAATGCCTAAGTTCCTTTTCCACTGATCCCACGACATACATCAGGGAGTTTCAATAGACCTTCCAGTCTTACAGCCTCACACATCATGACATTTTCATGCTCCCGGCCAATACTCTCCTCCCTGAAGAGCATAGACGAGATTGGGACTTTGCCCAAACGCACGCTACCGAAACCCACAGGACATCTCCCTAGCCCCACTGCTGTCCCCGAACAAGACCCACACTGGAATTATAACACCGCCATAGGTCTCTGCTCTCGAGATATTTTTGCCTCCTGCTTAATAGCAGGTCTGAAAAAGGCAGCTCATAAAGTAGTCAATTTTCAAAAGCTCCAAGACATAATTCAGAAGAGAGATGAAACGCCCTCCGAGGTCTTAGACAGACTCACTCAAGTCCTATTACAGTATACCAGCCTAGACCCAGAAACACCTGAGGGAAGACAGGTCCTTATGACATACTTCCTAGCTCAAAGCTACCCCGACAATAAAGCTAAACTCAAAAAGATAGAACAGGGCCCCACTACCCCACAGACTGAGATCCTAACAGTGGCCTTTAAAGTCTTCCATAACCAGGAGGAGGAGAAAGAATGCCGTAAACAAAAGGGTGATCAGGCCAATTTCCAGATGTTGGCCCAGCTGATAAAACCACAACCTGGGCCCCCCTCTACAAACAAGCCCCCCCAGGAGCTTGTTTCAAGTGTGGAAAAGAGGGACATTGGTCAAGGGCATGCCCTTCCCCAGATCTCCTACCACCTCATGCCCCAGATGCCACAAAAAGGACCACTGGGGGTCTGTTTGCCCAACCACCCGAAGGGGAGGATGGATGAACAACCCCCATCCTAAGCCCGCCGTAGTGGGGCTGGCAGAAGAAGATTGATGGGGCCCGGGGGCTTCTCACCCGACAATTTCTATCACCAAACAGGAACCCAGGGTTACTTTAACAGTAGACGGTCGCCCCATCTCCTTCCTCCTAGATACAAGAGCCACCTTCTCAGTCTTGCAAGAATACCGGGGACCTACCAGGCCAGCCATTACTCCTATAGTCGGGGTAGGAAGTAAACAGATTTTCCCATTAAACCCCCCCCATTTTATGCACAATCCAAGACAATCCAATACCTTTCTCCCACTCCTTCCTGGTTATGCCCCAGTGTCCCATCCCTTTACTAGGACGAGACATCCTTTCCCTCCTCCACGTTTCCATAACTATATCCACTCCCACAGCCCCCAGTACTCCCTTTCTGATGGCCCTCATAGCTGACGACCCCACTCTACCCAATGAAAGCTCCGGTTCTGCGCTTATACACCCTGTAAATCCCAAAGTTTGAGAGATTACAAGCCCCTCCGTGGCCCTATGTCCCCCTGCCTCTATCAAATTATGTGACCCCTCTCAGTATATCTGTCAGGCCCAATACCCCCTAACCACTTCAGCCCTCATACGCCTCCAACCCATCATTCAAGATCTCTTAAACAAAAATTACCTCAGACCCACTCACTCCCCATTTAATACCCCCACATTAGCTGTTAAAAAACCAACAGATCTTTCCGCCTTGTCCAAGACCTTCGCCTCATCAACATAGCCATTGTCCCTATCCATCCCTTAGTTCTAAATCCATACAGCCTCAGCCTCCTACTTCTCAGTCCTAGATCTCAAGGACCCATTTTTCTATCCCTCTAGACCCCTGCTCCCAAGATTTTTTCATCTTCACCTGGACGGACCCATACACAAGACATTCTGAACAACTCACTTGGACAGTTTTGCCACAAAGCTTCCGAGATAGTCCCCATATTTTTAGACAGGTCCTAGCTCAGGACCTCAAACAGTTTCATCATGATCACTCCAAGTCCACCTTATTATAACACATAGACAATCTTCTACTCTGCAGTCTCTCGTGGGAACAGTCTCAACTTGACACTGCCTCCCTACTTAACCTTCTAGCTTTCAGAAATTACCGAGTATCCCCCATCAAAGCTCAAATCTCTTCCCCTCCTGTCACTTACCTCAGATTCCTTCTATCTCAACAAAGAAAGTCCATTACCTTAGACAGAAAATGGCTCCTCTCTGACCTGCCCATTCCCAAAACCAAGACAGAAATCCTTTCCTTTCTAGGCCTGGCTAGATATTTTAGAGCATAGATCCCTAAGTTCTCCATGCTCCCTGTTGGCAAGACCCCTATACGACCTCAGCAAGAGCCCCCCCCTTAAAAACCATTATCCTCCTCACCCCGACACTCCTTCATTAAGCTCCGTCAAGCCCTTGTAGAAGCCCCAGCTCTCCATCTTCCTGATTTGTCGAAGCCCTTCTCATTATACATTCATGAGAGGTCCAGTCAAGCTCTAGGAGTCCTAGGCCAATATTATGGCCCATCCTTTGCCCCAGTACCTTATCTCTCCAAGCAATTAGACCCCACAGTTCGGGGATGGGCCCCCTGTCTATGAGCATTAGCCGCTAGACAGTTCTTGCAGAAAGAAGCTCATAAACTGACATTCAGGGAGCCCCTTACCATTCTGTCCCCACATCACCTAAAAGATCTCTTAACCTACAAAAGTTTACAGACTTTCCCTCCCTCCAGACTCCTGACCTTACTGTCCTCTTTCCTCCAAAATCCCGTTCACCCCTTTGCCATCCATACCCGAATCATGACTTTTTCCTCCTTTACTGCTCTCTCGCTTTTTTCCTCGTTCTTATTGTCTTCCCCACCACCCCAGCCTCCTTTGTATGGCGATTCAAAGTCAGACAGACTTACACACAGCATCAAACAAAAGTTACTGCCCTCATTGCCACACCAGACTGCCCTCTGAAAAGCTGCTCTGAGCCTTTATACCTCCACTTTCCTCCCTCCACTGAAGTGTTCACTAGCAGCTACCCTTATTTCCCCTACCTCTGCTTCCTCTATGACCAAAAACAAGCCTATTGCAGGTGATAGCCAGACACCTACAGGCGATGTCCCTCCTGGTCTTGTGCCATTCACTACATGGGTAACTTCCAGTACCCACAGTATTACTCCTCCAACCGTTTCATGAAATATCCCAACGGCTCATTCTCCTTATCAATCCCAGATCCCTGGGACTCTCGATGGGCCGCCAGAGTCACAGCCTCAGTTTACTACGGGGGGTTCCTCGACCCCCCACGGTACCCTTCATATCTCTCAAAAGTATGTTCCCTTTCATTCCCAGATCTCTCAAGTTGCATCAGATAGCAGACATTCCGAAAAAATCATTATCCAAACTCTTAACGGCGCCTCTTCATCTTCTTATCCCTGCCCCTCTTCTCATTTCTCCTACTCTTCATTACAGCTCATTCAGGACACCACCATCTTTCTCAACCACACCCTTAACACTGACAATTGTTTCTTGTGTGCATCACTACAGCGCCCACTGCTGGCTGCCGTGCCCCTTAATATTTCCAACTACTCCTTCCATGCAGAAAGACAACCCCTCTGCCCTCTGGCAGACATACCCCTATGGGAACCAGAATACGCAGATAATCTCACCATCCACCACTGTGTAGGCCCAACTCCACCCCCCTCCAGCGCACTTCACTGCCTCTCTATCTACACCCCTAACTCCGGCTCTAAGAGTTTTACACAACCGGGACACTTCTTTTAGTGTAATGGCAGTCTTTTCAACTCACTGCCTCTCAACTCCGATACACCCTGCATTCTCGTCACCCTAATCCCACTGTTTACACTTTACAGCATGGCAGAATATCTTGAGCTCCAACCTCCCTTGCCCTCACGCACAAAAAGAGCTGCTTTCCTTCCCATCATGGTCAGTATCTCTTTGATCACCTCAGCCATTGGGGCAGGGTTTTCGGGAGGAGCCTTGGGTCACTCTCTGTGGGCAGTTAGAGATCTCAATGCCAAACTTGAGGGAGCCCTGACATCCACTGCCGATTCCCTAGCCTCTCTCCAAAGACAGGTCACTTTGCTAGCTAAAGTCACCCTTCAAAACCAGTGGGCCCTAGATCTGCTTACAGCCAAGAAGGGCGGCACCTGTGTCTTCCTCTGGGAAGAGTGCTTCTATTACATCAATGAATCCGGCATTGTAGAAACTGACATTACCAAACTCACCATCCTTGCCTCCAGTCTCCACTCTGCTTCCAATTCCAACCCATTCTCTTCAATACTAACAAACCCCCTCACCTGGCTCTAGCCCATTGCAGGCCCCATAATAATCATTCTTCTCACCTGTCTCTTCTTACCCTGTATAATAAAGTTCATCAAATCCCAAGTCAGAAAAATCTCCAATCAAGCTTTCAACCAGCTTTTACTCAGGAACTACCAGCTTCTGGCCACAGAAGATCCCTCACCCTCACGTGACCTCATCACCACATGCTGAGATGGACCCCTCTCTCCACTGGAAACTGTTCCTGGAAACAATGGCCACAGACGCCTGGCTCCTGACACCCATATCCTCTTGGCCAACCTATAGTTACAGGGAACCTTCATTGATTTCCAAACCTGAAGAAGTCCAAATCTACTCATCCTTACTGTGGGGAGTCCTATCAACCCTTTCCTCCCAATCCTCAAGCCCTCACTCCCTTCTCCGCCCCTGTTCAGCAGGAAGCAGCCAGAGAGAAAGCAATGTCCACAACCCCATAGAGGAGAAAGGGGGGAATGAAGGGCCCCCACCAGTAAGATGGCAAACTTCCGGCTTCTCTTCGGGGTCCTCGGTTCCCGCTGGCGCCACCTGAAGCCCAATCACCTCTCGCTCCCCTCCCAATCCCAGCACCTAGCCAACAGCCAACAGCCCCATAGAAGTGACACCTCAATCAATTCATGCCCCTTTCTATATAACCCAGCACCTTTCCCTAATAAAGCGGAACTCTCTGGTGAATTGCTGCTATGTGTCGCTCCTTTCCTTTCACTATCCATTTATTTCCACCTTTCCCCCTCCTCCTCTTAACATTAAGTTCTTCCTTAGATTTTTTAAAAATTTTTTCAATTATTACTTGATTATAGTATAATTAATTTATAATAAGATTTTATATTTCCTATTATCTGAGGAAACAAAGGCATGATTCAGTCAAACAAATTTTAATTCTTGCTGCAAGTCAAAAGGAATTCTTGCCCTTGAGTAAGAAACAGAGTTGCCCACATGAGAAACAGCTCAAATGCAAACTAATGCCTGAAATTCTGAGCAACTGTGCTTTTGTTTGTTAAAGCCACTGATTGTTTTCACCATCCTGTGTGTCTTCAAATGTAGGACAGTTTTTTTCCAATGAGAAGCAAATAGAACTCGATTTAACTGTTTTCAAACTCCAGAAGTTCAATTTCTCTTTACCTGAGATATCCCAAGCTCTCTTCAAAATAGAATTTGAAGTGTGTCATAGCTTATTTTTTTAAGTCACATGATCTCCCATTTATCTTTCATGTACTGAAAAATATCCATCCTCATTATCACACTTCTTGAAGTGGTCTTCAGAGCCCCTGAAATTAGTTTTGTAGACACCACATGGCTTACAGTTTTACATCAGATCATTCCAAACTTACCCCATAAAACTGGTGACAAATAACATATCCATTTTCTCATAATGCATTAATAAACCAGCAGACAGATTTCAACTTTATGTAGTTTTGAAAGACTAAGTATATGGAGGTAATGTCTCCTCCTCACACAGAATATTTAGATATTATTACCTCTTGCTCAAGCTGTCAGTTTATTTTAAAACTCACAAGAATCAAGAGATAATTCAGTTTGCCTGTTCTTTGAAATCATGATAGGTTCTTTTGTTTTGACAAGACTGATGGATTTTGGAACACATGGGTAAAAAAATTGCTGGCATTTAAAAAATCCATAGCACTAACTTATAAATGCCATTTTCAAGTATACAATAGTTCTACCTGTGTCAGTCCGGGGAAAGGAAATCCCGGGGCAAAATACCCCTAAAAAACAAAATCAGTCAAAGGGAGAAATAAAGTTTAAAAACCCCTTTATTCCTTACAAACTGCAGTCCCAATCCGTCTTCTCTGCTCCAGCAGCAACCACACCGACCCCTCCCCCTCATTCTCAGGTACAGATAAGCCCTCAGTTGCCCAGGTAATTACCCATTGATAGGGAGATGAACTTCTCCACCCCAAGGAACGATGCAAATGAACTAAAGCCATACTTCTTTCCACCTCTGAACGCCTTTTGATATGCAGATATACTAAAGCCAGGCGAGATATCCTGGAAATGCTACTATTTTATCAACAATCCACCATTCCAGAAATCTCACCTTAACAATTTACTCAATACCCCTCTACAACCAATCTAGTAACATGCAATAGCAACAGCAATAAAATCTTGATAATCCTCAAGCCAGAGGATTCAGTCTATGCAGATTAAGCAAATGCACTTTACAGCACAATCTCTCACTAAGCACAAAAACATGTTTCTACACTTGTTTACTCATTCCTAACAATCATGCTAGATTGCTCACAAAACTTTTACCAAACATTAGACAAAGTCAAGCCTCTCTTTAAACATTATTCTTGACAACAGCAACACAATCATAATTCTCAACCCAGAGGATTCAACTAGGTTCAAAGTCCAATGCAGATTTAAGTCCAAAGCTCGTCCATTACAGCCATCACGCGGCAGCTGCAGCCAGGGGGTGCATCCAGGACACAAAGACCATAGAAGCAAATAACTGTGATTGCCTGGGGCCAATTTGCTGTTATTACAGGAATAACAGAAGACTAGCTTCCAGGCCTTTTCCCCAAGGTGCTGGAAGAGCCAGCCATCGCTAATCCATGTGTTGAAATGTCCAGGGCTACATCCATTTAACTCCTAATTGCTGCACCCATCCTTGTAACATATGTCCAATAAAGTGGGTGCCTCGATCACTCTCAGTAACTGGTGACCGACCATAGGTTGCAGAGAGACACTCTAGGCCCCTCTTGGTGGTTTGTTGATCCTCACAACATGCAGGGCACTCCTTCCAAGCTCGGCTGACTTCTTCAAAGGTGAAAGACAAGCCACACCGATGGGCCCACACTGTCTTTTGAGGTGTCTGTGCCATGCCAGTCCGTGGCCTTTGGGTCCAGTCTCGCACCCACCCCACAATGGGATAGGAGGTCATTACCTTGGTCAGAGCTGTTCCGGCAATGGGCTCTGTAGCCAGCAAAGCATGGCACACAGCAGCCAGTTGCTTCTCTATCTGAAAGGACAAGCTCCTGGATTCTACCTCAGCCAATCAGGACCTGGGGTCTACCTCAGCCAATCAGGACTCAGGGTCTACCTCAGCCAATCGGGACCCAGATCCTATTTCAGCCAATTGGAGCTTAGTCTCTCTCTCTCTCTCTCCTCCAGTCAGCAAGAAGTATACCCACCACCCCTGGACCCTGCCAACTGACCAAGCCACAGCCATCACCCCCACAACTATCCCCAGACCCTGCCAATTGACCAGAGCCATGACTCATCACCCCCCAACTACCCCCAGGCACAGCCAATCAGCCAGGGCCACAGCCATCAGCCCCCCAAACCGCCCTGGAAACCTATAAAACCTTTGTTCTGGGGAAAATGTGGGCTCACTCTCTCTGGCACCTGGCCACTGCATTGGCATGGGTGTGAGATTGAGTTTGGGCTAGCTCGAATAAAGGCTCTTTGCTTTTGCATCCGTGTTGGCTCCTTGGTGGTCTCCTTGGGATTCGTGACTTCGGGCACAACATATCAAGGTGACCTGGACCTCTGCTCCTTTCCATGGTTGTGGCCAGGCTCCGGCCGGCAGCAAGAGCAGCAGCAGTGGCAGAAGCAGTAGCCTTAGGCTCAGGCCACGGGCTGAGGTCAGTGTGGCCTGCAGAAGTGGTGGCGCCACCACGACCACATCAGTGTAGCCACTTCTCCCCATCATTTCTAGGGGCGGCCCTCCAAAACGTCGCACCCATTATGACAGATTTCGGGTTCACAGGTGAAAGGAAAGGAGTGACACACAGCAGCAATTCACCGGAGAATTCCGCTTTATTAGGGAAAGGTGCTGGGTTATATAGGAAGGGGCATGGGGTGATTGTGGTGTTACTTCTACGGGGCTGGTGGTTGTTGGTTAGGTGCTGGGATTGGGAGGGGGGCGAGAGGTGATTGAGCTTCAGGTGGCGCCAGCGGGAAACCAGGACCCTGAAGAGAAGCCAGAAGTTTGCCATCTTACTGGTGGGGGCCCTTCATTCCCCCCTTTCTCCTCTATGGGGTTGTGGACGTTGCTTTCTCTCTGGCTGCTTCCTGCTGAACAAGGGTGGAGAAGGGAGTGAGGGCTTGAGGATTGGGAGGAAAGGGTTGATAGGACTCCCCACAGTAAGGACGAGTAGATGTGGACTTTTTTTTCAGGTTGGAAATCAATGAAGGTTCCCTGTAACCATAGGTTGAGGACTTGTTGATTCCAATGGTGCTAAGAGGATATGGGTGTCAGGAGCCAGGCATCTGCGGCCATTGTTTCCAGGAACAGTTTCTAGTGGGGAGAGGGGTCTATCTCAGCGTGTGGTGGAGAGGGGTCTATCTCAGTGTGTGGTGAGGAGGTTACGTGAGGGTGAGGGATCTTCTGTGGCCAGAAGCTGGTAATTCCTGAGTAAAAGCTGGTTGAAAGCTTGATTAGAGATTTTTCAGACTTGGGATTTGATGAACTTTATTATACAGGGTAAGAAGAGAAAGGCGAGAAGAATGATTATTACGGGGCCTGCAATGGGCTAGAGCCAGTTGAGGAGAGGGTTTCTTAGTATTGAAGAGAATGGGTTGGAATTGGAAGCAGAGTGAAGGCTGGAGGCAAGGTTGGTGAGTTTGGTAATGTCAGTTTCTACAATGCCGGATTCATTGATGTAATAGCAGCACTCTTCTCAAAGGAAGACGCAGGTGCCGCCCTTCTCGGCTGTAAGCAGATCTAAGGCCCACCGGTTTTGAAGGGTGACCTTAGCTAGCAAAGTGACCTGTCTTTGGAGAGAGTCTAGGGAATCGGCAGTGGATGTCAGGGCTCCCTCAAGTTTGGCGTTGAGATCTCTAACTGCCCATAGAGAGTGACTCAAGGCTCCTCCCGAAAAACCTGCCCCAATGGCTGAGGTGGTCAAAGAGATACCGACCATGATGGGAAGGAAAGCAGCCCTTTTTGTGCACGAGGGCAAGGGAGGTTGGAGCTCAAGGAATTCTGCCATGATGTGAAGTGTAAACAGTGGGATTAGGGTGACGAGAATGCAGGGTGTGCTGGAGTTTGGAGGCAATGAAGTGCACTGGAGGGGGCTGCAGTCGAGCCTACACAGTGGTGGATGGTGAGATTATCTGCGTATTCTGGTTCCCATAGGGGTATGTCTGCCAGGGGGCAGAAGGGTTGTCTTTCTGCATGAAAGGAGTAGTTGGAAATATTAAGGGGCATGGCGGCCAGCAGTGGGTGCTGTAGTGATGCACACAAGAAACAATTGGTGGTGTTAAGGGTGTGGTTGAGAAAGATGTTGGTGTCCTGAATGAGCTATAACGAAGAGTAGGAGAAATGGGAAGAGGGGCAGGGATAAGAAGATGAAGAGGTGCCGTCAAGAGTTTGGATAATAACTTTTTCGGAATGTCTGATATCTGATGCAACTTGAGAGATCTGGGAGTGAGAGAGAACATACTCTTGAGAGATATATAGGGTACTGTGGGGGTTCAAGGACCCCCATAGTAAACTGAGGTTGTGACTCCCGCGGTCTATCGAGTCCCAGGGATCTGGGATTGATAAAGGAATGAGCCATTGGGATATTTCATGAAACAGTTCGAGGAGTAATACTGTGGGTACTGGAAGTTACTCATGTAGTGAATGGCGCAAGACTAGTAGGGGCATTCCCCCGTAGGTGTCTTGCCATCGCCTGCAATAGGCTTGTCTTTGGTCATAAAGGAAGCAGAGGTAGGGAGAATAAGGGTAGCTGCTAGTGAACACTTCAGTGGAGGGAGGAAAGTGGAGGAACAAAGGCTCAGAGCATCCTTTCAAAGGGCAGTCTGATGTGGCAATGAGGGCAGTAACTTTTGTTTGATGCTGTGTGTAAATCTGTCTGACTTTGAATCACCATACAATGGAGGCTGGGATGGTGGGGAAGACAATAGGAATGAGGAAAAAAAGCGAGAGAGCAGTAAAGGAGGAAAAAGTCATGATTTGGGTATGGATGGCAAAGGGGGTGAACGGGATTTTGGAGGAAAGAGGACAGTAAGGTCAGGAGTCTGGAGGGAGGGAGAGTCTATAAACTTTTGTAGGTTAAGAGATCTTTTAGGTGATGTGGGGACAGAGTGGTAAGGGGCGCCCTGAATGTTAGTTTATAAGCTTCCTTCTGCAAGAGCTGTCCAGCGGCTAATGCCCGTAGGCAGGGGGCCCATCTCCAAACTGTGGGGTCTAATTGCTTGGAGAGATAAGGTACTGGGGCAAAGGATGGGCCATAATATTGGCCTACAACTCCTAGAGCTTGATTGGTCCTCTCATGAATGTATAATGAGAAGGGCTTCAACAAATCAGGAAGATGGAGAGCTGGGGCTTCCACAAGGGCTTGACGGAGCTTAATGAAGGAGTGTCAGGGTGAGGAGGATAATGGTTCTTCAGGGGTCCCCTTGCTGAGGTCGTATAGGGGTCTTGCCAACAGGGAGAAGTTAGGGATCCATGCTCTAAAATACTCAGCCAGGCCTAGAAAGGAAAGGATTTCTGTCTTGGTTTTGAGAACGGGCAGGTCAGAGAGGAGCCGTTTTCTGTCTAAGGTAATGGACTTTCTTTGTTGAGATAGAAGGGATCTGAGGTAAGTGACAGGAGGGGAAGAGATTTGAGCTTTGACGGGGGATACTCGGTAACCTCTGGAAGCTAGAAGGTTAAGTAGGGAGGCAGTGTCAAGTTGAGACTGTTCTCACGAGGGACTGCAGAGTAGAAGATCGTCTACGTATTCTAATAAAGTGGACTCAGAGTGATCATGATGAAACTGTTTGAGGTCCTGAGCTAGGACCTGTCTAAAAATATGGGGACTATCTCGGAAGCCTTGTGGCAAAACTGTCCAAGTAAGTTGTTCAGAATGTCTCGTGCATGGGTCCGTCCAGGTGAAGGTGAAAAAATCTTGGGAGGAGAGGTCCAGAGGGATAGAAAAAAATGCATCTTTGAGATCCAGGACTGAGAAGTGGGAGGCTGAGGCAGGGATCTGCGATAAAAGGCTGTATGGATTTGCAACTAAGGGATGGATAGGGACAACGGCCATGTTGATGAGGCGAAGGTCTTGGATGAGGCAGAAAGATCCGTTTTTTTTTTTAACAGCTAATATGGGGGTATTAAATGGGGAGTGAGTGGGTCTGAGGTAATTTTTGTTTAAGAGATCTTGAATGATGGGTTGGAGGCGTATGAGGGCTGAAGTGGTTAGGGGATATTGGGTCTGACAGATATACTGAGAGGGGTCTCGTAATTTGATAGAGGCAGGAGGACATAGAGCCATGGGGGGGCTTGTAATGTCTCAAACTTTGGGATTTACAGGGTGTATGAGGGCGAAACTGGAGCTTTCATTGGGTAGGGGGGGGGTCATCAGCTATGAGGGCCATCAGAAAGGGAGTACTGGGGGCTGTGGGAGTGGATATAGTTATGGAAACGTGGAGGAGGGAAAGGATGTCCCATCATAATAAAGGGATGGGACACTGAGGCATAACTAGGAAGGAGTGGGAGAAAGGTATGGGATTGTCTTGGATTGTGCATAAAAAGGGGGATATTTAATGGGAAAGTCTGTTTACTTCCTACCCCGACTACAGGAGTAATGGCAGTAGTGGTAGGGCAGCGGTATTCTCGCAAGACTGAGAAGGTGGCTCTTGTATCTAGGAAGAAGGAGATGGGGCGACCGTCCACTATTAAATTAACCCTGGGCTCTTGTTTGGTGATGGAAATGGTTGGGCGAGAAGCCCCCGGGCTCCGTCAATCTTCTTCTGCCAGCCCCACTACGGCGGGCTTAGGATGGGGGTTGTTCATCCAGCCTCCCCTTTGGGTGGCTGGGCAATCAGACCCCCAGTGGCCCTTTTTGTGGCATCTGGGGCATGGGGTGGTAGTAGATCTGGGGGAGGAGCACACCCTTGACCAATGTCTCTCTTTTCCGCACTTGAAACAAGCTCCTTGAGGGGGCTTGTTTGTAGAGGGGCTCGCAGGTTGTGGTTTTATCAGTTGGGCCAACATTTGCAAATTGGCCTGATCAGCCTTTTGTTTACAGCATTCTTTCTCCTCCTCCCAGTTATGGAAGACTTTAAAGGCCACTGTTAGGATCTCAGTCTGTGGGGTAGCAGGGCCCTGTTCTAACTTTTTGAGTTTAGCTTTAATGTCGGGGTAGCTTTGAGCTAGGAAGTATGTTATAAGGACATGTCTTCCATCAGGCGTTTCTGGGTCAAGGCTGGTATACTGTAATAGGGCTTGAGTGAGTCTGTCTAAGCTACATCTTGAAGGGGGGTGATAATTTTGGGAGGCCCTCGGGTCCGAGTCTGAGGGGGACTGAATGGTTCTGGCTCAGTCTGTGGGGGAGTGATGCGGTCCAGCCATGCCTAGTCAACCAGGTCCTGAAGTGCGGAAGGGGGGCGAAGAATATAAAGAAAGATAGAAAGGACTGGGAGGGCTGACGCTCCCACACGTCGCCAGCCAGCAGCCCAGCTGCTTACCTCTGCCACTCCAGTTGGGCTTGAACTCACGACTCTGAGGTTAAACGTCCCATGCTCTACCGACTGAGCTACAGCAAGGCTCCAATTAGTTGCTTATGGAATGCGTAAACAGAATGTTCTTTGTTCTCCATTCCTGCCACATTGGCAAGTGGGGGAAGGGCATAGCTAGAAATAGGGGCGGTGTCTCTACACATCTTCAAGGTCTCTCTATTTTCAGAGTGAGGAGTCTTGGCTCATCTTCGAGGACAAGATATGTTTTTGTGTACAGATAACTTCCAAGGACTGCACCGGTTGTTCTTAAGCTTGTGCTTTCCTATGCTGTGTTCAGACATGGAGGAAGGTACTTTCTCATTCTGCCTACAAACATGTGAGAAGACAAAGGTGGTCCCCAACAGGGGAGAAACAGGTGATGAGGGCAAAGATGGAGGAGGCCCCCGGGACCTAGTTAAAGGGGGGCTGAAAGGCTCAGGCTTAATCTGCGGGGGACAAAGGTGGAGGAGGTTAGATGGGGGAGGAGATGGTGGGGGAGGAAGGGAGAAGGGCTGTTGTAGGAGAAGAAGGGGAAGGGAGTGAACGGGAGGCTTCTGCGGGGGCGGCGGCTTGCAGGCTAGGAGAACTTGGGGGGATGGGGGGAGGAGGAGGAGGAAAGCTTCAATATAGGGATTCTCCTTCCATTTTTTCAGGCACTGGCAGTAGTTAAAGAGATTGCGAGTCATGTTAGGATCAAGAGTTCCCCCTGCAGGCCATTGGTTGTTATTGTCTAAGGGGTATGTCGGCCAATCTTGGGAGCAGTATTTACGGAGAAGTTTTGGTTTTATATCATCTGTCAGGGAGAGGGTAGCCAGATGCTTAAGCAGGCATTTAAGAGGTGAACTTTCAGGGAGGGATGAGGAGACTCCCATGGCCAAAGGACAGAGAAGGAGACAAACAGGGGAAGATGAACAGAAATCCTCGGACTGGAGGCAGACCACAAGGAGACAAAGGGCATCCCCGATGATCCTTGGTGGTCTGCAGAACCTCGTATTCGAGTTGGAATTTCTTAGGAAGTGTGGGTCATCACCCAGACTTCCCTAAGAAGGCAGAGTGCCGGAGTCACGAGGTACCTAGTACTAGGAATTTTCGGCGGACGGAACGGATTTTGACAGGCAGAACGGAAGGAGGAGGGGGAAAAGGGAGCGTTCTCATCCACAAAGGAGTCACCTCATTTATGGCTGTTGGAGGGGGGCCTGAGGGTCCGCCGCAGCTGTGAAGGCCTGAGGCGGGGTTTATGGCTGTTGGAGGGGGGGGCCTGAGGGTCTGCAGCAGCTGTGAAGGCCAGAGGCGGCAATTTATGGCTGTTGGAGGGGGGCCTGAGGGTCTACTGCAGCCATGAAGGCCTGAGGCAGCGATTTATGACTGTTGGAAGAGGGGGCCTGAGGGTCTGCTGCAGCCGTGAAGGCTGGAGGCGGCGATTATATGGCTGTTGGGGGGGGGCGGCCTGAGGGTCTTCAGCAGCCATGAAGGCCTGAGGCGGGGAGAGTTCCCTCCTCGTCCCCGAGCATCAGGGCCTTGCCAGACGATGACCATCAATGGCACTGCAATATCTCGGGGAAGAGTGGCCCACTCCAGGGGAAAACTTACCTAAAGGCCAGAGAGGAGTGGTGAGTGTGATGAACCAGCCCCAGAAAAAGAGGACGAGGGCAAGCTGCTGCTGGTGTCGGGGGAAGACTGGCCCAGTTGGGGTGTCCCGTCTCCCAGGTTTCAGCACCAATGAAAGAAAAGGAGTGACACACAGCAGCAATTCACCGGAGAATTCCGCTTTATTAGGGAAAGGTGCTGGGTTATATAGGAAGGAGCATGGGGTGATTGTGGTGTTACTTCTATGGGGCTGGTGGCTGTTGGCTAGTTGCTGGGATTGGGAGGGGGATGAGAGGTGACTGGGCTTCAGCTGGCGCCGGCGGGAACCGAGGACCCCAAAGAGAAGCCGGAAGTTTGCCATCTTACTGGTGGGGGCCCTTCAACAGGAATCCTGCCAATACTATGCCAATTGTCAGTCCAGGGAAAGGAAATCCCGGGGGCATAATACCCTTAAAAATCAAAATCAGTCAAAGGGAGAAATAAAGTTTAAAGCCCGTTTATTGCTCACAAACTGCAGTCCTGGGCAGTCTTTCTTCTCTGCTCCAGCAGCAACCACACTGGCTCTCCTCCTCCCCTCTCAGGTACAGGTAAGCCCTCTGTTACCCAGGTAATCACCCATTGATATGGAGATGAACTTCTCCACCTCTGAGGAAAGATGCAAATGCACTAAAGCCATACTTCTTTCCACCTCTGAATGCCTTTTGATATGTAGATATGCTAAAGCCAGGCGAGACATTCTGGAAATGGTACAATTTTACCCACAACCTGCCACAACAGCATTTAACATTCATAAAAATTTTAAGTATTAAATCCTCTTTTTTTGAACAGCCCAACTTAGTAGACATATGCATACACACACACATTAATTCTTCATTTATGTTTGCCTTACTGAGAGAGCATAAATAATGGTAATCACACTAACAGCAGCATGTTGAATTTCCATGTTACTTCCATTTTCAGTCTCAGAGATAACCTAATCTCCCCCTATCCTTGCTTTATAACTATGAAAGAGACTAGAAGGGATGGTGAAGCAATCCACATTTCTGTAACAAGTTATGGACCTGTGCTTAGGCTTCTTAGAGGTCAATGACTCCAGTGTTAATTCAATGCGAAAGGCAATATCAACAGGCCTAAATACATTTGATATTGGAGGAGAGAAGACTCACTCAAGATCCCTACAGCTCAGACCCCGCCCAGCTCCTAGAAGTGGGAACAGCATGCAGGAGTCCAGATTAAAGTAGCAAGCCCTCAGGTATCTTGGCTCTGTGGGCAGTACTGCTTCAGATGTCTGATCAGGCAAGACTGAGGACACCTGTGCCTCCTCAGGGCACGACTCATAAAGCATGCCTGCACGGAACTGATATAAAGGAAGCAGAAACCACAGGCTCCAATCCAAGTGACTCTGGCAACAGAGCTCCATCTTGACCAGGGGATTCTGGTGAAACCCAGCTTTCAACAGTAATCCTATGTCCCTTACTGCAGAATTTCAGTGAACTTGCTTTGCCACTGCCCTGGTTCCTGGATGCCCAGGACTTACCGTTCTGAGTGGCATGTTACTGCCCACCCTGTGTCATTTAAACCTGCCCAACATTAACTGATACTTGTGACTATAACTCTGAGCCAACACCACTGCCAGCTGGTGACAAAGCATCTATTTTTCCTGATTGCTTATCTCTAGGCAAATAACTGTAGATTAACAAGAGCAAAGGTGTGTGGCCTGCTTGGAGCTTGACAAACACTAAGTCACCAACATCTCACAAGCTTGTATGAGGGGATACATCACAGAAGAGAAAAATGGAGACTCAGGAGTGAGGTAGCTTCCCAGGTCATAGACTTACTAAGTGACAGAGCTGGGCTTTGCACACACATCAGGCTGCACATGAACTGTGAGTACTTAATCACTTTACAGACCACTTCTTACTGGGCTCTGACCCAGAAACAGAACCAGGCAACGGGGCTACATTTATGTGTGTAAGATAAATTCTAGCCAAAATAAGCAGGTGAAGAGAGGCAACAAAGGGCCAGGTAGTTTATTTGAGTGCAACTCCCGGGTGATGTTCCGCGGTCTGGGTATTACAGGCCAGGGAAGTCACACCGGTCAGGGAGGTGGGGGCTTATAAGGGATTAGGAAGGGGAGGAGTGTACAAGCTATTTTAGGGGGCATGGAGAGGTATGATTGGCTAAAGGTGACATAATAGACAACTAGAAACTTTTTTCCTTCCAAGAGGGAGGAGGCTGACATCAGGGTCTTAGTTGGCACATCAGGATGGAATTCAGGGAGAGCTGTCCCCTTTCCATATACAGCACGGACTTTGGGGTCTGGTCTGTTCTCCCCCTATGGCATCTCTCTGTTCTGTTTGCATGTCCTTGTTTCTCCTTCCTCCAGCCTAACAATGTGTTATTAACAAAAATATTCTGTTGAAAGAAGAACATTTCTTAATGGTGTCCAAAATGATAAATGTGAATTTAATACCCCCAAAAATATTTAATTTCATATGGCAAGCTCATGGTTCTATATATTTTTGTGACTCTCCACTGCTCAATCAGGTTTGTAAATCCGCTTATCTGCACAATTTTTATTCAGAACGAACCTAGCTTCAGGATTCAAATTCAACCCACTTCACTTGACTCCACACAGATCTGTGTCTTCATCATAGGCTGCATGGTAATTATGAAAGGAATGTCTGACCTGGTCTCCTGCATATGGGCAGGCAGAGGCTTGGGACAGCAGTACGGCACCTCCCGCAGCCTACCCGTCTCTATCTGGACTGTGGCTGCAGTCTCCCATCTGAATTCTTGCACCCAGTCTGCCTCCCTCCCAATTTGTTCCTCACTATGCAGCCACCATATTTTTTAAACACAAATCTAATATCTCTTATCTTAGAATAACATTCCCCTCTTCTCCCCCTGGATAGGCCATATTATTCTCAGGTCAGATTTCAACAACTTCCCCAGGAAAACCTCTCCTGGCCTTTCTGACCGGGTTAAATTTAAAATTGATTCTTTAAATTATTAAACTTAAATTATTTAAAATAATACTGTGAACCTCTTCTTCATAGATCAGGTTACAGGCTGCAATTTCATATTTCCAGCACTTTGCTTTTATTTTTCAGTATGTTTCTAGCACCCAGTTCATCACATGGCACAGCATGGACTCCTAAGTATTTGTTGAATGAAAGTAAGTGATCTGGTGAAATGAATGGGGTGTCAATTTAATTTACACCTCAACACAGTCACATTTGACTCCAGAGACTAATACACATACAAGTTCATTAACATACAAGGTCAGTAAAACCTTTACAAATTAAGACCTTTTTACAGTATTATAAGGACCACAGTTCATATACAACCCTGGAAAAAACTATATGAGATGACAAAGAAAAGTTGTGTTTCTTATAGTTATGAAATTGATTTGATAGTTCCTCTCTTAAGTTTTGTATCTAACTGAATAATTACTTTGTGCTTAGGAAACTATTCCTCCTTGGTTAAAAGTTAGTATGTTACTTCTCTCTTCAAGTAAATATGAATGAATGGCTATCTTGCCTTTAAGGCATCTAACTGAAATACGATTCGAAGGAGTATTCCTGGATATCTCACTACGTAATCTCCAAGTGAGATGGATCACCAAACACTATTCTTTTGCTAAGTTTATATATTACAACGTGACAACCCAGCATCAAATCATGGTTCTAGCGTGCTTGCAACAGCCAAGATACACATGCTAGTGACTCTTTTGTTTCTCTTCCTTTTTCCCTTTAACATGGCAATAATCAAAAAAAATTGATTTTGTTTCCCAGATTACTAAAATCCTCCCAACACTTTCTTCAAGACTGGTGCTGAATAAATCATTGTAATGTTCCCCTGAAGTGAATTGAAAATTAATTTACACAACCAAGATGATCCTCCTAATAACAGGGTACATGGAATGGGGAAATTGGAAATCATTACCCAGCAAACATTATCTGCATTATTTTTGTAGCTGCTTTAGATTGCATTGTAATAGAAAATTAGGAGACCGGCTGTGAAGAAGTTTAAGAGGGTCCCCTGAAGAGCGTCTGCTTTAAAATTGATTCTTTAAGAAAGCATTAAAAAGCTATTGGAATTGATTGCCTGCTAATATAAAGGAAAAACTCTTCGCCACCATTTGAGTTAAAAAAGAGCATCTTCATTCATGCATGTTATTAAATCTACTGGCCTGAAAGCCCCTGTAGAAAGATAAAGGATATGGATGGGATATTAAAACAGCAATCTTCACCTTATCTGGGATTTAAATTTAATATGTTGCTTTTATTAATTTAGCAGGAACCATTAGTTAGGATGTCAAAGAGTGGATTAACAATTAAAATGCTATGGAATGGTGGTATCTTTAATAAACAATGGACCAGAAACTCTTCATTAATCTTCCAAGCATGAGGCACACCCTTACAAAGAATAAATCCTGAATTAACAGTTTTCTTTGTTGCTAAGTTTTCTGCATTGCAGCAATAAAAGTCATAGCTGATAACACCTCTGATTAGTTCTCGAAGCTTCCTCTGAAATTGGTTAATGACCAATCAGATCCCAGCAGTTGGCCAGATAGAAAACGGCATTCCCATCTTAAAATAACGTCTTTTGAGCTTAGAAAGGTTTGCATGTATCTGATGCAGAGGACTCTTGTTTGAGAAATGATATTGTGGACAGATACACAAACACATAAGCAAACCCAGAAATATGCCTTGACACTAAATTATTTTCTTTTTATAGCCTTTTGATTTCTCTACATTCAGTGGGAAATTGCCTTGTCTCTCTTAATAAATGATAAGTAGGACTACTTAACAGCAAGGAATAATGAGGAAAAAATGCCTGTTCAAATGCAACATATTATTTTTTTTCTCTAAAAGTTGTCTCAGAATTTAGTTAGACTTCACCCTCACCCCACTCCCCTCCCTTCTGCTCCCTCTGTTTTAATGGGTTGGGAGTAATTCCTACAGGGATGAACTGTATCAGCAAATCTGTGGTAGAGAAATCATAGCAGCATATATGTACAGCATGCAAACTAAAACTTCCTTCCCAGAAGGAACCTGACACCCCAGTCCCATCTTGGCAGCACCCTCAGTGTTGCCATCCACGTACTGCAGGTGGTGTGATGGAAACAGCCTCAGAATGAGCTCCTGGGAGTACCTCAGTGATGAAACCTTTAGAGATTTAAAATGGGACCCTCAGATTATACTGAATTCGACATTATTCTGAGGAGCCTAGGAATATATTTGTCATATATGGTCTTCAAATATTAACATGAAACCTGTGTCTATTTCATTAATATTTTATTTTTAGTTAATTAGTAGAGTGAATATTTCTATATGTCCTGGTTTACCTGGGACAGTCCCAGTCAAGGCCTATTGTCTGGAGTAATTGTTAATAGAGCCTCTTTCATTTTCAAAAGTGTCCTGGCTTAGAGGATAAATTATATGGCCACTGTATCTGTATTTATAACCAATTGCTGAAATACATGACTTTTAGGTTATTTGTTATAGAATCTAGAGTCATTTTTGTCAAAATAGCTAAACTTAAACTTTAAAAAGTAAAGTTTTTGTGCTTTCAAAGTAAATCTCAATTTCTCTGATAATCATAAAACTCCTTATAATCTAGAGCCACAATTGATCCATAAGTCATTATTATAGTATTTAATTTGGTAATCTTGGTGATAAAGGTAATTGGAATAATTATATTGTTAAAATGAAAACAAATACTAGAAAAAATTAGTATAAACAATAAAAGTCAATATCTGTGTTGTTGATTTTTAACATATTCAGATTACAGAAGCCATATATGATTTTGGTTAGGATGGTTTTAATGACTAAAATAATAAGAGAAATTTCTCCATATACTTGCTCCACAGAGGTAACCTTTGTGGTTAATAAATCCTTGTCTACAGATACAAAAACAGAGGTATATATTTTTCTCAAAAAAGGCTCATAATATTTTAACCTAATCTTTTCACTCTGTTGCAGAAACCATAAAGAGAAGATGTCTTAAGCAAAAAAGCAAAAAAAAAACATAATTATACTTCTTTATCATGTCCTCTGATTACATTGATATGAGGCAAAAATCTAAATAGAATATATTGACAGACAGAAAAGGATACCCATACAGCATAATGTAGCCCCAGCAGTATGATCTCTCCCAGTCAACCTTGTCCAAGTCCAGGTTCCTGGCTTCTGTAAATTCTATTTAAATTCTTCTCCAGTATTACTAGTATTGAACATCACACCAAAACTGAAACCAAGAAAGACCAAACAAAAGTAAAATTAACATGAATACTTTATTTTTTTTAATCTCCAAAATCAATAATCCAGAGTCTTCTTTAAATTGAAAAGAACTATTTATTACATGGATGTTATGTGCTAATATATATTGTAAATAATTATATAGGTTTGATAATTATGTGATGATAAAGATAATTACATTGTTAAAATGTAAGAAACTGTAGAAGCTAATATAAACAATTAATATCATCTTTATTAATATCATTTTATTATTAGTTTGTAAACATTTTGAGTCCAGAAGTCATGTAAATATAGAAGAGATCTATATGAAATTATTCCAGGTGTGAGCTTCAGAATTTTCTTATTTCATAAGAGATCTCTCTAGTTAGGAATCAGGAGTTTCTATTCCAATCAATATGCTGGAACAAATAACCTCAAGAATCTTATGCATGGGATATCAAAATAATTTTAATATTAAATTAGATAATAAAAATGTTTTCCACAATCACTAATAATAGAAAGCAAAATAGAAATGTAGACATTTAATTTTATTGCTCCTGAATTAAAAACAGCAACCACTTTAAAATTGGGGTAATTTCCTACGAAATTGTATTTGATTAGTTCTTTTTAAAGACTCAATATCTCCTACTCTTTAAAGAGGCATAAAGCTAAAAACTTGTTCTATGATTCTAATGGGTGAAATGTTAGTAAATAGAAGACATATTCTAGAAAATAGTTGAAAATGATTCTAAAACCAACTCCATATATCAAAAGGCCAAAGTGAAAGGGAAAAGAAATGAAAATTAGATTATCTGTGTATCCCTCCAGGAGATATAGTTCCTCTCTTCCAAAAGGATAAGAAATTAGCTGGGAAAGTGATGTCCACACCTTTTTAAATTAGGACTCTTTTCTCATTCATATCTTAACAAATCCAAACTGTTAGTCCACTACACTGACACAAAAGGGACGTCCAACAATCGTTCATCAGAAAACTAAGAAAATATGTATATCTTAGATAAGCCTAGAGAAGTGGAAAGAAGTCAGGAAATGTAAAGGGCAGGAAGTTAGCTTTATTTTAATAGCTTTTAAAGTTATAAAAGACTGAGAAGCATTGATTATATATCTCAACATTCCTTAGTCTTTACAAAATAAATGAAAGAACAATGAAATAGGGAGTACTCTTCACCTGTTAAGTTGGTTTCAAATAAACAGTGAGCACAACTACTAAACTGGTTATCCCTTGGGAAAATTAGTATACAAACACACACACAGAAAGCCAAAGCTGACAGAATATGAAATATTTCCATTTTATGCTGAGAAGGCCAGATCAGTGTCAAGCTTCCTCAGAGACATTTAATATGAGAAATACAGAGGTTCAAAATCTCACACATATCATCCTTTTAAAGAAAGCATTTCTCTCACTTTTCTTCACTTAATTAGTATGTTAAAAGAAAGTGAACAAAATTAAGGACTAGTACATTAAAGGGCACTCTGTTTAATAAGACTAAACATTACCCTTCAACTGTTCTGGTCAAATCTGGAAACTGACCAGCATGTTACAGCTGGCAACGATAGAGAGAGGTTCCCCACCCCAACCCCAGCTCAGCCATGCTCATCGTTCTCTTCATTTTTGTGGCAGCCATCAAGAAAAATTATTTGAACAGCAGCATCTTGAGCAGATGGCATGGAGACAAGTTAAAAATGGAAAAACCTCTGAAAAGAAAATTGCAAAAGTCAAGTCCAGACATCAGAACACAGCCCTGTTCTCTAGCTGTGGAAAAGCAGAGTTTCCCTACACACGTTAGCCCGGCTTCTTCTACCTCTCTGCTCCAGACCAGACTCTGGCAAGCCTTGCATAGCTATGCCAACTCCATGAATGGTGAGGAAGAGCATATCTCCCTTCTTCCTTTCCCAGCAGCTAGTTCTTCAGGTAGAATCAATTCTCAGTAGCATTAGGTAAGAAAAATACTGCCTTCCATTTCCCTTCACTTTTTCTGAATTGTCTGTCTATCACCAAGGCCTGCTTTCTTAGACAGATGCCCTATTTTTCTTTATCACTCAGTTTGGCTCTGGCAGACATGAGCAGGGGCTTTGCAGTACTCCAGCCACACAACTAACCAGGGACCCAGCTGCTGTCCTCTGAACCCACTGCTGTGTTGGCTGAGCCCACGCTTCCCTCCAGCTGCTTCCAGACAGTGGCTGAGTGAAGCAGTGATACTGAGGCAGGCTCATTTTCAGAGGTGCAAGCTCCTCTGATAGGGACCTTTGGCTCAGGAACTATGCATAGGCCCTGTCAAAGCTTCTTTAGAACTATACTGCATCCTACATTTCCTGCCTAATCTGCCTTCCTTCTCTCTTTTTTTTCACAGGGTCATCAGATCTGCTTATGATTTGGAAGCTCTCGTAACCTCCTCCTGCTTTCCCTCTAATCCAACTTTTGTGTCTGCTTCTTGGAGAACCCAAACTAACGCAAACGTTCTGCCCCTTTACTTATCCTGACCTGTCCTGTGATATATTCCTCAAAGTTCTGCTGAGTGATAAGCTGCCAGTCTGAAAAACTGTATGCAACTACAGGGGCCTAGTCTGTAGTTTGGAGGAAGAGTAAGTCATATGGCAAAATGCACTGCTTCACGGGAGTAGTGATACCTAAATCCATTCTTAGTTAGGGGCCTATTAACAAAACAGGAAGAGGATCAGATTAGGACCAGGGCCCATGGTTTGCCAACCAGGCAGTTTGCAACTAGAGCAGTTATGAGCAGTCATATCTGCCCAAAAAACAATTCAGGAAACCTAAGAATGCCACGTTTATATTTCATTCAAAATAAAAATAATTTCACAGCATCCTAACAGGGAAGTATATATTGTTACAATTTAAGTTACCAAATTAATTTGAATAGGGATGTTACTAAGAGGATCTGCATGCTTTTTAAGTCACTAAAATGATAAATATCTTGGTATATTTGAGAAGTAGCAACAAGATAGCTTTCTGATCATTCAGGTATAAACTCCATTCAGAGCTACATCTTGCAACTAAAAATCTCCATGTAGCCAAAGGCAATTTGTCCTTAGTGGAGCACACAAAATCCAGACTTTGGCTGGCTCTATCACTTTGTTTTATTTTCAGGGGAGTCTGCCCTTCATCTTTTCTGAAATTTTGGTCTTAACTAGCTGAATTTTTCTGCAAATCAGGTAGCATTTGTCCATTGTTAGTAATACTGATGATATAGTTATTTTGTAAGCACTTTTTTCTAGTGCTTAGCCTTGTTCCATATACTACCTTATCTAATTTGACACTATGTGGTTGGTGCTTTAATGGATGAGGAAACTGGGATTCAGGAAGGTTGTATGATTTGATTAAGGTCACAGAATTAGAATGTAGTAGTAGAATGTAGTAGAATCTTTTTTTTCTACCAGGAGAGTATCCTGCCTTTCTTCTGTTTTTTTTTTCTACTGTCCATTCCACACTGGATAGGATTCAGGTAGATCTGCCAACTTACATGGCCCTGCTTGTTCCTGGCCTAACCTAGCAATTCTGGAGAGTCAACAGAATGGATAGTCAGGGGAACATACTGTGGTTGGCCTAGAAGTGACCATGTGATCCATGCAGTTCCAGAGGCTAAGACAATGGATATGGATGCTGGGAAAGAAATGATCTCTGTGCTTTTATGATAGTGTTAGGGGTCACATATGTTTAGAGTACCAGTGGTCTTCTTTGACATTACACAAACACAGCCTGCCAGTGAGTGAACCCAATATTGAGGAAAGCAGAGCAGAGAGAAAGAAAGTGAATATTATGACACCTTCTAAATCCAGATACAGCTGAAGCTAACTTCAGCCCTTGGACATGCCATTAAACAAAAGCCAATAAATACCCCTTTTGCTTAGAGTTGGACTTCTTTTAATGCAACAGTAAAAGTCTTGGTTAATATAATACTAAAACCAGAATTTGACCTAATCCCTAGTTACTCTAAATTTAACGACAGATTAGAGAGTGAGTTATATCATTGTTCATAGTGTAATCAAGATAAAATGCAGAAATTGTTCCTAAATGCCTTGCCCCAGTCATGGTGATTTTGATTTTTGTTATGCTTACCTTTTTATGCTTTTCCATTAATGTCTTCATGACAGGTGCCGTAGTTTACCCCCCCATGTGATCCTTCTGCTGAGCTCAGTTCCTAGAATTTTGAGCATGCTTAATAAATATCTTTTGAATAAACAAAAATGAATGGTAATTTAACAATAAGAGAATTCCACCTCTTATTTAAAGTTAACCTGGAATACTCTCTTCTAAGATAGATGCATGGTTTACTCTCTCACTTTATTCAGATCTTTGCTAAAAAGATCTGACCTTATCCAAGAGGTTTCCCAACAGAAGTTTCCAATACAGTGTTCTTGTTCATCACTCTTGTCTCCATCTTACTGTAATTTTCTTGATTATCACCACCTATTGAAATATTTATAGTTTATTTTCTGTCACTTTCATTAGAGCATGAGCTTCTTGAAAGTACTGCCTAGCATAATGAAGGCTCCCAAAAATGATCAAATGATTGACTATTTTCATTGTAAACAGTGTAACTGGTAGTGCATTCAATTCCATATTCTAATGCCTTCCATTTAGATATTGATTTAATATTTTATGATTAAAACATTGCATTAATTTTAATGTTTGTGTATTCTAATATAACGAATATATGCTTTAGAAATTATGAAATGTACTCCTAAGTAAAATCTTTTGCCATTGTGTAAACTCTGAATCTAAAAATTTTCTACTAAATCCATGCTGCTAATCATATTGATTAATACAGTATTGCCTTAAAACAATCTGCTAAATCAGCCATCTGTTTGCTTGTGTTGTTAGTATAATGATATCTTAGCCTAGATTAACTGTAATAATATATTGAGGTTTAGAAAACTCTAGGTGTGAATCATGATTAATCCATATAAACTGGACATACATGCATTATCTTGAAAAATAATTTTTTTTTGACTTCGATTTTTTCACACACATAACAATTATCTACACTCATCAATTCTTAAGAAGTACAGATATGAACCCAGAGCAGTGATAAGTTAATGGTAAAATTATATCTTGGAAAACTCCACAGTTTTAAAATAATATACTCAAGCAGGAAAAATTTCAGATAAAAATATTTTATGGTAGAAAATAGTCATAAAAAGAATGATATCATGGCAGACTAAGTAAAGAAAGTACTCGATTTTTCTTCCTGTGTCATTAATCTCCCAGTTAGATTCACTTTAAGGTAGAGCTTTAAAAACTGGCGATCACCATTGCTCCCTCATCACCATTGTTCCCTCTTTCCTATTTAATGTGCCTAAGTATTGCACTTGTTGGTAACTTTTAGGGCTGTTGAGAATGACATACTTGGTATTTTTCCATGAATATCATACATTAAAATATATATATTATATTGCAATTATAATACAAATCGGTAGCCCTGTGAAATCAAGATAGTGACAGGGCACTGTCTCTTGCTGACTCCAATATCTACCTCCTTCTTGCTCTTTATTTCTCCAGCTTTCAAAGGAAACAGCTGTATCCTACATGACATACACCTGGTAGCCTGAAGAATCCAGATGCCAACTCCTGCTTTAAAAACAAAAGAGGCAAAAAAAAGACAAAAAAGCACTTCTCCTTGCGGGAATATTTATTTCAGAGGTAACGAGTGTTTGGAATAGAGATTAAAGGACAGAAATTGAGGGAGTAAAGGAACCAGACTACATTTGATCTTTTCCTGTAGCAAATACAGATGACATGGTAAAATACTGGTTCTCTGACTGCCACTTCTTTCTATTTGAAAAGTGTTAA
Source organism: Manis javanica (assembly GCF_040802235.1). NCBI lineage: Eukaryota > Metazoa > Chordata > Mammalia > Pholidota > Manidae > Manis > Manis javanica. The sequence goes on along the minus strand of NC_133168.1, from coordinate 33,587,108 downwards.
GTGAAGTTTCGGCTCACGTTTCTCTGTGACCTGGTTGTAGTCTGCTTCTTTCTCCTTAAAATGGAGCTGGGCCAAGGCTTTCCTCTCCACTGCAGAGAAGGGATAGCTGCGTGATGTTTATACTGAGGAGACGGAGCCATGAGAATATCATAACCTGGAACCCTAGGGGAGGGAGGGCCGGCAGGGTTTTATGCACATAGTATTAAAATGCATGCTCTTTGTTTTGAAACTTTAATAAAAAGTTAAGTATAACCTAAAAGTTCAAACTCTAGTTTGATCACATGTTCTTCCTTTAAATTCATATAACATTATACAGTGTGATTAAATCCTTGAACACAACAAATGTCCAGAGGACACTTAGACTTTTATCTGTGTTATAAGGATTGCACTAAAATGCCAAATCCGCAAATGCCTAGTATTGAATTACTTAAAGAGGCATATCTGTATCTGATTAGTTATCTTCACATTCCACAGAGGAAAATCTCCAAGTGATAGTCACTTTTGAATTGAAACCAAATGAAGAAAAAAAACTATCATAATTGTAATTGGATTCAGGAAAATAGATTTCTTCCTTGAAGTTTTATTTTCTCTGAGAAAGAATCTGCTTTCTTTGATATTCTAATCACAAATTATAACTCAACTGGACTCAGTAATTTTTTCCAAATTGAATTTACCCACTTGCATCAAAAATTCAAGTTCACTCTTCTCACCTTCTCACACTCTATATACCTATGTTGATATATAGACATTAAGACGGAAATATTTTTCTTCACTTCTCTGCTAAATCCCAGAAAGAATTCCTGGAGGCATTTTGTAGCTCCCCTTCCTCCAGTTTAACTTTATAATATACATAAAATATTGGTTTGGATTTCATATATGTCCCTAGGTAATGCCTTTTCTTCTTTCCTATTTGAATAACTATGAAAAAAAATCTATATTCTTCCACTACTTAATACTTGTATCATATCCCCTACTTGCCAATTCACAACTTGCACCAGGACAGTTCTTACAAGTGCCACCATCATAAAATCCTGTAGTCAAAAAATTAATCAGTGACCCATCCTAAAGCTGAACCTAAGGACAGATGTTTAGTCCTTTGCCCCCATTCTCAGAAAGTCTCCTTAGTTTGCCATTGGGTAGTTATCACACATTCAAATCAATCCCACCAACCATTCTTACTTTAAATGTATTAACACTCAGTCATTCAGTTCTTAGTACAGCTAAAATCAGCTGACTTAGCCGGTACCTATTCCACAGAACCTACAATCCTAAAACCTACATCTCTTGTAAACAAAGACATGCAGAGCACTCTGTAAGATTGTCTTACTGGGAAACAACAGCTTCCGTTTACAAACTGGGCAATAAGAAATAAAAAGCAAAGCAGTATTTGGAGAAACTCAGGAAAAAGAACCTTTTAAAATCAAAATACTACACACACATACAAATTCATTTAAACTCCTACAATTGGCCATTTCTAATTAGGATACCAGGTTTTTTTAATTTAAAAAAAGCATTTAAAAAGGTAGACTGCTATCTGAATGATGTATATAAAAGAGTCAGAATCGTGGCCTATTTATGCCCACTGACATTGTCAGTTCCACCTCTCATCACCAGTCCTTGAACAAGCTAGGGTGCCTGGCATTCACATTGTACCTGCCCCTCCAGGCACCTGTTGCTCCCCGACAGGCCTTGGCAGTAATGATTATAACCCTCTTCCATAATCTCCTGGGAAAGAAAGAAATATTCACTGACCCACAGCTTTCAATCTCATCACATCCTCTCAACTTTCAGGCCCCCATTTAGGGAGTTACCTCCCTCTTTTTCACATGATATTGTTCAAACCCTGTAGGACACCACTATTTTTAGGAAACTGCTTCATCCCACACTCATTCCATTTTCTTCTTTCCACTCCAATCTCTGGTGTAGTATTATTTGAACTACTCATATGCACCCAGTATCATTATTTGGGGACATACACACACTAAGAACACTTAGCTATGACTTATAAAGAAGATAGTAAAAACCACTGCATATTTAATAACTAAATAATACATTTCAAATATCAAGAATTAAAGGCATTGTTCTTAACCCCTTAAGGTCTAAGTTTAGGCACTGACATTCTTAGAAAAATTTCTAGTTAATTCTAATGTACACCTGGTGATGAGACATCTTGTGCTTGGAAAGTCTCCACCTTGAATGACAACTACCTTTCAGTTGTTTAGGAAATCAAGAGGCTGAACATACAGATAGTAACTCTTTCTTTCTCAATCTTTAGTATGCACAGGAATTATCTGAGGTTCCATAAACAAACATGGTTCTGAGACTTAGCCTCCAGAGAATCAGATTCAGAAATAGGTCCTATGTGGGGACCCAAACTTGCATTTTCAACAAAAAGCCCTGATGCAGTGGTCACCAGAGCACATGGTGAGGAAGGCTACCTGGAATCGAGCTGCTATTTAAACCTGGGGTGGCAATACTTAACCTTATAACATGGTAGCCCAGAATCAACAAATCAACATGAATATCTTGATAACTAAACTGTTTTATAAATTTATTTTCATATTCTTGTATTGCACAATTTCATTAATATTCTTACATGGTAAAATTAGTTATCAGAATCACAGTTTGTTTCATAATTATAGATAGATGTTTAGAGCATTTTGAAAATTATCCTCCTCTTAGCCATCATGATTTATTTGGACTAAAGCAGTTGAGATTCATTATTTTGGAAAAAATAGAGTAGAAAATAAGAAAAAAAATGCGAAAAGAGAGAAAAGGGCTTTCTTTAGTTACACATGCACATGTCTATGTGTATGTGTTTTCCTTTTCTTGTTTTTTGGGGGGAAGAGAGAGAGGTAATAAAAGCTAACTGAAAGATTTTGTTTTAAAATTAGTATATCTTTCAACTAATGATGTACACATAAAATAAAATTCTGTAACTGTTTTTCATTTTAGCTCAAGGTAACCAAATTGTCTTACTTAAAACTACCAAGTAAAGAGACAATTAAAAACATGCCTGTTCCTCAAGACTGAACTTTTTTTTTTTTTCTTTGTTTTTTTTTTTTATTCCCTATGCAGATTTGGAATGAGGCTGTTACAATGGATTTATTTTGACAGGAGTATGTAGACTTTATATGTGGCCAACTGGATACAATATAGCATTGAAATATTTCTCTATTTGGATTAGTATTAAGTCTTTGTACCCTTCGGTGCTTGTAGGCATTGATAGAAAATATACAGTCATGATGGTTATCTGTTATGTAGTTTCCTGACTTCTCCAAGGATCTGGGATAATCTGATAAAGGTAATGATCTCATTATGAATGATCTGTTCATTTAGCACTTTTTATAGCACTGGTGTCCTTTGTTAGTTCTTGTCACTTACCAGAACAAACACGTCTTCGGGAAGCCAGTGCCACTTGCTAGATCACAATGGAACCATTGTAAATCAACATTTGCCAAGACCATAGTTCAAGATTTAATAATATAATAAATTAAGTCCTGTTTATGAAGTTTGAACACATCCTTTGTAAGGCTCAAGCAAACCGTTAAAAATGCCTGAATTGATCAAAAATTGCATATGTATTTACCTGTCAGTATTCTACAAATCAGCAAAGGACATATGGATGGGGTTCTCCATTACAGCACTGGTCATAAAAGCAAAAGCTTGGAAGCAAGGCATATATCCATCTAAAGAGGACTGGTTGTATATACAATTGTGCATCCACACAAATAAATAATATGCTTGTCCTTAAGAGAGATAGAGGGAAAGAGAAGGATTGTTTAGGGTGGTAGTGAGGGAAATAACACAAAATTAATATGTATACCAGATACTTTCCCCTTTTCCCTCCTGTTTGCTTGACTAATTTGGTCTAAGAATGAGGACACCCCTGCCAGCCCCAATCTCTTCAATGAATTGCAGTGGTCTAAGCTTCTGTAAAAATATCAGATAGGGTGGGACCAGTCAATAGTTTGTGTAACTTGTTCAGTGGAACCCTAGACAAATAACTTCTATGGGCTTCCACACTCATTTCAGTCCTTTGGCCACTGCTGTCTTAGAAGCTCAGACAGTGGGAAATGAACTATGGGGACAGGTTTAAAGAATTGAAATGATGTTGAAAAAGCTGTCTACCAAAAACCAGTGTTGAAGTATTAAGACTGGTTTTTTAAATTTGAAAATCATTAACATGAGTTGTTGCTAAGAGATTTGAGTCCAAAGGGAGATCAAGTATAGGTGAAACTGCATTTTTTTTAAATTATGCATTTTCAGTAGACCGTAGCAGAAAAGCATATGAAACCACAAGAGAGGGTATCTCCCTGTTCTCCCCCAGTTTGGAAGCATTTTTTTTTTTTTACTTTTATTTTTTATTTTTATTTTTTTACTTTATTTTATTTTTTTTGAGAGGGCATCTCTCATATTTATTGATCAAATGGTTGTTAACAACAATAAAATTCAGTATAGGGGGGTCAACGCTCAATGTACAATCATTAATCCATCTCAAGCCTAATTCTCGTCAGTCTCCAATCTTCTGAAGCATAACGAACAAGTTCTTACATGGTGAATGAATTCTTACATAGTGAATAAATTCTTACATGGTGAACAGTACAAGGGCATTCATCACAGAAACTATCGGTTTTGATCATGCATTATGACCTATAAACAATCAGGTCAAATATGAATATTCGTTTGATTTTTGTACTTGATTTATATGTTGATCCCACATTTCTCCTATTATTATTATTTTTTTTATTTTTAATAAAATGCTGAAGTGGTAGGTAGATGCAAGATAAAGGTAGAAAACATAGTTTAGTGCTGTAAGAGGGCAAATGTAGATGATCAGATGGTCAGGTGTGTGCCTATGGACTAAGTATTAATCCAGGCTAGACAAGGGCAGCAAGACATCCACGGATGCAGAAGATTTCTCTCAAAGCAGGGGGGGTGAGGTTCTGAGCCTCACCTCTGTTGATCCCCAAATTCTCACCTGATGGTCCCCCTGCGACTGTGCCTGTCTTAGGTTGTTCCTCCCTTGAGGAATCTTACCCGTCTCTGGCTAACCAGTCAAGACTGAACTTTTACATAGGCAAAAATAAGATGAAAACAGAGCTTCCGAAAGGAAAATGCACAAAAGAGATACTTTTTTCATCAGTAACTACTTGGAAATTAAATGTCAATGTACTTGTACAATGTAACACATAATAGGAAAAACTGCTCCATGATGAACCAAATGCATAACAATGTTAGCTAATATATGATGGCTACACTATATATTTATCCTTGTTCTATTTTATAAACAGGAGTTTCCTAATCAGTGTTAATAAAAATGTACATTGATATTTTTTAATTCCATTAATTTTAAAATTGAGAGCAAGCATTTTATTTATTTAATTTTATGCTTTTCTTCCAAATCAAGGCCTAAAATTCAACTATTTTAAACCATCTGAACCCTGCCTCCCTAAGAACAGGTGCCCCTGCAGAAGATCAAAGTTCTCATTGACCTTGGGAACATAGCAGTTTCAATGGAATAATCTCAGTCAGTAAAAAGAAAACCATATGTGAATCCACATTAACTGCTCTTAGCCCGCATCAGGGATGATGGCTCCCTTGGCACCAGTCTAAATTGTGAGCTGAGAAATTTGGCCTGCGTTTCCTTGTGCTTAGCCAGGACAGATTGATAAAGAGGCGCAACATTAGCATAATCAGTTGCTCCATATTTCTGAATTTTTCCAAATATGTCCTTTATAAGTTTGCTTTCAAAAGAAATACAGAAAGGATGTTTTCATACATATTTTTACTTCTGAAATCAGTTCCCTGTGCAATAGTAAGAACTGATGTTACTCAGAGCAAGTATGAGTAACAGCAACTACTAAGATATTTAGGGGAGTACCTACTCTGTGCCAGGGACTAGACTAAGAGTTTTACATACTTTATTTCTGATATTCACAATAATACCTCTGAGGTAACTGTTGTTATCCCCATGTATCCCCATACAGATGAGAAAGGTAAGTTTCAGAAAAGCTGAATGATTTTCCCAATGGTAGATTAATTATAGGGCAAGAAAACATTTGTAATATAATAATGATCCATAAGCATTGAATCACATTTTTCTACTTTCTGTGTAGTATTTGAAAAGTAAACAGCTACCTTTTACTTAGTGTTTACTATTGTCTAGGCACTCTTCTAATTGTTTTATTGCATTAATTCTTTCAATATTTCTAATAACTCTGTGAGGAAAATATTATTATCCCCATTCTACAGGTGATGAAACTGAGACAAAGAGATCAAATAACCTTCCTAAAGTCTGAAAGCTGATAAATAGAGGAGATGTAATTTAACCCAGGCAAATAGCTTCAGGTTGTGTGCTTTTAATCATGATTCTACAAGAATATTAATAGTTGCCAATTTGCCACTTTTTTAATTTAGTTATAAGATGTACAACTACATGCTCTGACTACAATGTGCATCAGGATTTATCATAACAAAACAGAATGTCAGCGTGAGTAATTCTAGTTGATAAAAAGAAAGACTCTAATACTCTACCTGCCAAAAGATGGACAGGGAGACCGATCAGACATCAAAGACATTTTGCTGCATAAGATGACTCCTGGGTTTTTCCAGCAGTCAAGAAACTTCAGAATAACAAGCATTTCATTCTAAATAAATGTGTTAACCCCCTTAGCATATCTTAGTTGTACAACAAACAGCAAATGGGAGGAGGTGTTGATTGCAACACTGTAGTATGGATAAGGTAACATTTTACATATAATTTCCATCAAGTTGCCTTTTCTGAGTTTTAACATCAGAGTTGTAATGCATAAAGAAAAACATAATGAATCTTATAAGAAATAAATGCATAATACTTTGTAAAAGAGGTGAGATCTAATGAAAAAAACAGACAATTTTTATAATATCTAATCATTTCTGGTGGACTCATCAAAAGCGAAGCAGAAGAAAGGAGATTATTATCTGTCTTTCGAGAACCGGTCATGATGTAACAGCTTGAGTTCAGAGATTTGTTCTACAAAACCAAGAAGACTTGTCATTAAAAGAAAGAAAAAATATGTATCTGCAAAGGAAAGAATACCGCAACATTTTTACCTAAAAAGATAGTAAATATCAGCATTGAATTCAGACCTATGCCCTGTCCAATACTGAGATAATCATACAAAAAGAGTCTCTGTGAGCTGAGTGTTGTTTCCTGTCTCTTCCCCACCTCTTCTACTCCCCTGGTAGTTCAGCCCAGAACAATTACAGGGTTGCTATCACAGCAGCTGTCCCTGTTGCACGGTGCTGATTTTCTACATGCAAAAATGTGGACTCTAGAGAGACATAATGGTGTAAGTTGACATTAAGTCTGATTCTAGTCTTCTGGGAAGACATGGGTTTATTCTGTTACAAGAAAGAAAAAAAAAGAGTAGAAGTTGTGTTCTTAGATTTTTTATGTTGTTGTTCTAGTTTCCTTTACCACTAATACTGTGAAATGAATCTTTTATATAGAATGAATGAAGTGTACATACAATAATTGGAGGAATTTTTAATCCCTAGCTTCCAATCCCTGTATATATTTAATAAGCAAAGAAAGAAAATGGCAAAAGACTTTGCATTTAAAATGAATGCATTGTTTTCTTAACTTACATTGATAACTTACATGAAAATTTCATATTATCTCTCAAGCTACTGAAGTAATTAAGAAGACTCATTTTTTAAAAGTTCCTTTTTAGTCCCAGAATTATCTGATCCATCTAAGAACTGGTTTTTACATTTCTAAACTTGACTGTCTGCTCACTACCCTTAAGAGGATTTCTGAACAATCTTTTAGAAACTTCAGAATGCATAGTAATTGGGAATTAGATACTCATTGTGACTACATTCAAAGCTTAGTATAACAGGCTAAATTATTTTTTCTTTTAACATAGATACTGCAACTTTGGTGGCATGGAATTATTGTAAACAGTTTTCCATATGCCTTTGATTTCCCTGAGAGACATGCCATCTGCCACCACATTCAAAAATGATTCAAAAAAAAATGTGGAAAGAGAAGAAAGAAGAGGATGAGGAGAATGGCAGAAGATTATACCCAAATTCAAGAAGGTTCTCCATCATGTGCAATCTAATATCTGACCTGGTTCTAATTCAGATTACCTGTGGTCATGATGTCAAAGCCAGACCATATCAACTAAATCCTTCCTTTCTCTCTAGGCAATGAACCGAGTACAAGGCAGTTCACTCAGCATGATTATTGATACAGGTTTAGAAAGAAGTCTTTGATATGAAAGGAAAAGCAAAAATCCTAAGGCAATTTGTATATTAAAGGAGTTTGGGTTCAGGGAACTGGGATTAAAACAGGGAGAACTTGCTTATATACAGTCGATTTATTTGTAAAAAAATTAATACTCCTATGAGGAGTGTGGAGAAAGAAAAAAAATGGCAAGAAATCAGAGACATTGGGGGGAATATATTTATGTTGAGAGAAATATCTGAATCTACTTTGGTACTGTGTCTTATCAAGTGTGGAATCATCCCAGTGTATATTTTAACTCTACATAATAAAATTGCTGTGATAAATCCCTTAAGATGATTCCCAAAGAAAAGAAGTAGTTTTCTAAGAAGCTTAAAAATAGAAATCTCTCTCAAATGCATTCAGACCGTACCCTTACAATCAATATTTTGCCAGAGAAATAAAAAAGAGCAGAGTAAATTGTAAATTTTACACGAAAAATTTTACAAACAACTATGTATTTATTTGGTTTTATTTACTTGAAACAGAAAAGTATTCAAACTCTATGGACCAAATTTTGGCAGAGAGAATGCCATAAGAACGATGTAGCTGTATTTTGACCAATTTTTTTCATTGTAAAAGGTTAAAAAGAAAACGTTACTAAACTGTAAAACCAGTTTTGAGAATGAAATGCAATTCTGTTTCAGAAATTTATAGCCAATATTACAAGGTAGTCAAGTACATAGCTTGTAAGATTTATTTGGAATGTTTTATCTCAGAAATCCAAGGGAAAAAATGCTTTGCAAGTAACTGAATTTCCAGTACTCTTCTAAGAAATAAAATCTGATGGAAATATATGCAGCTCCCCAAGTGACAAATTATAAGAAATAATTATATTTGTCCTGATGTAGAAATTTCACGTTACCATTTATTGAAAAGTATTTAATGGGCACCTAGAAAGACATGTACCATTTGTACACTGCTTTATAATATGTTTACTATATGTTATTACTTGCTTTATTTGTAAAGCATTTTTCCTGTTTTACAGATAAGAAAGCTCAGGCTTAGCAGGTTAGTCACCTACTTAAAGTCAAATCTCTAATAACAGTTAGAGTCAGAAATGAACATAAGTCTTAGGGTGCCATGTCTGAGCTCCTTGTACTCTGGTATCTTCTCTCTCAGCCAAAGACACTGGTGCTTCAATTTTCAGAGTTTGATGTACAATCCCATATAGTTAAGTTATGTTTTGATCTTTTTTGAGTGGAAGTTCTTTGGAAGCAGTAGCATTTAACACCATTCTCAGCAACAGACATCTCTATAAATTAAGGATTTAAGAATTTACTAGGAAAAGCAAGGAGAGGTGCCTTTATGTCACAATTTGACACAAGCTAGTAGTATGACATTATATATACACATGAGATAAATACTGTAGTAAACAAGATGTCCTTGCTAGTAGTATGATACATTGATACATTAGAGTGATAATTTGGTCAGTACACTTAGAGAATCAAATATTATATAACTGGGTTCACATGGACTAAACACCTCACAATATGCTTTTCCAGGTGAAATTTGTGCATATAACTTACTAAAACCTGTTAGTTTAGCACATTGATGCTAGAGAATTTTGAATTTTAAAATGAATCATCATTTTTCAAATTCTCCAATAACTTATTTGTGGAAAAGGTCTAATTTCAGAAATTATTTGTTACTGTGGAAATGGAACTTGAGATGTAGGGGACACTTCAAAATAGGGTGTCTCCCAAGGAAACATTCAAAGGCAATATGAGTGGAATAACACAAGAAAAGTTTAAAATGTGCTGAATAATATTCCTCTAAGTCATATCACAGTACCATTTCTAGAAATACATAAATCTATTAATAGAAAAAGGAAAAGAAGCAATGAGAGCTGAGTAAAGGCAAGGAAAGCAAAGCAGATGATACAAGTCTTTGCAGTTCAGCCTTCGTGGGTAAAACCGAGCCAAAATATGGGCCATGAGATTATAGTTCTGTCTAGTAGGGAGGAAAAAATGGAGATGTGGATGGAGGGATTGATAGGATTAGGCCAAACAACCTGATCCATCCCTTGTCCACAGGCTGAAGTAAGCCCTGATAGAAAACTGCAAAGACTCGCTCATTCATGGAGGGGTGGGTAGGGTGTTTCCTTCACTTAGTCAAGCTTTGTTCATTAAATTTGGTGTTTCCCGTATGTTAATAAAACATTTTCTAGAGTTCTTCCCCCAAAAAGTGCATATCAAATAAGAAGGTGGGATGAGCTGATATCCAAGGTCTCCTCCAGCTGTAACGAGAATTTGATGATAAGTGAAAAAAAACTACTTTATTTTTAATAAATAACAAGATAGAAATTTTTCTTAAAAATCCACTGTTCAGAGACTTTTTTCTATAGGTCAGGAGAATGAGTGGCTAACTTCATACAACAGTTTTCTGTTAAGATTGGTGTGAAATTTTTATCCCTGGATAGTGGATGAAATTATCTCAGTTGATAACTTCTTTTAGGTTTTCTTTTTTTTTTTTCCATTTGCCAGTTGCTCTTTTCTTCAGTTACCAGTTTAGGAATTTCCTTGGCTCTTTTCCTCCATTTAATGACTATATTTAAAAAAGATTTGGCTAGGTGCCTAGAGGCTCTTGGGTGTTGGGTGCCATATAAACACAATTAATTACTAATTCCAGTGCCAATATCAGATCACTGGTAATGAGAAGTTAGTTGACAAAAAAAAAAAGAAAAAAGAAAAGAAGACAGCAGTGAAAATTTCAGTAAATAATTATATGCTTTACTGCATAAATCAGGGAGGTGCAAAAATTAATAGAGATTATCCCACATTTGTATGCATTTATAGTTTTATGGCTTTTTTCAAATGTTTTCTTATACATTATTTAATTTTCTTATCAAAACAACCTCCTGTGCTGGCTGCTACAGATATTACTAACCTTATTTTACAGAATTAAAGAACCAACCTTCAGGGCTGTTATGCTGACATAAACATTTTTTTCATTCATTCAACTGAATGAAATACTGAAAACCTACTAAGTGCCAGATGTCACAGTAAGAGTTATATGGTGATGAGCCAACCAGAACTGAGGAGATTCCTGGGATGCAGACTTTTAGTGCTAACATGGGAAAGTCCTGGGCAAACTGGGATGCTTGGTCACCCTGACACAAATGTGTTTATTTTCTAGCACATCATGGTTCAGGCCACAAAAGAATCTGCATATACCAGATGGAGATCTCTGTCTCTGTCCTTTGGTACTCTTTTCTCTCTCAGGACTTTTCCTTCTAGACCCCCTCCCAGCTTTATACTAAAAGTTCTCTTTAGTGATCCCCAAGGCACCAAAAATTGCCCTCTGCTCCCAACTTCTCTATTTAATTTCTTACCAATTTAATTTTTCAACTATCTGATAATCCCTTTGATTTAATTTTTTCCTTGTCTTTCTCTTTCAGTAATACCCTATATTTTCCCACCTAAACTTCCATCATTAAGCACTGACATGAAGATAACATCCATAGGAGCAATATGACTGCTTTGACATATGAATATGTCTGACAGGAAGAGCCCTTCCTGGCCATCCCAACAAGCGTTCAAGTGAAAAAAATCTCAAAACAAAAAGGTTTCAACCCCTCCATAGCCAATCCCTCCTCCCTTGACTTTCCTGTCTGTTGCTTGGGGACACCCTTTGGCACACAGGTTCAGTCTCAGTCATCATTGGTGTTTTTCACCACATCCAATGTACAATCAGTTTTAGGAAGCAATTCTTTTAGCAACTTCTTCACATTTGTCTTTTCTTTGCTTTTCCTCCTTTTATCACCGTCACAAAGTCCCTCTTACCTCTCTCTTGGATTGCTGGTCTAGTGTCCTCAATAAACCAGCTGTGCTCTCCCCTCTGCCCTCATTCCTTTCCTTCTTCACTCTAACTTAGGCTACACTGCTCCCAGGTCCAAGGGCATTCTGATCCTCATTTCGGATGTGTTTATATGTGTGCCCCATTCTCCAGCCAAATTAAGCCACTGCCTATCTATGCAGGCCTTCCCTCTCTGTCTTTATGCTATTCATTACATGTGGAATATTTTTGTTTGACAGAATCTTACTCATCTTTCAAACTAATTTTAAATTTTGAAATTTCAGAGAAATTTTTTGTAGTTCCAAAATGATGTATGCCCTCTCTTTGAACTCATTCCACTTTGTATTCTAGAATGATTCATCTTGCCTGCTTTATATTATAATTATTTGAACTCTTTTTTCAGTCCTCCAATGAGATGGTAAGGTTCATGAAACCAAGACTATGTCTGATTTATTCTAGGATCCCTGCTTAACCCAGTAGAACTTCATTAAATTTTTTCTGTATCATTAATCTACAATTACATGAAGAGCATTATGTTTACTAGGCTGCCCCCTTCACCAAGTCCCCTCACCATACCCCTTCACAGTCACTGTCCATCTGCGTAGTAAGATGCTATAAAATCACTACTTGTCTTCTCTGTGTTGCACAGCCCTCCCTGTGCCCCCCATGCACTATACATGCTAATCGTAATGCCCTCTTTCTTTTTCCCCGCCCTTATCCCTCCCTTCCCACCCATCTCCCCAGTCCCTTTCCCTTTGGTAACTGTTAGTACATTCTTGGGTTCTGTGATTCTGCTGCTGTTTTGTTCCTTCAGTTATCCTTTGTTCTTATAATCCACATATGAGTGAAATCATTTGGTACTTGTCTTTCTCTGCCTGGCTTATTTCACTGAGCATAATACCCTCTAGCTCCATCCATGTTGTTGCGAATGGTAGGATCTGTTTTTTTCTTATGGCTGAGTAATATTCCATCGTGTATATATACCACATCTTCTCTATCCATTCATCTACTGATGGACATTTAGGTTGCTTCCATATCTTGGCTATTGTAAATAGTGCAGCGATAAACATAGGGGTCCATCTGTCTTTTTCAAACTGGAGTGCTGCATTCTTAGGGTAAATTCCTAGAAGTGGAATTCCTGGGTGAAATGGTATTTCTATTTTGAGCATTCTGAGGAACCTCCATACTGCTTTTCACAGCGGTTGAACTAATTTACATTCCCACCAGCAGTGTAGGAGGGTTCCCCTTTCTCCACAACTTCGCCAACATTTGTTGTTGTTTGTCTTTCAATGATGGCGATCCTTACTGGTGTGAGGTGATATCTCATTGTGGTTTTAATTTGCATTTCTCTGATGATTAGCGATGTTGAGCATCTTTTCATGTGCCTGTTGGCCATCTGGATTTCTTCCTTAGAGAACTGTCTATTCAACTCCTCTGCCCATTTTCTAATTGGATTATTTGCTTTTTGTTTGTTGAGGTATGTGAGCTCTTTATATATATTGGATGTCAATCCTTTATCGGATCTGTCATTTATGAATATATTCTCCCATACTGTAGGATACCTTTTTGTTCTATTGATGGTGTCCTTTGCTGTACAGAAGCTTTGTAGCTTCATATAATCCCACTTGTTGTTTTTGCTTTTGTTTCCCTTGCTCAGGGAGACATGTTCATGAAGAAGTCACTCATGTTTATGTCCATGAGATTTTTGCCTATGTTTTTCTAAGAGTTTTATGGTTTCATGACTTACATTCAAGTCTTTGATCCATTTCGAATTTACTTTTGTGTATGGGGTTAGACAGTGATCCAGTTTCATTCTCTTACATGTAGCTGTCCAGTTTTGTCAGCACCATCTGTTGAAGAGACTGTCATTTCCCCATTGTATGTCCATGGCTCCTTTATTGTATATTAATTGGCCATATATGTTTGGGTTAATGTCTGGAGTCTCTATTCTGTTCCACTGGTCTGTGGCTCTGTTCTTGTGCCTGTACCAAATTGTCTTGATTACTGTGGCTTTGTAGTAGAGCTTGAAGTTGGGGTGCGAGATCCCCCCTACTTTATTCTTCCTTCTCAGAATTGCTTTGGCTATTCGGGGTCTTTGGTGTTTCCATATGAATTTTTTAACTATTTGTTCCAGTTCATTGAAGAATGCTGTTGGTAATTTGATAGGGATTGCATCGAATCTGTCTATTGCTTTGGGCAGGATGGCCATTTTGACGATATTAATTCTTCCTAGCCAGGAGCATGGGATGAGTTTCCATTTGATAGTGACCTCTTTAATTTCTCTTAAGAGTGTATTGTAGTTTTCAGGATATAGGTCTTTCACTTCCTTGGTTAGGTTTATTCCTAGGTATTTTATTTTTTTTGATGCTATTGTGAATGGAATTGTTTTCCTTATTTCTCTTTCTATTAGTTCATTGTTGGTGAATAGGAAAACCACATATTTCTGTGTGTTAATTTTGTATCCTGCAACTTTGCTGAATTCTGATATTAGTTCTAGTAGTTGTGCAGTGGAGTCTTCAGGGTTTTTTATGTACAATATCATGTCATCTGCAAATAGTGACAGTTTGACTTCTTCTTTACCAATTTGGATTCATTGTATTTCTTTGTTTTGTTTAATTGCTGTGGCTAGGACCTCCAGTACTATGCTAAATAACAGTGGGGAGAGTGGGCATCCCTGTCTTGTTCCAGATCTCAGAGGAAAAGCTTTCAGCCTCTTGCTGTTCAGTATGATGTTAGCTGTGGGTTTATCATATATGGCCTTTATTATGTTGAGGTACTTGCCCTCTATGCCCATTTTGTTGAGAGTTTTTATCATGAATGGATGTTGAATTTTGTCTAATGCTTTTTCAGCATCTATGGAGATGATCATGTAGTTTTTGTCCTTCTTTTTGTTGATGTGGTGGATGATGTTGATGGATTTTCGAATGTTGCACCATCCTTGTATCCCTGGGATGAATCCCACTCAGTCATGGTGTATGATCCTCTTGATGTATTGTTGAATTCAACTTGCTAATATTTTTTTGAGTATTTTTGCATCTTTATTTATCAGGGATATGGGTCTGTAGTTTTCTTTTTTGGTGGGGTCTTTGCCTGGTTTTGGTATAATAGCTTATTGAGCTGTTATAAACACAGTCTGATGATTATTTCTTTCCCTTTTGGTTATGATATTGGCTTCATAGAATGAGTTTGGGAGTATCCCCTCCTCTTCTCTTTTTTGGAAAACTTTAAGGAGAATAGGTACTATGTCTTCTATGTATGTCTGATAAAATTCTGAGGTAAATCCACCTGGCCCACTGGTCTTGTTCCTGGGTAGTTTTTTGATTACTGATTCAATTTCGTTGCTGGTAATTGGTCTGTTTAGATTTTCTGTTTCTTTCTGGGTCAGTCTTGAAAGGTTGTATTTTTCTAGAAAGTTGTCCATTTCTCCTAGGTTTTCCAGCTTGTTAGCATATATGTTTCCATACTATTCTCTAATAATTCTTGTATTTCTGTGGGGTCCATCGTGATTTTTCCTTTCTCATTTCTGATTCTTTTGATGTGTGTTCACTCACTTTTTCTCTTAATAAGTCTGGCTAGAGGCTTATCTATTTTGTTTATTTTCTCGAACAACCAGCTCTTGGTTTCATTGATTTTTTCTATTGTTTTATTCTGCTCAATTTTATTTATTTCTTCTCTGATCTTTATTATGTCCCTCCATCTGCTGATCTTAGGCCTCATTTGTTCTTCTTTTTCCAATTTCGATAATTGTGACATTAGACTATCCATTTGGGATTGTTCTTCCTTCTTTAAATATGCCTGGATTGCTATATACTTTCCTCTTAAGACTGCTTTCACTGCTTCCCACAGAAGTTGGGGCTTTGTGTTGTTGTTGTCATTTGTTTCCTTATATTGCTGTATCTCCATTTTAATTTGGCCGTTGATCCATTGATTATTTAGGAGCATGTTGTGAAGCCTCCATATGTTTGTGAGCCTTTATGCTTTCTAGTTTCATACGTTTGTGGTCTGAAAAGTTGTTTGGTAGAATTTCAATGTTTTTGAATTTACTGAGGCTCTTTTTGTGGCCTAGTATGTGGTCTATTCTGGAGAATGTTCCATGTGCTCTTGAGAAGAATGTGTATCCTGTTGCTTTTGGATGTAGAGTTCTGTAGATGTCTATTAGGTCCATCTGTTCTAGTGTGTTGTTCAGTGCTCTGTGTCCTTACTTATATTCTGTCTGGTGGATCTCTCCTTTGGAGTAAGTGGTGTGTTAAAGTCTCCCAAAATGAATGCATTGCATTCTATTTCCTCCTTTAATTCTGTTAGCATCTGTTTCACATATGTTGGTGATTCTGTATTGGGTGCATATATGTTTATAATTGGTTATATCCTCTTGTTGAACTGAGCCCTTTATCATTATGTAATGTCCTTCTTTGTCTCTTGTTACTTTATTTTGAAGTCTATTTTGTCTGATACTAGTATTGCAACACCTGCTTTTTTCTCCTTGTTGTTTGCATGAAATATCTTTTTCCATCCCTTGACTTATAATCTGTGCATGTCTTTGGGTTTGAGGTGAGTCTCTTGTAAGCAGCATATAGATGAGTCTTGCTTTTTTATCCATTCTATTACTCTGTGTCATTTGATTGGTGCATTCAGTCCATTTACATTTAGGGTGATTATTGAAAGATCTGTACTTATTGCCATTGCAGGCTTTAGATTCGTGGTTACCAAAGGTTCAAGGTTAACTTCTTTACTACCTTACTGTTAAACTTAACTCACTGATTGAGCTGTTATAAACACAGTCTGATGATTATTTCTTTCCCTTCTTTTTCCTCTTCCTCCATTCTTCATATGTTGGATGTTTTGTTCTGTGCTCTTTTTAGGAGTGCTCCCACCTAGAACAGTCCCTCTAAGATACCCTGTAGAGGTGGTTTGTGGGAGGCAAATTCCCTCAACTTTTGCTTGTCTGGGAATTGTTTAATCCCTCCTTCATTTTTAAATAATAATCGTGCTGGATACAGTATCCTTAGTTCAAGGCCCTTCTGTTTCATTGCATTAAATATATCATGCCATTCTCTTCTGGCCTGTAAGGTTTCTGTTGAGAAGTCTGATGATGGCCTGATGGGTTTTCCTTTGTAGGTGACATTTTTTCTCTCTCTGGCTGCCTTTAATACTCTGTCCTTGTCCTTGATCTTTGCCATTTTAATTATTATGTGTCTTGGTGTTGTCCTCTTTGAGTCCCATCTCTCGGGATTTCTGTGTGCTTCCATAGTCTGATCAACTATTTTCTCTCCCCCAGTTTGGGGACGTTCTCAGCAATTATTTCTTCAAAGACACTTTCTATCTCTTTTTCTCTCTCTTCTTCCTCTGGTACCCCTACAATGTGGATATTGTTCCTTTTGGATTGGTCACACAGTTCTCTTAATATTGTTTCATTCTTGGAGATCCTTTTATCTCTCTCTGTGTCAGCTTCTGTGCGTTCCTGTTCTCTGGTTTCTATTCTATCAATGGCCTCTTGCATCTTATCCATTCTCTTATAAATCCTTCCAGAGTTTGTTTCACTTCTGTAATGTCCCTCCAGACATCTGTAATCTCCCTCCAGAGTTCATTCGTTAGCTCTTGCATATTTCTCTGCAGCTCTGTCAGCATGTTTATGATTTTTATTTTGAATTCTTTTTCAGGGAGACTGGTTAGGTCTGTCTCTGCAGATCCTCTCTCAGGTGTTGTCTGAACTATATTGGACTGGACTGAATTTTTTTGCCTTTTCATGGTGATAGCAGTGGCTGTAGGCAGGTTGTGGGTGTGTCAGCTGGGAGAAGAAAGTCCTTTCCTGCTTGCTGGATACCTTGCCCTTCTCTGCTGCCTGTGTCCGTTACCCACACTCCTGGAGCAGCCACCGGGTTAGTCCCCTAAGCTGCTGTTGGCAGGGTTTCCATCAGAGCAGTGTGGAGCCCTGCGGGGAGTGGTAAGCACGCCAGGTGCGCTCCTCCATGATAGCCTCGCCCCTGCTGGGCAGCTGTGTGCCAGCAGCAGCCTTTGGGTCTGGCCCGGATAGCTGTGCATTGGGCTGGGATTCCGGTCGGCTGCTGGGAGCATGCCTGCTCCCTCTGGCACCTCTGCAGGTGCGCACGGGGCTCTCCCGCATGGACCTCTCTGGGCTCCTCTGGCTCCATTGTTGCCAGTGCATGCAAGCCACACCCGGGCTTTTCTGTCACCACTGCTGCGGGCTTGCACAAGCCTCTCTCCCCTCTGGTGCCGTTGACACATGTGATCTCCTCCTGGTCCATTTTGGTGCCGTCGCCCCCGGCATGCGCTGCAACTCTCCCACTACTGGGCCGGTGTGTCAGGGTCCTCGCTGGTTGAAGGAACAACTGGCAGGCTACTTAGTGTCATGAGGGGCTTCAGAGCTTCACTGCCTCCCCGGGGCTTAGGGCACCTAAAGTTCCCTGGGATTCCCAGCTGCTGGCTTCACGTGCTGGGACGACTTCATCCAGCTATGGGGTCCCTGTCACTTTAAGACTTGCAGAAAGCACTCACTTTTCTTTTATCTCAGGTGTGCCGGTTGTGGGGACCTGCCCACAGGTTTTGCTTTTCCATTTCTCGAATATCCAGCACCCTGTGCACCTTGTGTCTGCGTTCCAGGTGCGGATTTCTAGAGCTGGTTGTTTAGCAGTCCTGGGCTTTCACTCCCTCCCCTTTCCGACTCCTTTCTTCCTGCTGGGTTTTGGGGTGGGGGAGCATTCGGGTCCTGCCTGGCCACGGCCTGTATCTTACCCCCTTCGTGTGATGTTGAGTTCTCGCAGATGTAGATGTATCCTGGCTGTTGTACTGCACCCACTGGTGTCTCTTTTAGGAATAGTTGTATTTATTGTATTTTCATAAATATATATGTTTTGGGGAGAAGATTTCCTTTGAACTACTCACACCACCATCTTCCTGTGATCCCCCCTCCATTAAATTTTTATTAAAAATCAAATTCTTGTAACTCCTCTCTCAATTTTGACTTAAACTATTCATTTTGTAATCAGATTGAAATTCAGTGTGTGACTTAAACAAATATATAATGAATTAATATCATAATAAAAACAAGCACGACAAACACCCGAGGGTCATCCAACATCAGCACAGAGTACGTGAGTACACACGAGGAGCTACTTTAGTGCATGTGTTTGTGCCTGCCCGTGTGACCCGCTGCCAGTTCCTTATCAGCTCCGCAGCAGAGCAGGCCACAGAGGAGAGCTGCTCCAGGATGGTGTCTTGCAATGGGCTTTAGCCTCAGATGAGTTTACTGTGGACTAAGTGAAACCAAAAATATGACAGTGGAACATTCTTGGGGTGAAAGGGTTTATACCCAACTTTACTCCCAAGGTGGCAGGTCAATCACTAGAATCTTGTCCAGTCAGAGTGAGTCTACATGCAGCAAGCCAGTCTCTGCCTCTGGGCCTCTCTGCCCCCGCAGCCATCTCAGTCTCTGTCCTTGGCGCTGCCACCTCTCCAGCCTTTGCTCTCCTACAGCTGTGCAGCCCAGAGCACTAGGCAGAGCTCTTTATATAGAGTCAATAATAATGTATTACCCACATGTGTGCAGTGGGCAAGTAGACCAGGGTCAGAGAATCTTGGCCATACAAACCTTCACTTTCCCCACAGACCAGCAATCACTTGCATTCAGAAAATAGACTTTAACGTAGTAATTTTTCAGATGGTTGAAATTGAATTTAGATTACACTGCAGGAAGAATGCCTATTTTTGGCCTAAATTGTTTTTCCCCACTTCACAGGGGGACACAATGTAAGCATGAGATTCATGCAGTTTGGGAATTATAAATATTTGGATTTTAGGTAAAGCCAAATGAAGCCTAAGGTTTCACTAGAGTCAATTCAAACATTGGAACTAAAAGGTTTATCACAATATTTGTTTAATCTTTATGGAGATTATTTCAAAAATAGAAAAGTTATAGAGACATAGAAGAATTTTTCATGATGCTTTCAAGATATTCTCCTAAAGATTTTGGGTCTGCATCTGGAGGCAAAAACAAGAAATTGATTAGAAGAAAATCATATTATATTTTACATTATCCTCTGCCCCCTCCTCTTTAAATTCTCTGCCCATCATCAAGTTTCTTCAGCCATACAGGAAACCACAGAAACTGCTACTTCAGGCTCTACTGTCAGCCTCTGAGGATCAAGACTTAGTCTTTGCATCTTAATTACAGCTGACTCTTTGTCCCTTGTTCTGAGCCAGTTACATCAAGAAAAGGGGGAGATTAATGAGTGACCTATGCATCTGACATCTAATATCTGCTACTTCAGATTTGGGGTTTGATTTAGTGTCTCTATAAGAGAGTTTGAGGAAACAGTCTTTTATCTTCTTTAAATAAATTCATGTGCTGATGTATGATTTACCTTCTCTGGCAGTTTTATTCCTCAGAACAATGGGCTTCTTTAGTTTGTACAATATTTTGTCTTTTGAAGATGTCAAACATTGATTTTAAAATTAAAATTAAAAGAATTAGGTCATCTATTTTATTGAAATATCATTGATATACAATCTTATATTGGTTACAAGTATACAACACAATTGTTCAAAAGTTACTCATATTGTTAAATCCTCACCCCCACTAGTGTGGTTACTACTTGTCAACACCCAAAGATGTTACAGAATCATTGGCTATATTCTCCATGCAGTACTACCATCCCTGTTACCAACTCAGATTATCATTGAGATTTTCATTCCCCTTTGTCCCCCTCAATCTCCTCATGGAACCACCCTAGTCCCTCCCCCATGGTAACCACCAGTCACCTATTGCTGTCTATGAATCTATTGCTATTTTATTCATTTGTTGTATTGTTTTTAGAGTCCACAAGTAAGTGAAATCATATGGTATTTGTCTTTTTCTGCCCGGCCTATTTCACTTGGTATAATAACTATTAAGTCCATTCATGTTGTCACAAATAGCAGGAATTCTCTTTTTTTGACCAAATAATATTCCATGGTATATATGTATCACTTTGCTTTTATCCATTCATCTATTGATAGACCCTTTGGTTGCTTTTATATCTTGGCTACTGTAAATAATGTAATTATAAACATAGGGGTGCAAATATCTTTCTGAATCAGGGATTCAGTTTTCTTAGGGTAAATTCCTACAAGTAGAATTACTGGGTCATGTGGTATTTCTATTTGTAGTTTTTTGAGGAACTTCAATGCCGCTTTCCACAATGGCTGCCCCGATTTACCTTTCCACCAACAATGTAGGAGGGTTTCCTTTTCTCCACATCCTTGCTAACGCTTGTTATTTCTTGTATTTTCCATTGTGGCCGTACTACTGGTGTGAGGTGATATCTCATAGTGGTTTTGATTTGCACTCCCCTTAGGATTAGTGATGTGGGGCATCTTTTCATGTGCCTGTTGGCCATCTGTTTTTCTTCTTTGGAAAATAACCCATTCAGGTCTGCAGCCTATTTTTTAATCAGCTTATTTGGGGTTTTTTGGTATTGAGGCATATAAATTCTCTATACATTTAGAATATTAATCTCTTATTGGATAAATTATTTGTGAATATATTCTCCCATACTGTAGGTTGACTTTTTTCTGCTGATGGTGTCCATTGTTGTACAGAAGCTTTTTAGTTGGATGTAATCCCACTTGTTCACTTTTTTCTTTCTCTTGCTCAAGGAGCTGTGTCCAGGAAAAAAATTGCTCATGCTTATATTCAAGAGGTTTTTGTCTATGTTTTCTTCTAAGAGTTTTTAGGTTTCATGAATTATATTCAGGTCTTTGATCCATTTCAAGTTTACATTTGTGTATGGAGTTAGGCAGTAATTCAGTTTCATTTTCTTATATGCAGCTGTCCAGTTTTCCCAACACCAGTTGTTGAAGAGCCTGTCTTTTCTCTATCATATATTCATGGCTCCTTTATGATATCAATTGACCATAGACATGTGGGTTTATATCAGGGCTCTCTATTCTGTTCCATTGTTCTATGGGTCTGTTCTTGTGCCAGTACCAAATTGTTTTGATTACTGTAGCTTTGTAATAGAGTTTGAAGTCAGGGAGCATAATCCCCCTAGCTTTGTTCTTCCTTCTCAAGATTGCTTTGGCTATTTGGGCTCTTTTGTGGTTACATATAATTTTAGAACTATTTGTTCTAGTTTATTGAAGAATGATGTTGATATTTTGATAGGGATTGCATTGAATCTGTAGATTGTTTTAGGCAGGATGGCCAATTTGACAATATTAATTCTTCCTATCCATGAGCTTGGGATATCTTTTCATTTATTGGTGTCTTATTTAATTTCTCTCATGAGGGTCTTGTAGTTTTCAGAGTACAGGTCTTTGACCTCATTGGTTAGGTTTATTCCCAGGTATTTTATTCTTTTTGATGCCATTGTAAATGGTGTTGTTTTCCTGATTTCTCTTTCTGCTAGTTCACTGTTAGTGTATAGGAATGCAACAGATTTCTGTTTGTTAATTTTTTATCCTGCAACTTTGTTGAATCCAGTTATTAGTTCTAATACTTTTTGGTGGACACTTTAGGGTTTTATGTATAATATCATGTCATCTGCAAATAGAGTTTAACTTTTTCCTTACTGATTTCAATGTCTTTTATCTCTTTATCTTGTTTGATGGCCATGTCTAGGACCTCCAGCCCTACATTGAATAAAAGTGGTGAGAGTGTATATCCTTCCCCTCTTCATGATCTTAGAGGAAAGTGTTAAGCTTTTCACTATTAAGCATGATGTTAGCTATGGATTTGTTGTATATGGCCTTTATAATGTTGAGGTATATAACCTCTATTTTCATTTTGTTGAGAGTTTTTATCATGAATGGATGTTGAATTTTTTCAAATGCTTTTTCAGCATCTATTGAGATGATCATGTGGGGTTTTCTCCTTATTTTTGTTGATGTGGTTTATCACATTGATTGACTTATAAATATTGTAACATCCTTGCATCTTCTCTGGAATAAATCCCACTTGATCATGATGGATGATCCTTTTGCTGTATTTTTTAATTCATTTTGCTAATATTTTGTTGAAGATTTTTGCATTTATTTTTATCATGGATATTGGTGTAAGTTTTTTTTTATAGTATCTTTGTCTGGTTTTGGTATTAGAATGATGCTGGCCTCACAGAATGAGTTTAAAGTATTATCTACTCTTCTACTTTTTCAAATACTTTTAAAAGAATGTGCACTATCTCTTCTTTAAATGTTTGGAATACAGCTGTGAAGTCACCTGGTCATGACATTTAGTTTTTGAGAGTTTTTTGATTGCCAGTTCAATTTTGTTGTTGGTCATTG